>NW_006921623.1:16645858-16651794 GCF_000298275.1 Orycteropus afer afer | reverse complement strand
GTATATGTGAACTGCTGTATGAAAAGTGAATTTACTCTGTAAATCTTCACCCAAATCCTAATAAAAAAAAATAAAAAAAAAAGAATAGCTGCATTGAGAATATCAAAAGGTCTTTTTATTACTATCATGAGGGATTTTTATTCTTTTAGGGCATTTAAAGGCTGCCGTTTTTATTGGTTTATTTTTGGTCTATGAACACAGAGATTATCTACTCCAACCCCTTTTCTTACAGGTGAAGAATCTGAGGCTTTGAGGGATAAAATAATTTGTCTGTGGTCACAAAACAAATTAGAGATAGATCAGTATGTTCTGCCTAAATTAAACAGATTCGCTAATTCTAATACCCCAACCAGTTGCATAAAATGACTTTGGTAGCTGGGTAGGAAACCTAGCTCTTCATTTCAGCGGACTTTGTAACATCATAGAATATACATTAGTCTGCTGGGAATCACACAGAATCATGTGTTCTTGTCTATAGTAAGTTTTGATTGACATTTATATCTTTTGCAATAAAAAGACCTCTAAGTATTACGATTGTGTTTGGGCTCATGAATGATTTTTCATTTCTTTATCTCCCTAACAGTCCATATAATGTAGTTATACTGCTTTCACAGTGAAAAGCATTTTGAAAAGCTTGCTCATGCGGTGCCAAGAACTAGAGTGAGAAACCTTGGCATATTTAAAGCACATTCTACTTATTTAAGAGTTAAAAATAGCCACTTGATCTGTAAGTCTCCGCCTTGTTGCCTTCTTTCTTCCACTCATTTTTTCAACTGAAAGTGTTTTAATGCCTATCATGTGCCAGGCAGATACAGAGGATGAAACAGTAAAGGAGAAATACCTTTCCTACCTTCACAAAGTTTATAGTTCACTGAGGCATTCCTGGTGGCACAATGGTTAAGTGCTCGGCTGCTAACTGAAAGGTCAGAGTTTGAACCTACCAGCCGCTCTACATGATCTGCTTATGTAACGATCTCAGTCTTGAAAAACCCTATAGGGAAGTTCTACTCAGTCCTATAGGGTTACTATGAGTTGCAATCAACTCAACAGCATGCAACAACAGCATAGTTCCTTGGGGGTTGCAGAAAGCCAAGCAAGCAATTACAAAGCAGTATGATAGATAAGTGGTGTGATTTGTGCACTGGAAAAGTATGTGTGTGTGTTGGGGGGTGGGGAGAGGTAGGTAGGAAATAAACACAGAAAGCATATAGTAATGGACCTAAGCAGAACTTGGTGGGTCAAGAGGAGCTTCCGGAAGGGAATGATGTCTAAACTAAATGTGAAATAAGTTTGAGTCTTAATTGAGCAGGTAGAAAGGTAAATTGCCCTTCAAAAGAGTGTGTTCTTTGAAGTGAGACAAGTATCCATTGTATAGCATCTTTAACCATATCCCAATTAACCTCTTCTTTGAATAAAATTGTTCCTTTTAGCTGTGCCTCACACGTTGAGAGATTTGGCTCTGAGCATGTAATATAAGATTAATTTTTGTATATCTAGTGGCATTCATCATGTTTGGTTTATGGCCATCTTCATGTGAATTGCAAATGATGTGAAAATTTGCAGAGTATTGAATATGATAAAAAAGAAGCAGCTGCATGTTCCAGATATTCATTACCCAGTCAAATCAAGTTTTTAATATTTATAATCTTAACCTTTTTTAAACATAAAAAGAGAGAGAAAAAGGTTATGGTTAGACTCTTAGTCTTTATATCAGTCTTTGCTTTGTGGACTGTATAGTCCCTGACTTAAAGCAGGTGACTTTATGAAGAATCATGTATAGTGGGGTGTTTAGTGGATTATTCTCGGTGGCATGAAACCAACTACATCTGTAATCCGTGCTAAAAACTGTTGGTATAATTTAGAGGTGCTAACTTTTCTGGTGGCGTAGTGCCTAAGGCATTTGACTGCTAACCAGAAGTCTGGCGGTTCGAATCCACCAGCCACTCCTCGGAAGTAAGATTGGGCAATCTACTTCTGTAGACATACTGCATCAGAAACCCAGGGAGAGGTCACTGTGAGTCGAGATGGACTCCAAAGCAGTGAGTCTAGTTTTTGTAACTTCCACGTGGATTGATACCTTTTTCTGCACAGAGACAGTTGTCCCACGTGTTATATAATTATCTGTCTGTTTTACCTAGTCTTACACAGCTCTGAACCAAAAGACTGCTCAAGGTATTTTTCTCTGTGTGTTTATTTTTGTTGTTCTAATAAATATATTCTATATTAGTGTTCTAGTTTTTTAGTGAATTTACCAGTCTTTAAAAATGATCTTTTATATGGAGGAGATGAACTTCTAATCGGTGTAGTTTCTCTTAGTGTCAAGTTCTGTGATACCCTTTCAGTACATTTTGACCAGCAACTACTCTTCAGGACTTTGCAGTCACCTTCCTAATATATGGAAGGCTTTCTCTCTAGAAAAGAAATATGTATGAACCAAAGATGTGTTTCTGGGAAAGTAAAATTCCCAGAAAGCGTTTTCATTTTCCTCTTAAATGTTTTCAGTTGGGGCAAGGAGTAGCACATTATATATTTGATACAAATTTTAGGGAAGTTATTGGTGCTGGATATAGAGAATGATACTTTTAAAGAGAGTTTTTTCTTACTCAGAGCTAGGTGGTTATAAGAGGAAAAATACAATTGACTGCAGTTTCTTTTTGAAACACTGGTTGGTGAATCTAGTTGTGGGTGACAAATGTGATAAGAAGCTGGCTCAGCTTCATGCTATATTGACTTTATTGTGAGTCATTCTTTCCATTTACTTCCTTAAAAAAAAAAAAAAAAAACTACAGGAGATTTATGCCCCCTTCCACTATGCCATCTCTTTTTATGTGTGAAATATAAAATTCCATGAACTGTCAGATTCCATAGAGCTCTTACCAGAACTTAACATGAATGGTAGGTGACAAGAGGTAACTTTGACTGTCTTTAAATTTTGTTCCTTTTTTCCCTTTTGCCATTGCCCTGAAAACAAGCAAACAAACAAAAGAATATTCTATTATATGTAATGTAGTAGGAAAGGAGAAACTTCTAAGGCAGATGGTGGTTAGGAGTGGGGAAAGGAAGTTACTCTTTGACTTGGGATTTTTAGGGTAAGTTGTTACGCATATTGCAGGGCATTTCTGAGGTAAGGGCTGGAGTTGGAATGGAGAAGACAGATGTGAGAAATTTGGAGTTCAAGAAGCTACCCTCTTGACCTTACTTTCATTCTCAGTTTTTGCTCCGTATTTTCTGCTTCTGTGTTATTTAGTGACCCATTATGTAAGCGAAATATAACTGTCACTCAGTGAGTGTTGTGTGCTTGTCATGGTTCAAAAGTGCCATGATCAAGAAGATGGATGAATGGTTCAGGATGCCATGAGCCTAAGATGAGCCACTCTTGATAGTGAGTCTTTTTGGCTGCTGCCCTAACTTTGGTCTGACTAAATGATAGGACATTATAGAGTTAATAGGCATGATTGTGAGTATTCTAACATAAAGCAATGTAAAATTTAAAAAGGACGATTCTAAGACTCATTCTCAATAGTGTCTTTAGTGAAAACCAAAGCTGCCATGCTCCTATAGAGTTTCTGTGACTCTTAACAGCAGAGGTTTTGGGTTTTGGGATTTTATTTATTTATTATTTATTTTGGTTTTTGTTTTATTTTGTTTATAAGTAATTATTTAATGTACAGCAGTGTTGAGGATCAGGCTTTTTTCTATTGTTGAAGCAAACCCACCAGCCACTCCTCAGAAGGAAGATGGGGCAATCTACTTCCATAGTGATACTGCCTCGGAAACCCAAGGCGGGGTCGCTGTGAGTTGGGTCCAACTCGACGGCACATAACAACAACAACAACAACAGGTAGCTATAACATTAGGGACATGCTTAGGTAGGTGATGATCTCAAATATTGAAATCTAATCAGTGAAAGTAGTTTGGGAAAGAAGCCTTTGTGCTTCTGGGGAACACAGTATGTTCTACGTGCAGATTAACAGCAAGGAAAATGTGTAGCATAGACCCAATTTGTTATGGGCATTTAAAATTTTTAAATCTGGGAGAAGAGAAATAATTTGTGTTCTGATTTGCTGTGGAGCAGATATTCTTAACTTGGACTCTCAAGATGAACGATAGGGAGATCATGAGCACCTTAACATTGTATTAAAATGGTGGGGGGGATGTACCTGCAGCATAGACATATCTGTGTATTTATTTGGGGAAAGGAGTCTATGAGCAAAAAAAGAAAAGGAAAGAAGAGAGGTTGGATGTCAAAAGTTGTTGGCAATCCTAAATGCCATGTGCAGTTTTTAAAGGAGGAATCATGTACGTGGGTCAGTGGTATATGATGTGTTCTCTTTGTATTCTGTTTCCATCTCACCATCCCCAGCTTTTTCTGATCATTAGAATTCTGACCTAAGAAGACATCTTTTCCTCTGCTCTTGCAGTTAGGTTTATAATGAGCTTTGAGCCAGTCAATCTTTTCTTTGGCTAAGTTGTTTTCACAAATCTGTTTGTAGTAATGATCAGCTAGAGAAAAGACTTTAAAGATGTGATATGTTCTCACCTCGTTTCTCCATCAGAAAGAAGCTGGGTGGATTTTGTGAATTGTACTGCAGTAATTAATCTTCATTAGGACTATCATGGTGACTTTGTAAATTAAAATTTATGATAAGGGAAAAGGTGTCTAGCCAATATATTTGAATGCCAAACTGCCAGTACTTAAGGTTAGGTTTAAAGATTTCTGATTTTTTTTTTTTTTTAAATATTACAAGCTCATTTATTATTAGCTTGAAATTCTTTAGGAAGAAATCCAAACTACATTAATTGATGTGAATGCAAGACGAAGACTTTTATACAAATAGGGGCACAAGTTGGACACTCAGGTGCTAGACCCCTGCTGTAAAAAGACCTCAGCTGGCAGCTAGATCAGTTCACAGTTACACATGATTTTTTTCCTTTGTGTTCCAAAAAAGAGAGCAAGAAAAAGCAAGACATTGAAAAGTTGCATTCAGACACCACAGTAAAAGGAGTGTGTTTTTTCAGGCAACCCTTGCCCTAGCTTTTGTTCATTTTTTGAATAGACTTATGCAATGATGCTGCTCCTGTATTTTATACTGTAACACACACAGACTTACACACCTAATTGTGCATGAATAAATGCAGCTGCACGGATGTCAGGACACATTCTGGCCATGTTTCTTTTCGAATGTCACATGTACAGAATCCCCAGGGATTCTAGTTGCCATTTTGTAATTTAATTATTGAAACTGCTTGCCCCAGCATTCTTGAAAGTTTGGTGCTCACACCACATTATGTCTTGTTTTTATAAAGGGCCACATACAGCAGGAAAGAAGTTGACAGGTTTTCCCAGCAGATATTTTGCTACTATGGTGCCTTGGCCATAAGCATATCAGACAGCATTTAGAATGTGCTTGAGACTTGGTACAGAGATTCTGACTGCAGCATCCTTGCTGCCCAAGGAACGTGGTTTCCAGGTTACAGAGAACATTCTGATCTGTTTTTACTGGATTTAATTTACACATCATTTATTTAAAGTATGCTTTTTGACAGTGAGCATTCTTCCTATTCATAGCAGGTACCGAAAATTACTTTTTTTTTTTTTTCCTTGTTGTAATATATCATTCTACTTCACCCATTGCTATCAAGTTAATTCCGACTTATAGCAACTCTATAGGACAGGGTAGAACTGCCCCCATACAGTTTTCAAGACTGTAAATCTTTACAGTAGCAGATTGCCACATCTTTCTTCCGCAGAGGGGCTGGTAGGTTTGAACCTCCAGCCTTTTGGTTAGCAGTCGAGCTATTTTAACCACTGTGCTACCAGGGCTCCTTTCATTCTCCCCATTCCCTTCTGAATCTTTAAGTCTTTTGGCTAAAGCTTCCCAAAAGCTAAAAACCAAACCAAACTCACTGTGGTCGAGTTGAATCTGACTCATAGC
>NW_006921623.1:16643553-16645758 GCF_000298275.1 Orycteropus afer afer | reverse complement strand
GGAAGTAGATTGCCCAGTTTTCTTTCTGAGCAGTGACTGGTGGGTTTGAATCACCAGCCTTCTGGTTAGCTGTCAAAATGCCTTAGGCACGGTGCCACCAGCGCTCCCTCCCAAAAGTTAGAGAGGGAATACAGAATAAAATGAAAGACCTAGGAGTTGCTTGTGCATGGAAAATACTGTGCCAGTGAATTAGTCTCATTCCCTTTGCCTTTTTCTGTTAATATGTAGGAATTTAAACTATGTCAGATCCTAGCAGAATAGTCTCAGCAGCATCTGTATTATAGCAATAGCTTCTGTAGCATGTACCAGGTATGAATTACATGACATTCCATGAACCAAGAGACCAAATGCCTTACCTACATGCACCCCTGCATATAGTTCAGAAATATTAATCTATGTGCTATATTGTCATAAATTTTGTAACATAGGCAGAAATCAGAGTTTTGTAAAATTAAGTCTGTGTTAGAAGAAAGACAGGTCCCTTAGACTTGTAGGAAAACTGTAGGTTTTGGAGTCAGATCTGAGTCTAAATTGTACCTTATTTTACAAGTTCTGAACCTTGGGCAAATTATTTAATCTCTGATCATTTTTCTTTATCAGTCAAAGATAATTCTTATTTTGCAAGGTTTTTGTCAAGATCTAAGGAATGGGTACTCTGGTGGCATAGTGCCTAAGGCATTTTTGACTGCTAACCAGGAAGCTAGCAGTTCAAACTCACCAGCCACTTCTTGGAAGGAAGACTGGGTAATCTACTTCCGTAGAGATACCACCTCAGAAACCCCAGGAGGGGTTCCTATGAGTTGGGACTAACTTGACAAGGCAGTGAGTTTGGTTTGGTTTTTTTGAAGGCATGTAAAACAGAAAGCAGTATATGACACATGATAAGGGTATTAATAAATGGTAGTCATTTTCATTATTAAGAGCAAAATTGTGGTCGAAGGAGTTTTTAAATGAGTATATACATTTACAAAGAAGCTCTGGTGGTGTAGTGCCTAAGACATTTGACTAACCAGAAGGTTGGTGGTTCAAACCCACCAGACACTGCAGAAGGAAGACTGGGCAATCTACTTCTGTAAAGATTTAACTGCCTCAGAAACCCAAAGGGCATTACTTTGAGTCAGAATCGACTCATTGGGCAATGAGTTTGGTTTGGTTTTCTATATACATTTACAAGAATAAAATGTGATGTCTTCTGTAATATCTACTTTCCATTCTCTCTTTCATCAAAATTACTCATTAAGTCCCCAGATACATAAATTCTCATACCCTATGTTTAAAAGTCTGCAATAATATCCTACAGAATGGGCTGAAATAATGAATGATATAGTGAAAATGCTATCATGTATCCTAGTCATCACATGGATACAGAGTCCATATTACCAAATTGGAGTATGGGAAATGTCCTTATCTGTCTTCTTCCTTCTTGTACATTCCTATTATTCAGTCATTCAATAAACTGAATTTTTACTCTGTACTTGGCATAGAACAATAAAGAAGACAGCCTGGATCCCAGCCCTTACAGAATTTATAGTCCAGTGAGAAACACAGACTGTATATATGTAAACAAAGGTAGAGGAGAGATAGTATGGTACTAAGGGCCATGAAAGAGATAATTTAGGATGATGAGAGTGGAATTAGGAAAGTTCACTTTAGATGAGGTGGTTAGGAAAAGCCTTTCTAAGGATAGAGACCTGAAGAATTATTGAAAGCCTTCTCTTCAAGGAGTCATTCATTGCTTGGGCAATTTTTTAAATTTAAAAATTTAGTTGGATAACCACAACTATACCAGTATATGTATATTCCTGACAGAGGAGATGCCTCTGGTTCTTTTCATCTCATCATCCCATGTTTTTCCTGGGCATTTTGTATTTTTTTTTAATAACTTTTTCAACATAGGAAAGTTCTGCAACATTGTTTTTACTGGCTACATGGTATTTACTTTACATTTTCATAACTTAACTAATCCCTCATGGCTGGAGTTTTAGGTTTCCAACTTTTTGAAATTACACATAGCTTTGTCTTGATTTTTCTTGTAGCTGAATCATTATACACATCTCTAATTATTTCCTTGGAATAAATACCCAGAAGGGAAATTGATGGGCATACATACTTGAAAGATTTTTGAAAAGTGCTGTCAAATTGCCCTCCAGAAAAGTTATATTTAGTTTATATTCTTACCCAGGAGTTTGCATTCTTATTGAGGGA
>NW_006921623.1:16574415-16643453 GCF_000298275.1 Orycteropus afer afer | reverse complement strand
AAAATCTTTACTTATCTGACCACCAGACACAGAAGGTTTTTTTTTTTTAAAAAAAAAAAAAAGTCTACCATCAGGAAGTAGCACTGTTAGGTGCATGATTAATAAACAATTAGAGCCATGGGAATTCAGAGGAAAGAGATTATTTCCTTATAATGGTTCTGAGGAAGTTGAGATGAATGTTGTAAGGCTAGGGAGGACCCTGCAGGAAGAGATGCCACCTTCACAGAGGGGCACAGGTATACCAAAAAGCACGAAAAATGTCCCCTGATTTCATGGGGAAGCCACTGGCGAGACAAGAGCTGGGAAGAGGAACACGGAGGGAAGACTGAGAGACATGTCAGCTCCAGGTTTCCTTCTTTCTCTTTTATGTTTCTCAGAAACTTAACATTCTTAGCAAATGAGTAATGATGGACACCTTAAAAAATTAAAATGTTGAAACCAAGAAATCAAACCTATCAAAAAATCAGCTCAATTTCTGGAAAAATTTTCAGGTTTGAGGTGAGGGAGTTTAGGAAATAAGAAAGATATATTCCATTTAAATTCAGTTATTAAGATTTTTTTTAAAGATTTTAAAATTTAAAGTTCACATTCTTTTTTGTCTTGATTAGCAATGAATAATCATTTGGCTTAGATGTTTACTTAGGGTATCATAATAGGCTTTGTGTGCCCATTTTCACTAAAATATCAAAATGATAATAGAATTTCTCTGTCATTTTCAGTTTAGATTGCATATTACATTATTATATTTTCTGTATATGTTGTTATACATTAGTTCTTAACATGACACACCAAAAACAAACAAACAAAAAAAACCACTACTGAGTCAATTCCACCTCATAGCTACCCTATACAACTGCCCGATAGGGTTTCCAAAGCTGTATCTTTATGAAGCAGACCATATCATCTTTCTCTCACAGAGAGGCTGGTGAGTTAGAAACTCTGACCTTTCAGTTAGCCGAGCGCCACGACACACCAGACATTACTAATTAAGTCTCTTTTTACTTGAACTAATGAAAGATTTATAGCTCTAAATTCTTTTGCTTTGGTTGTTTTTATAGCTTTTCGTACTGTGAGCCATGTTTTTCCCTTTTAAGATGTGCTTTGTTAACCGATATGTTCTGTTCTCTTAACATTGAGCAGCATTATGGTCATTTTTGAACATTTGTCTCATAAATTTGAACAATGTGGAAAGAGTTCAGCACTCACAGAAATATTGACATAAACATAAAATGCAGATCTCCAGCTCAGATCCTCTGCCTTGTTTTGTGGACCCACTACCTACTCGCCAGTCATTGTAAGCCATATTACTGCCTTTGGTCCAGTGGAGGACCCTTGTTTCATAAAGAGAATGCTTAAGTGTCATACCCTGCTTCTGACCTATAATGCATTTTCATTCTCAAACAGACCTGTTGTTACGTTCAGAATGTTCAGCCAGTCATTTGATCATTTGTACCAATGATGTGTTGCTATGGGGCACCAAATAGAACATTTGATTGAAAGAGACAAGAGCCCCTTCTGGCACTTCCAGAAAATAAAACTAGTTAGAACTCAATAGTACACCCTCTTAGGTTGGTAATAGATCATAAAGAAGTCCCAATCAGGGTATTAAAAAAGAGAGGTTTCCAGTGCTACATCATTTGAAAGAGGCATTTTCTGAAGAGATTAAATTGTAGCCATATTTTGCTTTCTGCTTACTAATTGCTTTCTAGGTTCATTTCATTATCTCCTTTTTTGGTGAATTACCTATAGAATACTGATACCCTTGCTTAATAATCCATTTGCTGTACAAATTACTACATATTTGCTATGTAAATTAGTATAGATTGTCTTTCTAGACTTTGAATGGGTCCACAAAGCAACAAAGCTGTTAATTGTGAAAATATTTGGGCTACATTAATTTCCCATCTTTTATCATCTGCAGGTAACATAATATTCAGGAATACCTTAACAAAGGATGCATTGGTATAGCCCGCTAACGAGGCTGTTTCTAATAACCTATTCTGAGTCACATTTAAAATACAGGCAAAGGCAAAAGTAGTATGGTACCAAATAAATCATTGCACTAGAGCCCAATGGAATTGGCACAGGGCTAGTCAGACTCATAAGCAGATTAAGGATCAATACCTTTTTTTTTTTTTTTAAAGCCTCTTTTACACTGAAAATTATTTTAATCCTTTGCTGACTAAATTCCCATCATAGAGAACTCTTTCATGTTCATCTCTCCAGCCATCCTTTTAAAATGCAGTTATTTGTGGGCTTAAATAACCTCCTAGGTTATTTAATAACTAGGAGGTTATTTAGTATGTCTTTCTCCAATGGTGAGAGAGAATGGCTGAGTCAGAGCATTGGGAGGTAAATGGAGAATTATTATTGTATAGTTTTACCTCAAACTGGACATAAACAGATATGCTGATTAGGCACATTCACTTTGATATCTAGACTATCTTCTTAAAGAGTGATAGAGTCCATTGTAATATGAGCAGTTTGTTCTGTTTGGGAAATACACCGTGTGTTTGGAATGTAATATAATATATATGTGATAATAAATTTTTTGTTGATTATTACATGAAGTCAGTGTAAGAATTTATTTGAAAGGGGAGTAAAGTGGTTTATAGACAGAAAGGAAACTAACACGTATTGAGTACCACTGTGTGCTCTCATTTATTGAATTGCACTTCATTGTCACAACAGTTCTGCTGAGTAAGTCACGTAATCCTCATCTTTACAGAAAAGGAAGCTGAGACTTAGAAACGCTAGTTGACTGGCCAAGGTCTGACAGTGTGTCTACTCAGTAGCTAATGCTCTTTACCCAATTAATTATTTCAGTCACTCTCATCTGAATTTGACTTAAATAAGTCAACTCACATTACTCTCAACAACCTGGCCTTGGGGCTGGGTTTAGAGTCACTCAGCTCTAGGTTTGAATCCCAGGTGTGTAACTGGGACAAGTTATTTTACTTTTCTTAACCTCATTGTAGAATGAAGCAAATGTTCTCCACACCAATGGTTTCCATGGAAATTAAATGATGTTGGTCTAGCATTGTGCTCCTGACTTTATACGGATCACATCATTTAATTTTCATGGAAACCATTGGTGTGGGGAACATTAGCTTCATTCTTCTTGAGAGTAATGTGAGTGGGACCTCTCAGCATCCTTAAATTGTGGATAATATATCCATAGCTTCCTCAAATTACTGTGAGGATCAAATGACACAGTGAGTGCACTGAGTCCTGCACTGTGGCAGGCATTTTCTCCTTATCCACTGATGTTAGAGTACTTACTTGTGACACCATGTTGTTCTGGTTTCTTTCCCTTTTGAATAATAATACTTTTTGCCAACTGTGTATTATTGTTTATTTCATCTTACTTGTTTGATTTCATGATGATGAATTTAAATATCTATCTTAAAAAATAAATCGTTGGATTTGTTCCCACCAGTGATACCAAGAAGCAGCAAGGAATGCGGAAAAGAAACAACAGTGAAGTAGAAGGCATGGGACCATCAAGTCGTAATAGAAAGAAGGCCAAGTGGGAGACCTTAGAGCCTTTGGATACAGGCCTGTCATTAGCAGAAGATGAAGAGCTGGTATTACATCTACTCAAAAGTCAAAGCTAAATATTTCTCTCTTTTGTCTTCTCTTTGAAACCATGGGTCATGATATTGTGCACAAGATATTGGAAACAATTGGCTTTGGGGCCCTTGAGTTTCGTGAGTCCCAAACCCAAAAGACCCATTCTCCAGACAGAAGCAATCATTTGTGTAAGCCACTTTCACAGGACATACTTGCCCCATCACACAAGAGTTAGGATGATTATACGATGTCCTGATCACATTTTCTAGCATGTGCTCTGTTAGACTTTATCCATGGCTTCCTACTTCTTGTCACTGGAAATGCTTCGTTTGTTTCAGTGTCAAGATCTGGAGCTCTTGTTCCATTGTTAGAAATTCCTGTCTTAGTTACCATTCTAAAATTTTTATGTACTGTTAAACAAAACTCACAATTTTGATATATTTAATATCTCCAAAAACAGAGTATGATGGACCAGCCCTGAGAAAGAATAAGTATTTTTGATTTGAGATGAGAAAAAATAAAAATATTTCCTATAAAATAAAATATGAATGTTTTCATTATATCCAGTAATAGAAGAGCACCCTCAGGAGAAGATTTTTAGGTTAAAATGCTTAAAAAGTGCCTGAATCAGTGTATTCTTCATATTGTCAGATTAGTCCTCCCAGATTTCATTTAACTTACACTTGTGTACTTGCAGGGGTAAGGTCCTGAATGTGAAGTCCTTGTCATCTGAAATCTTGCCTGTTACTTAGAACACACTAGGTCTTCTGCAAGTGTTTTTTTTTTTTTCCAGCAGGTACACATAGATCCTCACCCAGAGCTGCCTTCTGATAACGAGTCAAACAGAGTCAAAAGCAAGATAGAGTCTCTTTTTTTGTTACAAATAACTTAAGTTCTTCAAAGGAAAAGAACATGATAAAGAAAT
This sequence comes from Orycteropus afer afer, assembly GCF_000298275.1. Lineage (NCBI taxonomy): Eukaryota > Metazoa > Chordata > Mammalia > Tubulidentata > Orycteropodidae > Orycteropus > Orycteropus afer. Next base: position 16,638,955 of record NW_006921623.1, on the reverse strand, counting down.
CTTGGCCTTGGCATGAAACCAGTGATTTTATCATAAATTTGTCATGCTTTCACTATTCACTCCCTTTCCTGCTTCCCATTTCACGTACAAACAAAAATAATTTTGGTAACAGGTGCAAATCAATCCTGAATCCTAGGAAAGTGATTGACAGCATTATGCCTAGGTATCCCACAAACACTTCCAGCTCAGCCTAAGTCTATATTTGGCTCCCAAAGTTTCTTCTCCTCCTGTAGTTAGCATCATTATTAGCGGTAGCAACATTCATCCTTCCATCAGAAACTGAAAGTTTCCTTAGTGTTTCCCTTTCCTAATACTTTATTGATACTGATTCCTTTTCTAGAACGACTCTTCTTCATTGTTTCCTCTCCATCCTCACAGTTTTACTTTTAGACAGAGGGTTCATACTCCCATCATGAGCTGCTCAAATTCCTGCAGGAATCTCTACTGATCATTCTGCTTTCCAGTCTCACATTTCTCTAGCCCAGCTTGCCCACTGCTATCAGAATTATCTTAACACAGAGATCCAAATGTGTCCCTCCCACCTATTTTCTTCTCTTACAGTGCTTGTCGTGTAGTGTGGCAGACATTTGTTTATAAGTCTGTTACCCTTGTTATATGGCAAGTTTCTTGAGAGCAGAGGGACTGTGCTTTACCTATTTTGTGTATCCCCAGAGTGAAACACAGCACCTGCCCTATAATGGATCCTCAACAAATGCTTACTGAATTAAATGGACAGTAATAAACTGACAAAATTTTTGAAGAGCTAATGTAGCACATTGCTTCATTACCTATGTTAGGAAGGCTGCAGAGTGATGAAATGGCTATATAAGGCAGGAGAAAGAAAAACAGATGAAAAGAAATTCGAAGGTTTTTAAACTAAGGTTTCTGGTGCAGAATCTCTTGATTGAATGTTTTCAAAGGATCTAAGATGCAAGAGTACATAAACTAAAGGTTTACCAGTAGATTCACTCTTGGCAGTTTTAGATTTTGTTTTCTCTAACTCAAATAAAAGCACCTGAGTATCTTCTATTTCTGAACATCGAATAGATATATTGTAAGGCCTTTTGTTCACCATAAGTATGTACTCAAATATTGAATATATACTGAAGAATTGAAAACTAAATTAGCTATTCTTTTCAGCTACCCATTGAGGTTTCTTTTGTCCCCATCCTCCCACTTTTTTGTGGTAAGACATCTCTGACACCCAGGATGGGCACAGGACCTGGATCTGGGTAGTAGCCCATTCTCCATTCTCCTAGACACAGAGTGGCCAAGGGCTGGGTCTAATACTGTGGCAGGGACAGTTAGACTACTCTGAGAGTGATATACAGATGATAGAAGTTTCTTACATGTGGGGACTTTACTAAAGACTCTGAAGCTGTCTCTGAGAGGTTGTGGAGGATAAGACCAACACCTGAAGGTGACACAGGGAAGAGATGGAGAGAGCAAGCCCTGATGATGCCAGGCAAGCTGCTGTGCCCTGGGCTTCCCAGCTCTGTCGTGAGTCAATAAATTTCCTCTTTTACTAAACTAGTTTGGTTGTATTCTGTCTCTGGAACTGAAGGGATCCTGCTAACGTACACATTTTAGAGAATTCTAGGTTGTCGATTCTGAAAACTACTTGAAACATCAGAAAAGAACAGTGTTGATGGAAAACTCAATTAGCAATGCCTGACAGATTATATTACTATTTGACAAATACACACTTCTACCCCCTCCTCCCCTTGGGCTTAGCAGAAGCACCCACTTTTGTTGGGCTTAGCCTGGTGACTTGATTTAGCCAATGGAATGTAGTGGTAGTAATCGTGTTTGGATTGTCAGCTGAGATCATAAAATGCATTGACGGTTCCTTCGGCCCTCTTGCAGTCTGTCTTTCACCATGAGGCCAGCAGGGACTAGAGAGAAGACACTCCTGCCTGAGCCCAAAATGAGAAGACAGAAGAAGCAGACCTGCAGGCACCACAGCCGCCAACTCTCAAATCTGTGATCAGGAAATAACTGTAGGCTTTAATCCACCAAGTTTATTTGACAGTATTAACACAGTAAAACCTGATGATTACACAAGGTGAGAGAAGCATATAACTGGTGAACAAGAGCATTCATTTCTTCAACTGTTAATAAGTTCAGTGACTACCACATACCGGGCCCTGTACTCAACAGGAATGCAAGGGGGAACTGTCATATAGTGGGGGGAAGAGAGAAGTAAATCCATAATTTAGTGCCCCATGAAAAGAGCAGACAGAAAGAGAAAGATTAGTGCTTGGGTGAGGGAGCTGTGGCAGGAATGCAGGGAAGACACAGGAAATTGTTTGGCCTTGGACGCAGAGACTAATTCTTGCTTGATGCTTAACCCAGGCAGAGAGGCCATTCATCAGACTCACTCATATAAAATGATCCCTGGAAGTGCTTAAGTCTGATAGCAGATTCACCGGCAGCAGAACCCTTTGGAGGAATGCCATCTCATAAGCTTAACATGACATTTTAGATTTGTTTGGGACTATACAAAATAGAGAAGTTTAATTAAATGTAATTAATTTTGTCACACAACATTTGAAATACCCTGAATATGAAAAGTCATCTCCATGACTGTCAGAGGCTGCCAGAGGATACAGATGTTCTCGGGAAGTATTGGGAGGAGGGTGGAGGAGGGGTGGGAGGTGAAGTATAGGTAAGAAGGAAGAGCTTGTTTCATATTTCTTAAGACCATTTTAACTAGACATGTAATCATAGAATGATTTTCTTCCACAGCTGCTCTGCTGATGGAGCAGCCCAGGGCAGACATGTTATATACCAAGTCACCTATGCCTGTTGAGTCAGGAAATGGCAGCTAACCAAAGGCTATCCCCTACCTTGTGAGAGAGAGGGGTACAAAAAGCTCTGGTCTAAACGGGGACAAATTGGGTGAGTAACATTCTTATTCTCAGAGACTAAAATGTAGGCAGTGAGCGAAAAATGGAGAAATTATGAGATACACTGGGGAGCACATCATAAATGAGCTCAAATAGGAGTGAGGCAGAGTTATAAATGAACAGAAACACCGGCAAAAACATGAAGAGTGATGGTACAGGGATCCTACAGGCCATCTGAAGAGAAGCTAGTACACACAGAGTGGTGAGTCTGCTGGCCAAAGGGAAGACCTGCAGACACCTGTTGGTGAGGTCTCAGATCCACCCTGACCTCCTACTCCCTGTCTCCATAAGGCATACATTCTCATGGTCTTATTCTTACACTTCTGTTGGAGGTGTCTCCTTCATTGCCTGAGGTGTCAGACCCTATTGCCCGAATGAGTCTTTGGTTCTTTGTACCCAAAAGAGCTTCATTAAAACTCAGAATACTCAAATGCAGTGCTGCTCAAACTTTGATGTGCAGAGGGGTTGTTAATATAAGATCAGATGAACAAGCTATCTCTTGGAAGTGTTGATTCTGAATGGAAGGTCTGGAATGGGGCCTGAGAGTCTGCATTTCTGACAGGCTCCCAGGTGATGCCACTGGCCTCCAGCCATACTGGAGTAGCAAAGCTCTAATGGAATTCATAGTTATTAAAATCATTATTCACAATAAGGTTTCTATCAGAATCTCAGCAGGAAACAGATGGAGCACATGTATTAGCATAATTCTACTGGGGTTTGATAAAAGCATTATTTACATAGGTAAGGGCAGGATGAGCTCTGGTAACATAGTGGCTAAGGCACTTGACTGCTAACCAGAAGGCTGGCGGTTCAAACCCACCAGCCACTCCTCGGAAGGAAGATGGGGCAATCTACTTCCGTAGTGATACTGCCTCGGAAACCCAAGGAGGGGTCGCTATGAGTCAGGTCTGACTCGACAGCACATAACAACAACAACAAGGGCAGGATGCAAGCAAACCACAAAGGATTATGTACCCTGAACTGTTGCCACCCTACCCCCTGAAGGATCTGGGGAGCGAGCAGTTGGTTACCAAAACCTAGGAATGACAGCATAAAAAAACCCACTTGAAATTGTGGCTTCAGTTGAGGTATGCAGCCAACCTGAGGTGGCCACAGGGAGTGAGCCAAGTGGATTTATATTCTGGCCTTACTCTCCAGACTCATACCAGTGGTCTCCATAGGCCCCACACAACCCAAAGCTAGAAAGCAAAGTCACCTGTAGATGTCACCCATAAGTCAGTCTCCCCCGACCCAGAGCGAGGTAGAGAATGGCACAGCGATGTAGGGTGTCAGTAAGTGGAATATTTTTTTGTGAGAGGAGAGGAGAGGCCCTCAGAGTCTTAATTAACTCAATACCTATTGTGTACTAGGCCCTGTTCTAAGCACTAGAGATAACAGCAAAGATAAACAGACTTGAGTATGGAGTATGTTGTTAAGTGCCATCCAGTCGTTTCCGACTCACAACGACCCCATGCACAGCAGAACGAAACACTGCCTGATCCCGCGCCAGCCCCACAATCCCTGCTATACTTGAGCCCATCATCGCAGCCACCATGTCAATCCATCTCGTTGAAGGCCTCCCCCTTTTTCGTCAACCCTCCACCCTACCAAGCATGACATCCTTCTCCAGGGAATGGTCCCTTCTTACAACATGACCAAAATAGGTGAGACCAAGTCTGGCCATTCTTGCTTCCAAGGAGCATTCTGGCTGCACTTCCTCCAGGACAGATCTGTTAGTTCTTTTAGCAGTCCATGGTACTTTCAGCATTCTCCACCAGCACCACAACTCAAAAGCATCAACTCTTCTTCGGTCTTCCCTATTCATTGTCCAGCTCTCACATGCATACGAGGCGATTGGAAATATCATGGCTTGTGTCAGGCGCACCTTAATCCTCAAGGAGATATCCTTGCTCCTCAGCACTTGAAACAGTTCCTTTGCAGTTGACTTTCCCAATGCTACACGTCGTCTAATGTCCTGACTGCTGCTTCCGTTGGCATCGATTGTAGAACCAAGCAACGTGAATTCTTTGACAACCTCAATCTTCTTTCCATTTATTGTGATGCTGCTCATTGGTCCAGTTGTGAGGATTTTTGTTTTCTTTTTATTATTTTAGTCACTCTCATCTGAATTTGACTTAAATAAGTCAACTCACATTACTCTCAAAAACCTGGCCTTGGGGCTGGGTTTAGAGTCACTCAGCTCTAGGTTTGAATCCCAGGTGTGTAACTGGGACAAGTTATTTAACCTCATTGTAGAATGAAGTATGGAGTATACATCTAGATAAACAATAAGCAAAGGAGTATATAAAACACTTTGAGTTAGGGATAAATACGAGGAAAAATAAAGTAGCTCTTTCTATATCTCATACAAATTCTTTATCAGGTATGTGATTTGCAAATATTTTCTGCTAGTCTATGGCTTGTTTCTTCATTCTCTTAAGTGTCTTGCAGAGTAGAAGTTTTTAGTTTTGATGAAGTCTAACTTACTAATTTTTTCTTTTATGGATCATGCTTTTGCTATTGTATCTGAAAAGTCATCACCAAACCTAAAAGTCACCTAGATTCCCTGTGTTATCTCTAGAAGTTGTATAGTTCTCCTTCTGACATTCTCCATCTGACATTGGATCTCTGATCCATTTTGAGTTAACTTTTGTGAAAGATGTAAGCTCTCTGTCTAGATTTTTTTTTTTTTTTTTTTTTGCATATGGTGGTTCAGTTGTTCCAGCACCATTTATTGAAAAGACCTTCCTTTCTCCAGTGAATTACCTTTGTTCCTTTGCAAAGATCAGTTGACTATATTTGTGTGGATCTCATTGTTATTTTAAATTGCATTTTACTTCATCTAACATACTTTGGTCATGTTGTCAGAAGGGACCATTCACTGGAGAAGGATGTCATGCTTGGTAAGGTGGAGGGTCGACGAAAGAAGGGAAGGTCCTCAACAAGATGAATTGACACAGTGGCAGTGGTGATGGGATCAAGTATAGAAAGGATCGTGGGGCTGGTGAGGACAGGGCGGTGTTTCATTCTGCTCTGCATAGGGTCTCTATGAGTTGGAGACAACTCGACAGCACCTAACAAAAACAATAACATAAGATACTGAGAATCTTTTCACGTACCTATTTGCCATCCATACATCTTTGGTGAAGTATCTCTCCAATGTTTTGCCCATTTTTTATTTGATTGTTTATTTCTTAGTTTTTTTTTTTAATTGTGGTGAAAATATATGCAACAAAACATTGTCTGTCTCCATGCTCTCCTACTTCCCCACACCCATAAACAAAGAAATTCCTTGAGACCAGAGAATATCTGGCTGCTTTGATTATTGCTGTATCTCAGCTCTGAGAATGGTGCCTAGCACATAGTAGAGTCACCAGACATTTTTGGTGCATGGATACACACGTTCTACCAATTAAACACCCATTTAGGTTGATGAGATTTTATTTTGAAAGTCATCTTTGATAGGACAAAGGCTTTTAGTCATTCACTCTAAATTTTACCCATAATTGTTCACTGCCTAATATCCAGCTGGATCAGAAGTTCATTTTGGGAGAAAAGAAAGAGGAAAAGTTGAGTTTGGAAGATGGAGCCCTTGGCTGAGTGTACAAGTGTCAAAGGCTCCACCAGGGGTGGCTTTGCATAGCTGTAGAGCAGCAAGGACCTAGACCCAAAGGTTATATTGAGTCCTGGGTATGAGAATACCTTTGGCATAACTGTTTGTCTGTTTTAAGAGCTGTTCTCGTGCCTTAATAATCAAATCAATGTCATCCTAGGACACTAACCAACAGAATATAGGCAATACTGGTGGGTGTTTTGGAATGGGGCTGATCTGGAATGGAACTCCTACACTACCCCTTACTACTAATTAATTGGTTCTGTCACTTACCTGGTGAACTTGGGCATGACATTTGTCCTTTCTGAGCCTCAAATTAGTCTTTAAAATGTAATAATGCCCTCCTCCAACAACTGTTTTGAGACTAGGACTTAATAAGTGCTCAATAAAAAGTTACCGCTAATAAAACCAACAACTGCTCTTGAAATCTAGCTAACTACTGAATCATGAGAGACCACATGGAAAGACTCAGCTCACTACCAGCCATTCTGACCACACCAGCTGAGACACCAGACATGAGAAAGAAGCCATCTTCTTCCAGCCCCAGCCAAGCTCCTGGTTAAATGTAAACCCAATTGACACTACATGAACAGAAAACTGCCCACCTCAAATCTATAGAATGTGAGAAATAAAACATTGTATAAGCCTCTAGATTCTGTTGTAGTTGTGCAGCGATAGATAACTGAAACACTTTGTTTATTCATTTTCCTGTTGATGGATGTTTGAGTTGTTTCCACTTTGGGGATAGTATGACTGAAGCTGCCACACACATTCTTGAGTTGGATATTTGTATGTATAAACAAACAACAAACACAAAACCAACTCCTGAGTAAACTATTTTTTTTTTAATTTTTTATTCTGATTTGGGTGAAAGTTTACTGAGCAAATCTGATTTCCATTCGTCCATTTATACACAATTTGTTTTGTGATACTGATTTCAATCCCCACAATGTAACAGCACTCTTCCCACTTCCTCCCTATGTTTCCAGTTTCCACTGTCCTTTCCTATCCCTTCCTGCCCTCTGAGCTTTATCCCTGCAAATTCTGCTCTTTTGATCTCTTGTGGTTGATTGTTCTAATAAGTGCATACCTCTCTGGTGTTATTGTTCACCTTATAGGCTTGCCTAGTATTTGGCTGAAAGTTGAACCAAGGGGGTGAGTTCAGTCACAGGCCTGAAGGGTCACTAAGGGCCATAGCCTTGGGGCCCTGAGTAAACTCTTGGCAAGAGACCTTATTACTCTATCAATCAATAATGTTATTCAGTACTGTTAAGTCAATTTTGACTCCTAGTGACCCTGTGTTCCATGGAGGTCTCTAAGCTGTAATGTTTACAGAAGCAGATTGCCAGGTCTTTCTCCTGTGGAGCTGCTGGGTGGGTTCAAACCACCAACTTTTTAGTCAGCAGCTGGACACTTAACGAATGCACCACCTGGACTTCGTAGGACTCACCAATAGGCGAATCCATTACAAGGGGACTTTCTTCCTCTCCAGTGTAAGGCTTATTTGTTGTAACTGATCTAATAGGTGCAATGGAATATTCAGTGTGAATTTCAGCTATAAAATTAATACAATGGTTCCATAATTTTTTGCATTAAGAAGAAGCCCATGGACATAGATCCTAGAGAAACATTTCTGGAGCCTTTCTATCTGAATTCGACAGAAGACTGGATTAACTCTAGCTGTCCCAAATAGCGCAGCCTCCACAGGTCTGACTACTTAAGGTCTTGCTCTTCAGAGCTTTTCTTTACAGTTGGGAAGTGTTACCCATTACCCCTGACTTCTGGAAGAGCCTGAGGAGCATGGCTAGCAGAACTAGGGGAAAGACCCTACCCTGCCCTGTGTCCCAAACCAGTGCTGGAGTGCTGGATTGTGATGTAATCCTTGCATAGCCAAGAAACAGCAGTTTAAAAAGATGAGAAAGGTTCACTAGACTTATTCAGCATTTTAGAATTCATAAAAAAATCTAGAAAGACATTTCAATAAACATAAACACTGTGTTTCACAGTTTAGTACTTTTTTTTCTCTTTTTTTAGTAAGAAGACAATTCAAAAGGGTATTTGCAAAGGGGGAGACACTCTTACAATAGGGAGAACTCCCTGAAAGATACTTGTTGTTGTTGTTACTACATGCCCTTGAGTTGGCTGGGACTCATAGTGACCCCATACACAACAGAATGAAACACTGCCTAGTTGTGCATGATCCTCACAGTCCCTGCTACACTTGAGCCCATCATTGCAGCCACTGTGTCAGTCCATCTTGTTGAGGGCCTTCCCCTTTTTTGCTGACCCTCTACTTTACCAAGCGTGATATCCTTCTCCAAGGAATGGTCCCTTCTGACCACATGGCCAAAGTAGGTGAGATGAAGTTTAGCCGTTCTCGCTTCCAAGGAGCATTCTGGCTGCACTTCTTCCAGGACAGATTTGTTAGTTCTTCTGGCAGTCCATGCTGTTTTCAGTATTCTTCACCAACACTACAACTCAAAAAACGTCAACTCTTCTGTCTTAATCATTGTCCAGCTTTCACATGCATATGAAGTGATTGAAAATACTGTGGCTTGAGTTTAGCACACCTGTCTTCAAAGAGACATCTTTGCTCTTCAGCACTTTAAAGAGGTCTTTTGCAGCAGATTTGCCCAGTGGATATGTTGTCTGATTTCTTGGACTGCTGCTTCCGTAGGTGTTGATTGTGGATCCGAGTAATATGAAATCTTTGACAACTTCAGTCTTTTCTCCATTTACTGTAATGCTGCTTATTCGTCCAGTTGTGAGGATTTTAGATTTCTTTATGTTGAGGTGTAACCCATACTGAGACTGTAGTCTTTAATCTTCACTAGTAAGTGCTTCAAGACATCTTCACTTTCAGCAAGCAAGGCTGTGTCGTCTGCGTATCACAGGTTGTTAATGAGTCTTTCTCCAGTCCTGATGCTGCCTTCTCCATATAGTCCAGCTTCTTGGATTATTTGCTCAGCATACAAATTGAATAAACATGGTGAAAGATATAGTGTCATATTAAAGTGTGTCCTTTAGTACTATTTTTTAAATTTCTTTTTGGGGGAGGGGAGAGTTGCACCACAGTCTTCAGTGATAAGTGCTGCCAGTGGTCTTAATCCAACTCTGCTCATTCAGGACAAAACAGTACCTCCTTGCTTAGTGTCTACTCTGCAGGCTGCCCTCAGTTACATCCTTAGAGCTACATGCTGGGGCCATGGTGGGATGACACAGGGTAGATAATAAGCAAGGGAAGTGTGGGCTTACTTGTGCTTACTTACTAATCTGTTTTACTAGCACATCTTTTATATGTGGTGAAAAACATGTAAAACTGTTCACTATAAATTACTAAGTAAGCACAGGTAAATGCATGCTTACCTTGCTTACTGGGTACTCCATCCCTGTCAGGGATTCAAAATTTGAAAACAGGCTTTGATTCTATAGGAAAATATTATGGGGTTGGGAGAGAAATAGATGCCAGCCATACCTAGAAGCAGAATCTTTGGTGTGGTGAAACTACAGATTAGTAAGTAAGCACAAGTAAACCCATGCTTACCTTCCTTATTGGGTAATCAACTGGAGTGACACTTGGTGCTGCAGGGGCAAACCTAGACTGGAAGTTTTATGAATTCAGAATGCCAGCTCTGTCAGTAAGTACCTCTCCGACACTGGGTCAGTAGTGTATAAGAGCTTTCTAAACTCATTTTCTTTTATTCTTTCTTTTTTTTATTTTCATTGTGACTTGGGTCAAAGTTTACAGAGCAAATTCATTTTTCATATAGCAGTTCATTCACATTTTTTGTCATGACATTGACTGCAATTCCCCACAATGTAACAGCTCTCTTCCCACTTCCTGCCTGTAGTTACCTCTTCCCTGTGCCCTTTCTTTTCATATTTTTAAGAATAAATGTTGTAGACACTTAAAAAATTGTAGTTATGCATAAGGGAGAAAATAAAAATTACCTATCTCTAAACATCAGAAAGGAGCTCTGGTAGCATAGTGCCTAAGGCACTTGACTGCTAACCAGAAGGCTGGCAGTTCAAACCCACCAGCCACTCCTTGGAAGGAAGGTTGGGCAATCCTACTTCTGTAGTGATTCTGCCTCGGAAACCCAAGGAGGGGTCGCTATGAGTTGGGGCTGACTTGACGGCACATAACAGCAACAAACATCAGAAGGGAGCTCTGGTGGCGTAGTGCCTCAGGCACTTGACTGCTAACCAGAAGGTTGGCAGTTAAAAAACTCACCAGCCAGTCCTCAGAAGGAAGATTGGGCAGTCTACTTTCATAGTGATACTGCCTCGGAAACCCAAGGAGGGGTCACTGTGAGTCAGAGACAACTCGACGGCACATAACAACAAACATCAGAGATAATGATTGTTAGCATTTTAGGGCATGTCTATATATATATATATATGTGTGTGTGTGTGTGTGTGTGTGTGTGTGTTTGTGTGTATGAAAGAATCCATGGGATAGTCCAAAAGAAACAAAATTCATGGTCATCGAGTTGATTCAGACTCATAGCAACCCCCATTGGGTTCTGAGGTGGTAAATCTAAAGATTGCCTTGTCTTCTTTCCACTGAGTGGCTGGTGAGTTTGAACCACCAACTTTCTTGTTACCAAACACCTTAAGCACTGCACCATCCATGCAATCATACTATTTTGTAAATAACTTTTTCTCTTAATATTTGGTGGACATCTTTATATGATATTAACCCTTTTGTGACCCAGGGGACATAAAATGGCCACCTATATTTCTCACCTCTGGGGTTTAGGGGAATGCTGTTATCTCACTTTAGTGTATTTTGCTATCTGGTGCAAGCCTGTATAAAACCCTGTGAATTTGAATTAGGCCTCATCTCACCAACCCCAGGACCAGAGATCCCACAGGCTATATGGCTCATAAATTATATCAAAATGCATATTACCTCAAAAAATTTTTTAAAATTTTATTCAAATGCCTTCTGTTACTGGAAACAAATGGTTTCAACAAAAATTCAAAGCAGAAAATAATTTTATATTGAAAGGGCTAATTATCCTTCTACAACACAATTTTTAGTGATTTATTAAAATTCCACTGAACACCCCAAAGTAGCAACCCAGAGCTCACCCCAGTGAGCACACCTAGCACCCAGATTTTGGTTTCTAATAGCAAGCAGAACTCCTTGGAGAATTGCCTGATAGTAGAACTGTGTAAGAAATATACAAGATGAGCCTATAGCATGTCATAGTGCCAGAAAATAAAGAAGCACTAAAACACAAGAGAACCACACACAATAATCGCAGGATATCAGAGGGACCTAGGAAACAACCAAAAGAGCTCCCAATGGCTAAAGCTGGAAAAAGTTGGCCAAGAAAATAATATTTTTATTCATCTTTTATCATATAGATATATGCATATATATATATATATATACATATACATACATATATATATATATGGTAGCATAGTGCCTAAGGCACTTGACTGCTAACCAGAAGGCTGGCGGTTCAAACCCACCAGCCACTCCTCAGAAGGAAAGTTGGGCAATCCTACTTCCGTAGTGATACTGCCTTGGAAACCCAAGGAGGGGTCGCTATGAGTCGGGGCCGACTCGACGGCACATAACAACAACAACATGAATATATATATATATATGTGTGTGTGTATGTATATATATATATGAGTAAAAAATATCCAACAAATCCATATGATATAAATAAATAATTGAATAAATAAATGGGGGCTAAGGGACAAATACTCTGTGCAGAAGAATATGAAATAATTTATGTAGCTGTTGTTAGATGCTGTCGAGTTGACTCCAACTCATAGCAACCCTACAACAGAACAAAACAATGCCCGATCCTGTGACATCTTCATAATCCTTGCTATCCATGAGCCCATCATTGCCACTGTGTTACTCCATCTCATTAAGGGTCTTCCCCTTTTTTGCTGACCCTCTACCTTACCAAGCATGATATCCTTCTCCAGACACTAGGTCCTTCTGACAACATGACCAAAGTAGGTGAGATGAAGTCTGGCCGTTCTCAGTTCTAAGGAACGTTCCAGCTGCACTTCTTCCAGGATGGATTTGTTGGTTCTTCTAGCAATCCGTGGTATTTTCGGTGTTCTTCACCAGCACTACACTTTAATGGCATTAATTATTCTTCTGTCTTCTTCATTCATTGTCCAGCTTTCACATGCATATGAGGCAATTGAAAATACCATGGCTTGGTTTAGCTGCACCTTAGTCTTCAAAATGACATCTTTGCTCTTCAACACTTGAAAGAGGTCTTTTGCAGCTGATTTATGTAGATACTCTCCCCTAACGGAGGTGGTTCATAACTCCCCACTCCTTAAATATCGGTTTGCTAATGACTTTCTTTCCAAGAATACAGTATGGGAAGAGGAGAAAAAAAAAAAAAAAAAAAAGTCAATTTACAGAGGAGAAAAATGACAGGCACTAACTCCTTCAGATGATCGAGGTTAACAACTACACGATAACTCATGCTGATATTATGTATGTGGTGTGATTATGATATGATGTGGTGAGAGGGGTATTTCATTTCTGTGTTCTTCTGCCCAAAACCCATAACCACAATCTAATCCTGAGAAAAACACTGACAAATCCCAATTGAAGGATACTGTACAAACATCTGACCAGTGTTCAGACTGTTATGGGCCACTTCCTTATGCTGAGTTAGGTCAACCCAATATAAGAAAAAAAAAGGCAGTTCTCCACACACCCAGAGGACATGAGCAGAGTCTTCCTGGATTTTATTATTCAACCAATCACTCTAAGAAGAATATTGTAGATTAGTGGTTCTCAAAGTGTGGTCCCTAGAGCCAGCATCAGCAGCATTTCCTGGAAACTTGTTAGAAAGACAAATTCCCAGGCCCCACCCAAGGTCCCGCTACTTAGGTTCTTCCTTTTCTACCTTGAATCACCAAAAGGATAAATGGAGATCTCTACCTATTCTATGAGTCAGAATCGACTTGAGGACACACAACCATCACTACATATTAAAAAGAACTATTTTCTATTAGGGAGCTCTGGTGACGTAATGCGCAAGGCATTGGACTGCTAACCAGAAGGCTGGCGGTTCAAACCCACCAGCCACTCCTTGGAAGGAAGGTTGGGCAATCTACTTCCATAGTGATACTTCCTCAAAAATTCAAGGAGGGGTCCCTATGAGTAGGATCTGACTCAGTGGCAGTGAGTTTGGCTTTTTTAGTTATTTTCTATTAGTCACTATAGAGATGCAGGGAAAGGTGGAGAATTAGAGGTGGCTGAAGGAAAGGAAACCTCGATTATAATGGAATTGCTCATTTTTTTGACCACTAGGCACCCCTCACTAATTTATAAACCAAAAAAAAAAAAACTCACTGCCGTTGAGTTGATTCCGACTCATAGCAGCCCTTTCTTGGGTTTCTGAGGCAGTATCTTTCATTGTTGAAGACAATTAAAACAAGTCCATGAAAGCCATATCCCTTCTGAATTTAGAGACCATTTAAAGAATAGATTTGATCCATGGAATACCAATTACCGAAAACCAGTGGAGTTGTGGGATGACATCAAGAACATCATCCATGAAGAAAGCAAGAGGCCACTAAAAAGAAAGGAAGAAAAGACCAAAACGGATGTCAGAAGGGACTCTGAAACTTGCCCTTGAGTGGAAAGTAGCTAAAGTAAATGGAAGAAACGACAAGATAAAGAGTCGAACAGATTTCAAAGAGCAACTCGAGAAGACAAAGCCAATTACTGCAATGAAACATGCAAAGACCTAGAGTTAGGAAACCAAAAAGGAAGAACATGCTCGGCATTTCTCAAGCTGAAAGAACTGAAGAAAAAATTTAAGCCTCAAGTTGCAATATTGAAATATTCTATGGGCAAAATATTGAATGATGTAGGAAACATCAAAAGATGGAAGGAATACACAGAATTACTGTACCAAAAAGAATTGTTCAATGTTCATCCATTTCAGGAGGTGGCATATGATCAAGAACCAGTGGTACTGAAGGAAGAAATCAAAGCTGCACTGAAGGAATTGACAAAAAAACAAGGCTCTGGAATTGATGGAATATCCCCTGAGATGTTTCAACAGAGGCTACACTGGAGGCATTCACTCGTCTATGCCAAGAAATTTGGAAGACAGCTACCTGGCCAACTGACTGGAAGAGATCCATATTTGTACCCATTCCAAAGATATGTTCCCACAGAATATGGAAATTATCAAACAATATCATTAATATCACATGTGAGTGAAATCTTACTGAAGATAATTCAAAAACAGTTGCAGCAATATATTGACAGAGAACTTCCAGAAATGCAAGCTGGATTCAGAAGAGGACATGGAATGAGGGATGTTGTTTTTGATGTCAGATGGATCCTAGATGAAAGCAAAGAATATCAGAAAGATGTTTACTTATGTTTTATTGACTATGCAAAAGCATTTGACTGTGTGGATCATAATAGATTATGGATAACATTGAGAAGAATGGAAATTCCAGAACACTTGATTGTACTCATGAGAAACCTGTACATAGATCAGGAAGCTGCTGTTCAAATGCAACAAGAGGTAACTGTATGGTTTAAAATCAAGAAGGGAGTGTGTCAGGGTTGTATACTTTCACCAAACTTATTCAACTTGTATGCTGAGCAAATAATCTGAGAAGCTGGATTATATGAAGAACGTGGCAACAGGATTAGAGGAAGACTCATTAACAATCTGTGATATGCAAATGGCACAACTTTGCTTGCTGAAAGTGAGGATGACTTGAAGTACTTACTGATGAAAATTAAAGACTACAGTCTGCAGTATAGCGTACACCTCAATATAAAGAAAACAAAAATTCTCACAACTGGTCCAATGAACAGCTTCCCAGTGGATGGAGAAAAGATTGAAGTTGTCAAGGACTTCATATCACTAGTTTCTATAATCAACACCAATGGAAGCAGCAGTTAAAATATCAAAAGACGTATTTCATTGGGCATATCTGCTACAAAAGACCTCTTTCAAGTGAGGAAGAGCAAAGATGTCTCCTTGAAGACTAATGTGTGCCTAACCCAAGCCATGGTATTTTCAGTCACCTCTTATGCATGTGAGAGCTAGACAATGAATAAGGAAGACCAGAGAAGAGTTGAGTCTTTTGAGTGTAGTGTTGGAGAAGAATGCTAAGAGTACCATGGTCTGCTAAAAGGACTAACAAATCTGTCCTGGAAGAAGTGTAGCCAGAAAGCTCCTCGGAAGCAAGAATGGCCAGACTTCATCTCACCTACTTTGGTCATGTTGTCAGAAGGAACCATTCCCTGGAGAATGATATCATGTTTGGTAAAGTGGAGGGTCAATGAAGAAGGGGAACGCCCTCAACGAGGTGGATAGACACAGTGGCTGCAACAAGGGGCTCAGGTATAGCAAGGATCGTGAGGCTGGGACAGGACAGGGCAGTGTTTCATTCTGCTGTGCATAGGGTTGCTATGAGTCAGAGACAACTTGATGGCACCTAACAATAACCACAACAATCTCGACAGAAGTAGATTGCCCAGTCTTCCTTCCAAGGAGTGCCTGGTGGGTTTGAACTGCCAGCCTTCTGGTTAGCAGTCAAATGCCTTAGGCACTATGCCACTAAAACTCCCCTCACTAATTTATAGCAGGTCATTTTGCACTAAAGGTAAAAAGTGTAAAAAGTGTAAAAAGGTGTTGATCTTAAGAGGAAACAGCTCATCAACACTTTGTTTAGTTCTTGAAACTTTATAAAGCCTATTCTATCTGTACTATTTGTACTCACACTATCAACATCCTTGGGTAAAGCCAAGTATCTCCATTTTACAGATAAGGCCTCTGATGCTCAGTGGAGATTACATAACCTGCCTGAGTCACAGAGCTGGGTATGATAAAATTTGGGTGGGAATCAATTCACCTATCCTTAGCCTCCCTAGAACCAAACCAAGAACCAAACCCACTGCTGTTGGGTCAGTTCAGTGAGCCTATAGGACAGAAAAGAGCTGTGCTCATAGGGTTTCCAAGGCTGCAAATCTTCACAGAAGCACTGCCACATCTGTCTCCCATGGAGTGGCTGATGAGTTCAAACCACCAACCAAATTCCTTAACCACTGTGCCACCAGAGCTCTTCCCCCTACAACAGTGGTTCTCAATTCTAGCTACACATTAAAATCAGCTGAGGAATTTTAAAAACCACTGAAGCCTGGGCTAGAGATTTTATTTAATTCCTCTGAGATGGAGCCCAGTCATTGGTATTTTTAAAAACGTTTCCAGAGTAAAATTTTTTTTTTAATGTTGCTTACTTTTTCTTATATTTGCTTTAACTTTTAATTTTGAAATAATTTCAGACTTACAAAAAAGATGCAAAAATATCCTTCCTCCAGCTTTCCCAACTGTTAACATCTTATCACATTATCACAGTACAATGATCAAAGTCAGGATGTTAACATCAATAACACTATTCAATAACCTACTGACTTTATTCAAATGCCATCAGTTGTTATCCAGGCTGATTATTGTTTTTAGTTGTCACATGTCCTTAAAATCAAAACCAGACCAAACCTATTGCTGTTGAGTTGATTCCGATTCATAGGGACCCTGTAGGACAGAGTTGAACTGCCCCATAGGGTTTCCAAGTCTGTAATCTTTATGGAAGCAGACTGCCTCATCTTTCTCTTGAAGAGTGGCTGGTGGGTTTGAACCATTGACCTTTTGGTTAGCTAGCAGGCATGTGCTTTAAATACTATGTCACCAGGGTTCCTGATGTGTCACTAGTGTCTTTTAATCTTTCTTCAGGGTTTTTGGGTACATCCAGGGTTGAGAAATACTGAGGTGGACAATGAAGGCCTGCAGTTAGTATTCTATGTGTAGACTTAATTGGCTGTGTGGTGCATTCCCTCCCCCATTGTCTGACATGTAAGAACTTTATCTGAAAATCCAGTGCATTTCTAAGCTACTGTTATGCTATTAATGGAATGAATCATTTGAAGATATCTGACTATTTTTATGAAGTGTCAGTTGTTATATCTGCCAAGAAATAAAGCTAGTTATATGCATTGCAAGGTTACTGGCACCCAGGTGAAAATGAAAAATGGTGCGTGGGGAGGGAAGGGTTAAAGAGCTTTGAAATCTTAACTCACAGTTCAGTGGTCTAGGTCTTTACTGAGCAGAAGGGCATTTTTTGCATGTAAATGTCTTGAATGCAATTTAGATTTTAATTAAAGATGTGCTGTACCTTAATGTAGAAGTATTTATAATATAGGGAGGCCAAAGAAGCTGAACTGAAAACCTTGCATTTCTCACAGATGGTTTATTAAATTAAAAAGTGTCTCTTAACCTCTAGTCTTGACCCTGCTGTTGCCAAGATGAGTCATTGAAACATCAGCTGGCCAGTTATCCTGAGTGATTGGCTGGGCTGCTCCAGCTGGATGCATCACCAACACATGTGAAGCTGGGTAATTCATAGAGGCTTTTATTTTTATTTTCTCCTTCAGTCGAACTACCTTTATCCAATTAGAATTTTCACCTTCATCTATTTGTTATCACCTGCTTTGGGTACAAACAAACCCGCGCATCTCTGCTGTGTACAAATTAGCCTGGCTTCAAAGACCCCAGGGCTTAACAGAAATCCATCCGCGAGTTAAGTAAAATTGTTATTAAATTTGAAAATTCTTCCCTACCACCAGCACTGGATTCCTCCAGGCCACAGATGTTCACAGTCGGTAAATACTTCCTCTGCGAGGCAGCAGCTTGGAAGCATTTGAACCTAATAGCATTACATGTGTGTTTATACCAGAAATCATATGCACAGACACGTCAATGGTCTTCAGCTTCCGGGAGAGAGCAGCTGGCTCCAGCGGGAGGAGACAGCTGCCAGGGCGTGCTGCCATGTAAGGCCGGCACAGGAGGCTCGTTAGGCCCTGGGGGTTTTGAACATACAGCTCCCCTCGCCAAGAACACTCCTTTCTCCCACCAATCTTCACTCCTTCTTTGCCAGGTTAATTCCCATTCAGCCTCAAGACCCTGCTGCTACCTCCTCTGGGAAGTTTTCCTTCCCCAGTCCAGGTTAGAAGGATTTTCTATGTAATTGCACAACCACAAACAACAACAACAAAAAAAAACAGTTGCTATAGAGTTGACTCCAGCTCATGACAATGCCATCCATGTGTTTCAGAGTAAAACGGTGCACCATGGAGTTTTATGGCAGGTTTTTCAGAAATAAATCTTCCAAGCCTTTCTTTCGAGGAACCTCTGAGTGGACTCAAACCCCCAATCTTTTGGTTAGCAGCCAAGCACATTAACTTTTTGCACCATCCAGGGACTCTATTTGCACAACACCTAATGCTTATAATTGTTATGTTATAGCCATATTGAAATTGTTCATCTGTCTATTTTTTCCATATTCTAAACTATAGTCCAGTGCCTGCCACATATATCTAAAACATGTCTGTATGACTGAATGGGTGCATGAAAACTTCTACTTAATTTCACCCAACTATATACCTACCAAGGGCTATGATAAACTATTTGCCTGCATTATCTCCTTTAATACAGGCCACAACTCTGAAAGGTAAAAAAGCAAAAAAAAAAAAACAAAACAAAACATTGCTGTAGAGCCAATTCCAACTCATGATCCTTTGAGATAGGATGGAACTGTCCCATAGGGTTTCTAAGGCTGTTAGATCTTTATGGAAGCAGAGTGTCATATTTTTCTCCTGTGGGGCAGCTTGTGTGTTTGAACCACCAACATTTTTGTTAGCAGCTAAGCGCTTAACCACTGCACTACCAGGACTCCTTACACAACTCTGAGCCAAAACCAAAAACCCACTGCCATCCAGTCGATTCCAACTCATAGCAACCCTATAGGACAGAATTCAATTGCTCTATAGGGTTGCCAAAGTTGGAAATCTTTATGGAAACAGACTGTCTCATCTTTCTCCCACAGAGTAGCTGGTGGGTTTGAACTGCTGACCTTTTGCTTAGCATCTGGACGCTTTACCCACTGCACCACCAGAGCTCCTTTTAACTCTGACAGAAAAGTATTGTTATCCCCATTCCTCAGATAAAGAAACAGGTTGAGAAGTTAAGTGATCTGTTTCACTTTACATAGAGTCAGGATTTGAACTTCTATCTAATTGCAAAGCATGGCCTCTTAACCCTCACAGGAATGTTGCATTAATAGCTGAACATCTGAGTGGCTGGCTGACTGTTTTGGAAAAGGAGATTCTTCACACAGGACCCTGAGCTATGGGGCCCAGTAGGCAATGTTTGCAGGCCTTCACCTTGCAAGCCTTTAATGGTGGAGAGGCAGCATCCTCCCCTTTCCTCCCACATCCCCATCCCCAGGAAATGGACTCTATTTGCTGAGGGCGTGAACCATACCTTCCTACTCTTCAGTGGGAGGATGGCCTGAAGGTGTCTTATACCATATAGCCACTTCACCTTGTGCTTTGATCCTCACACCTGACTGCTGCTCAACTTCCCTCACTATGTGCTGAGGCAAGTATCTAACAGTTGGGCTACTCGGGGAGGACTTTGAGCCACAATTTCTGACTGACTTCTTAGCTTTGTAGCCAGCTCTTTGTTCCAGAAGTCCATGTAAGTGAAAGGGCAGGCCAGCTCATCCCCAACCATTGGAGAGAGGAGGAAGTTGCCTCTCTAGCAAAGAAGTCACAAAAATAGTGGGTGAGGAAGTGGGTATTGGTTTTCAGGTTGCCTTTCCAAGAGAGAGCATTTCTGTGGGAGTAGAACTCCACAAGCCCTGTGCCTGCTACTCGTACACAAGCCTTACCAACCGGCCTCTTCAGGTGAGTCATACTCGACTCTACCCTCCTCCTCCTCCTGCACACACCTCCAGATGTTCTAGGAGACTGGAGAAGGAGACAGGTGAGAGGAGGAATCCCTTTGTGCCTGGAGATTCCCAGTGGGGAGCCTGCTCTTGCTTCCTGGCATTTCAGATGACTAGATAATTCGTTGTGAAAACAGTGCAGGCACTTTTAAGGTTTCAAAGACTCAAGATAGGAATTTCTCACTCAGGGAAGCCTCTCATTTCCTTAAAACCCATCTTTCTCTACCTCCTCTTTCTTTGTGCCTCCCACACCTGACAACCTGAGCTTGTGTGGGGTGGTTGAGGTTTCAGCATGAACTGCCTGAGTTACCAAGTTTTCTTTCCTTCCCTCCCTGTGAGATTATTAATGCATATACAGAGTTCTTTCTGGTACCACAAGTACCATCCTCACAAACAAACAAAAATATACACCAACTTGTCATCCAGTCAGTTCTAATTCACGGTGACTCCACATGTGCATAGTAGACTCCATAGTCTATGACCTTTCAGAAGCAGATGTCCAGGACTTTTTTCTGAGAGGCCTTTTGGAGGGTTTAAACCATCAACATTTTGGTCCAGGGTTGAATGCTTAACCATTTGTGTCGCCTAGGCTACCTACCATCCTCAACAAAACAAAAACCAACCCACTGCCATTGCATCAATGCCAACCTATAGCGGCACTATAGGACAAAGTAGAACTGCCCTCCATAGGGTTTCCAAGGCTATAAATCTTTATGGAAGCAGACTACCTCATCTTTCTCCCTTGTAGCAGCTGGTGGGTTTGAACTGCCAGCCTTTTGGTTAGCAGCTGAATGCTTTAACCACTGTGCCACTGTAACTCCTTACCATCCTCACAGTTCCTTCTAAATAAAGAGAATTCCTGCAACTCTCTCCCCTGCTGAAAGGTTGGCCTTATACTCCATCATAACTTCCTGGCCCCAGTTGGCCATACCAGAGGTACATCCCAGCCTGGGGCTGGCAAACTCCGACCTAATATGAGAAAGAGGGGTCAATGCAAATGTCTTGCAGTAGAGTTTATATAAGAAATCAGAGAGAATTGCGGAAATATTGCTGACAATGTTTCCCGAAGCCTGAAGTCTCTGGCTACAGCGGACCAGGTCTAAATTGGGATTGTGAGGAAGCTTGAAGGAGCAGAAACTACAGGTAGAGAGAAATAACAACTATTCGTCTCCTCCCCACCTCCCTGACTGTATTGCATCTTGTCTGAAGTCCCACATGGTGGGAATCAAATTTTCCTTCTTTTATTTTCCCTCCTAATCTAAGCATATTACAATTGCTGCCCCCAGTGTAGCACTGTGTCCCTCTGAGGTCCATGAGAGTTGCTGAGTCTTAACTGTAATCCAATCTCTTCAACAGACTATGCCCCAGCTAAGTAAGGTAAATCCTTAATCATTATTGAGGCAACTTGAATACCCTCTGAAATTGGCTCTCTCATTGAGCTCACAAGCTCACTGCAATCTCTGGTATTTGTGTTTTACTCTTGAACACACAAGCCCAGAAGAGTCAATTCTGACTCATAGTGACTCCCATTGGGTTTCCAAGGAGGTAAATGTTTCCGAAGTAAATTGCCCCATCTTCCATCATCCTTCCACAGAGCAGCTGGTGGGTTTGAACCACCAGCCTTCTGGTTAGCAGTCAAATCCCTTAGGCATTGTGCCACCAGAACTCCTAGAAGATGCCCGGGTGCTTTAATTTACAGACAAAGAAATGAGGGCCAGTGAGGCAAGAATACTCCATGCTGCCAGCTTATTTTGTCCCTTCTTCTGACCACCTCCCAAGTAACAGCCACCATCAGACCTTAAGGTTGGCTTCTGGGGAGGCAAAGAAACTTGGAGGAAATACTAGGGATCCATGGGTCCACCATTGAGAGGTGACTAGGAAAAAAGGGTAAGAAGATTCTAAGCGTAAGCTTAATATTAAAAAATGTGATCTCTGAACTTCTGAATGATTGCAACTTAGGTGGGTTAAAGAAAAAATGTGACACAAAAAATCTCCACTAATGTGGCCTAAACAAGGAGACCTAATAGCATTGTTAAGGAGCCATAGCAGTACAGTGGTTAAGCGCTTCGCTTGGCAGCCTGCTCCTGTAAAGATTACAGCCTAGGAAACCCTGCGGAGCAGTTGTACTCTGTCCTATAGGGTCGCATTGAGTTGGAATCAACTCGATGGCAGTTTTTTTTTTTTTTTAATTAACATTGTTTGAACCCACCCTGAGGAGCCTTGGAAGCCAGGACAGGAGATCTGCTTCCAAAATGTCACAGCCTTAAAAACCCTGTGGAGTGCAGTTCTATTCTGCACGCATGGGATTGTCTTGAGTCAGAATCATCTTGCCTGCAACTAGCACCCACCATTAGCATTGTAGGGTATTGGACTGAGTTGTTGTTGTTTTTTCCCCCAAATTTGTGACAATGAGAGCAAGTTCAGAAAAAAGAAAAGTAAACAAGTGATGTCACCCAAGGGTGCTTCTGTGTTTATTTGGAAGGACACAATTATTTCACTGCTTCATGTGAGCAAATGCATAGGTGTACTATGTGGTTAAGCTATTGAAGTGGTTTGAGACCTTGCTTCCATTTCTGCCATTAAATCTTTGCAGAGATCTGAGAGGAGACCCCCTAAGAGCTTTTATTTTGGTTTGATTTTTTTTCAGTGTCAAAGAGGGTGATTGAGTTCTTAGAAAATGGAAATTAACCCTGTTCAGAGAGTCTCAAGAAGCTGCATTTAAAATGTAACAGAAATTATGGGCTTTTCCTGCCTTAACAAATCTTTATTCTATATCAGGGACAGCCAGCTGCATTAGTGCAATTGCTGCCTGGACACCTGCAGGAAGAAGGTTTGGAACCTGCCCAATGAGATGTTACGGTTTTAAGCTTCTTCCTGGTTCAGTCAGGGCTGAGGATGCAAAACCAAAATAGACTCAAATTTTTAAAATTTAGGTAAAATGGAATGATATCCAGAATGGGAAAAATTACAGGTCATAGCTCTGCTAGAAACTTAACATCCTTCGTAGAAAACACGGGCAGTGTACATGTTGCATGGCAACCAAATCTCTTGCCTGTCCGGTTTTGAGCCCTCAGAAGCAGCGACACCCCACTCAAAGGTGGTGGCTAATCAAGCCACTTTGAAAGTGACACTCTTCACAGCCCTGCCAATAATCCAGTCTCAAGCATTGGCCTCCTAAAAGGGCTCGTTACACCTCTTCCAAGTTTCCCATCCCAGGGCTTTGACTCATAAATTTTTCCTATTCCAGTATCATTATGGATCACCCAAATTTTTTAAATTTGGGTCTGTTCCAGTTCCCTTTCATTGGACATGACCAAACCAGTTTGAGACCTTGGTTTCAAGCACAGTGAAGGACATATGAGGCCTAGTATTTTTCCCTCAAATACACAGCACAGTACCAAACCAAACCAAACTCACTGCCATTGAGTGAGTTCTGACCCACAGCAACCCCCACTGGGTTTCCAAGGCTGTAAATCTTTACAGAAGCTGACTGCCTCATCTTTCTTCTACAGAGCAGCTGGTGGGTTCAAACCACTGACCTTTTTGTTAAGTAGCCAAATACCATAACTACTACACCACCAGGGCTCCTACAGCCCAGTATGTTGTTGTTGTTATGTGCCGTCGAGTTGGGCCCGACTCACAGTGACCCCTCCTTGGTTTTCTGAGGTAGTATCACTACGGAAGTTGATTGCCCCATCTTCCTTTTGAGGAGTGGTTGGTGGGTATAGTATAATGATAATTAGAAAACCAACCTACTTGGATTGGTCTGCTGCTTCTTGAGGAGAAGTTGACAATAGATATAAAAACCTGAATTATGTATCTCCTTTATCTAGAAATTCTGCTTTCTATTTACTATTTCTATTTACTATTACTTCTAAGGAAATAATAAAGAAAATGGAAAGCTCTTCATTTCAGCCTAGTTTATAACACATACACACACAGAAAAACCTGGTAACAATCTAAATATCCAATACTTGAAGAAAAATGAGTAAATTATGGTAGATTTGATTATTCATGCCTTAAAAATTCTGTTGGAAAAATATATTTCTTGCTATGAAAAGATGCTCATATCATTGTGTTAAAAGAGGTCACAAATAATGTAGAATGAACCATTACATTAAATGCATATTTGATGAGATTTTTTCTCTTCTTATCTCTTTATATTTTATGATTTTCTCAAGTATTTATTATATTGAAAAAAATAAAATAAAATTGCTTATTGACTTTGTGAAAAGCAAGGCATGTGACACTTCTTGGTGCCTTGTGCAAGAACAATTGAATGAATATGGAGGCAGCAGGAGAAATGGACAGTTTCTGGGTTAGATTTGGGAAGAAAAGAAGGAGGATATGATATCCTCAGGGTATGAGGATAAGTTAAACTGCTATTACAAAAAGACCCAAAAGACACTGGGGTCCTGTTAGAGGTGAGGACATAATTTGGAAATGGGTAAGGGTAATCACTGACCATCACTGAACGAAGGTACATGTGAGGATTATTGAAATGGTAAATGTTTTGTTACATATGTATTTACCACACACACACACACACACACACACAGAGCCCAAATTCAGTGGTGTAAAGGAAAAAGGAGTTTATTTTTCTCTCATGTCCAAGATGAGCGTTCCAGGACAGACGACAGAGCTGCTTCACTTACTACGGAACCAGGTTCCTTCTGTGTCAAGGCTCCCCATTCTCTAGCAGCTTGTCTGCATGGCTGAGGCCAAGTCATGGTCACATCTAGGAAGAGTGTGGAGGAGGCCAACCCACACTGTAAAGACCACTGGCCAGAAGTGACCCATGTCCCAGCACATTCCAGTGGTGAGAGCTGTTTGTGACCTCGTCTAACTGCAAGGGAAGCTGGCAAATGTAGTGTGGCCAGACGGCCACATGCCTGGCTTCAATTCTACCCCCATGGAAGAAAAGCAGGGTATAGATCTTAGTGGACACTAGCCATCTCCACCCAGGCAGGCAAAGAGCTGAGTGTGGTCACGATGAAAAATGAGAGGAGGTGGAAAAAATGGAAGCGTAACCACTTGCTGGCATCTTTCGACCAGTGTTTGCTATTTTATACATCAGGAGATGGTTCTCAATACGTAGGATCGATGGTGTGCAGGAGGCTGAGCACTTCTGTTTATAATTCCTGATGTGCCAGCATCATCCCTTTCTCTGCCATTCAGGAAAGAGTATCAGAATTCAAGTTAATGTGACATTACTGTGAGGAAGACTCCATTGGCCTTAGGCTGGACTTTTGCACACAGCCTCCTGACTCATCTTCTCCTCTATTCTTGTTCCACCCTCATCTATTTTCCATTCCACAGCCACAGGGACCTTCTAAAAACCAAATAAAAGCACATCATTCCCCTACTTACAACACTTCAGAGCCTTTCCTCTGTTCTTTGGATAAGGTTTAAAACTTTCATCTTGATTCACAATGTCTTCTGCAATGTGGCCCTCATCAGTAGCCCCATTGCCTCACCATTGTCCAGTTATACTGGTTGTTTTGGCTCTTGAGTCTAAAGAAACTTTCTCTCCCACCTCAGGGCCTTTGCACATGCTGTTCTCCCCTACCTAGAACACTTTTCCCCTTGCTCTTTCCCTGGACAACTCATCCTTCAAGGTCTCTGGGTAAACATCACTTCATCATGGGGACCACTTTGTCTTCCCCAAACCAACTAGCATCTTCATGCTGTACATTTCTATACCGTCTTGCACTTAGAACTCTCATAACACTTATACTTACTTATGCGATAATGTCCTCCTTGCTTGACAATAGTGAACTCTGAGTACAGGGTCCAAATATATCCTATTGGACTCTATGTTAATAAATAAAGCATTTGGAGTCTTGAGCCATGGTCTTATCTTTTCAGACGAAACACTTTAGAACCAGTTGGGAGTTATCTTGGGGAAAAGCTGTCAGCCTTAGGAATGAGCCTTTTCCTAAGGAATGTTAAAAGGTGAGCAAAGCTTTCAGTGACCTTGAGGGAGAAAACTGAGTTAAAGATATTGAAGAAGCTGAAATAAGTAGGAATCAGATATTTCAGGAGGGGCAGGAAAAAAAAAATGTGTCTGACCTTGTCTTCAGAGCTTTCCTGGCCTCTGGGATATATTTGCATCCAGATGTCATTTCCTATTTATTAATTAGACTGGGAGGGGTAAGTAGGTGAACTGAAGGAGAATGGAGAATATATTTGAGGGTAAAAGAGAGAAGGGGAAAGAATGAAAAAAGTGTCCAATATTCAGTAAATACATTGTATATCCATTCAGTAGTTTGTGACAACTTAAAAGCACAGAGTGAAAAACAATCCTTTGCCTAGGCTCCGTGGGAGAAGGCTGCACCAAGAGGGTGAATTTGACTGGGCCTTAAAGGATGAATTGGAATTTTCTGTTAAAAAAGAGGAAAAAGAGGGCATTTCAGAAAACAGAGTAACATGAACTTGAAAAATCCCGGTATACCTGGGCAATCGCAAGAAGTTAAGAGTGCAGCACGTATCAGGAACCAAGGTTGGAAAGCTGCGATAAGAATAATAATAGCTGATGTTTAGTGGGCACTGCTTATGTGTCAAATGCTGCTTAAGTGCTTTACACATATTATCTCAGCTTGTAAGTGTTAGAGCCAGGATTTTGAGCCAAGACAGCCTGACTCTAGAGCCCATACTCAAGCACAGTGCGGTTCCTCATTGTCAAGGAAAATGAATGCCATGCTAAACTCCTGGCAGGGGTGAGGAGTGGAAAAGATTTTATCTGTTGGAAAGTGACACATTCCAACCATGCTTTACAAAGACCCGTTCTGAGAGCTGTGTGGAGACAAGCTGTGCAACATCTCCTGAGAGACAGAAAACAAGGGCTACTGCCCCACCATCAGGAAACTGAGAGTCTCTTTGACGAGCAAAACTCACAAATGAGCCAATTAAATGCTGGAGGTATTACCCACAGGATAGACTCAAACATGAGTCCTAAAATGGTTTAGAGAAAGCAGAGCAAGCTAACTGTGCTCAACTCAGTGCATCTATTTTAACGAGAGAAGGTAGAGTTAATGAGTCCAAATGGAATTTGCCTTTTTGCAGTGGCCTGACCCCTACTTAGTCCTCTAGAGAAGCTAAGAAACCAAAAGCCAAGGTCTTTCTCCACTTACCTGATTTTATAGAAGTGCCATCCACAGCCACACCTGTTGTTGAGGTCAGCTGTGATGAAGACAGCATGATTAAGAGCTCGGACTTTGGAGCTCAAGTGCCTCTTTTCCACTTACTCATTGGTTAACTTTGGGCAAATCACCTGATTGCTTTGTGCCTTAATTTTGTTACCCTTATGTTGCAGACCCTCAACAAGATGCATTAACATAGTGGTTCCAACAGTGGTCTCAAACATAGTAACGATTGTGGGGCTGGTGCAGGACCCGGCAATGTTTTTTTTTTTTTTTTTTCTTTACCCAGGGCTGCTATGAGTTGGACCTGACTCAATAGCACATAACAACCACCACCACAAGATGCATTTAATACTAATTGTATTAGTTCCCTTGGCTGCAAATTACAAAATGGGTGGCTTAAAGCAACAGAAATTTACTCTCTCAGTTCTGGAGGCTAGAAGTTCAAATTTAGGGACTCAGTAGGGCCATGCTCTCTCTGAAGACTCTCTAGATCCCTCCACATCCCTCTCTGCTTTTGGCAGCCCCAGGTGTTCCTTAGTTTGTGGCAGCGGAACTTTAATCTCTGCCTGTCTCTTCACATGGCTGCCCTCCCTGTGTGTCTATCTATCTTCTTAAAAGGACACCAGTTACATTGGGTTAGGGCCCGCTCTACTCCAGTATGACCATATGTTAACTAATTACATCTGCAAATGTGCGATTTCCAAATAAGGTCACATTCACAGGTACCAAGGATTAGGGCTTCAACACATAATTTGGGGGGACAGAAATCAACTCATAAAAGTAGTCCCTACCTCATAGGTTTATAGTGAGGATTAAGTAAATAGATATATGTAAGTATCTAGAGCAGTAGTTGCTGTTATTGTCATCAATGGCACCATTTACTTAAGCGTGGGATAGGAAAGATGCTCTAGATCTTCAGTACTTACTCCCCTGCCCCCCACTTTAACCAGGCATGCCACTGCTCTGTGTACTGCAAATCCAACTTTCCACATCCATGCTGCCATGCAGATAGCCTAAGTGATGAGGCCTAGAGGAACTCTACACACATATTGGACATGAGGATAATTAAACAGTCATGTGCATCTCAGATTTGGGGCTCCGTGTGCTAGTTCAGGGCTCTGCTGCAGGGGAGCCATCTGTGAGTCAGATGGCATGGCGTCCTGAGGGCCTGCACACCAGGTTGACGGCAAGGTTGTTTGCTCCAGAAAAGGTGATGCAACTTGCCAAGAAATGCAGAGAAGCCACAGCGTCCAGCTCTCAGGAATAGTACCTCCAGTTCCCACAAGGCCCATTTCAAATGTAAGGACCTGGGAAGACCTCCAAAAGCATCATTTGGAGTCTCTATTTCCCAGTCCCAACCCGTGTCACAGGTCATAGGCTAGCAACTGCTGAGCATTCCAATCTGCATTTTCTGCTGGCAGCTGAAAGGAATTTTAGAAGAAATGGAAGTGTTCCCTGGGGTTCTCACCCTATTTGCATACCCTGGTTTTTCAGGGTTCTTGGCTTCTCTAAATGTAGGCTCTCCTAGGTTTGGGAAACTGTCATCTTTTCTGCTCTCCAGGGTTCTGGCCTAAAGAGTACAAACACAAAGAACTGAGTCAAGCAGTACCCCAAATGTCACTTTTATTTCCCAAAGGGAGGGCTTTCCAATAACCTATGTAGACTTGAAAACAAAATGGAGCTTTTACCATATCCCCTCTCCAAATCAGACTTACTTATTGGGGTAAAAGCAGCCACAATTCTTTGACCTTTCTCCTATCATCAGTAAGATCTATGTCCCCTATTCCTGAATCTCTTTGACTGCTTTGACCAGTAAAAATGGGTGACACTGACATTGTGCTAGTTTTCCAGCTAATGCTGCTTCTGGTCTTTTGAAACACTCACTCTTTGAGCCCTAAGTGGTGTGTGAGAAGTCTACCCTTCTGGAGGGAACTAATAGTGAGGTTCTGAGACTACATGGAGAAGAACAGGCATCCAACTGAGCCCAGACTTCCAGCTATACCTGCCAAGGAGTCAGGCATATGAATGAAGCCGTCTGGGACATCACAGCCCAACCCAGTCACAAACTGAATATCACAGAGCAAGCCCAGCCAGTGTCATATGGAGCAGAGCTCCCAATGGAGCTTTTCCCAAATCCCTGGGGAGGGTAACATTATGCTAGAAAATGGCTATTTGAATCCACTAAGCCCTGGAGTAGTTAGTTACTCAGCAATACATAATCAGAACAGTCACTCAGTCCTAGATGGAGAAGCTGGAACACAGAAGAGGTTTAGCTTGACTGAATAAGCAGGCACTCTGAAAGCCCAAGGAGAACCCAGTATCCAGTGAGTATTAGCCTTTTCCCAGCTTCATTAATCAGATAATACTCTTTGGGAAGGAGCAAGTAAAAAAGGTAGAGAGAAAGATAAAATATTCCTTCCATCTTTGTTTGTTAGTGCTACCATAACAAGAAATACCACCAGTGAGTGGCTTTGAAGAACAAGAATTTATTGTCTCACAGTTTTGGAGGCTTGAAGTCCAAATCAGCAATGGCTCTAGGGAAGGGATTTTCCTTGTTGGTAGACCAGAAATTCCTTGTTGTTCCTTGGGCATTGTCTTCACCCTGTGTTTTTGTCTTTGTGTCTATTCTGCCCTTTTTATAAGACACCACTTAGAAGTGATTGCATATAGGTTCCACCCTACTCTAATCCCTACTCTGGTACTTTGTCTCATTAACGTAACAGAAGAGACACCTTATTCCAAACACAGTGGGAGCTACAAGTACACATATTTTTGGATGACTCAATTCACTCCATACCACCTTCCCAGAACTACCTGAGAGGGTGGAAATGTTGGCAGAAGTTTCTTCTGTGAAAACTTGAGAGTGAAAGAGTAAATCTCATATGCTAACTGAAAAACAGAAACAGGTTCTTTGGTTTGACTTTGCAAGGTAAAGATGTCTAACCAAGGAAATGATTAGATAGATGCTTGCAAAATACTGATTTTCCCTTCTCAATTTGTCTTCAGAGCAGGCCAATCCCATTATATGCTCTGTTGTCACTTTTTATTTCCTCTTAGAGTCCTTATCACAACTATAATTAATTGTTAATAAGATTATTTGTTTAATATCTACAGCCCCTTCTACTAAAAATACCACGATGGCAGGGAGTTTGTTTCCACAGAATGTGTGGTGCCTACCACACACAGTTCCTCTCATAATTGATGCCTAGGAATGTTTGTTAAATGGACAAATGAATAAACAAAGTAACCCTAGCATTCAGCTTGCTGAGCTCTCATCTCAGTACTCTTTAGGCCTTATCCCAGGAGCGCACGCTGCACCACTCCTGTTCTTCAGCCTTCATGTGAGAGCCTTTCTGCAAGGGACTTCAACCTGGCCTTGCTGTGTGACCCACATGCAGAGCAATTAGATTCTTTTAGTTTGGAATCAGTTAAATTGTGTTAGCAGGGGTAGTAGAAATATCTAAGCCCCGGGAGGCAAATTTCTCTGTCCCCATCTTCAACTGCTAAGCAGCTGTGTGACCCTAAGTAGCTCATTTAAGAAATTGAACCCCATCATCATCTTCCCTGCTCTGCCCATCTCATAAGAGAGTCGTGGGAATCCAATCAGAAAATGGAAGTAAAGATATTTTGTAAAGCTTTTCCTGAAAGTTTATATCAAGACATTCAGGAGGTTAACAAACAAATGAAAAAATGCTTGCACTCATTATCAAAACTAAAATGATATATCATCTCACCTGAGAATAATGACACAAATCAAAAACAGAAAAATAGCAAATGTTGGTGAAGTTGTGGGGAGACTGGAACTCTTATGCACTGTTGGTGGGAATGTAAAATGGTACAACTCCTATGGAAAATGGTATGATGCTTCCTTAAAAACCTGAAAATAGAAATACTATATGATCTAGCAATCCCATTCCTAAGTATATACCCTAAAGGAATAAGAGCCATGACACAAATAGATATGCACACACCAGTGTTCATTGCAGCACTATTTACAATATCAAAAAGATGGAAACAACCTAAGTGTCCAAGAACAGATGAAAGGATAAATAACTGTGGTACATACACACCATGGAATACTATACAATGATAATAATGACAAATCTGTGAAACTTATCACAGCATGGATGAATTTGGAGGATATGATGTGGAATGAAATAACTCAGTCACAAAATGAAAAATATTGTATGAAACCACTATTATTAAAAGAGAAAAAAAAACAAGAAATGGTTTACGCACAGGGGAAAAAAAATTCTTTGATGCTTACCAGGGATGGAGAGAAGGAGGGAGGAAAAATTATTAACTAGATAAAATAGAAAAAAACGAACAAACAAAAACTCACTGCCATCAAGTTGAATCCATTCTACATTTTTCTCCTGCTCTGTCTGGGACAATGTGTTTGGATCCCAGTAAGAGGGGTCAGTATTGGTAGCCAGGCACCATCTAGTTCTTATGGTCTTGGAGTCCTGTAGGCTGTGATTCATAGTGACCCCTCTTTGCGTTTCCAAGGCAGTATCTCTATGGAAGTAGATTGCCCAATCTTCCTTCCGAGTAGTGGCTGGTGGGTTTGAATCACCAGCCTTCTGGTTAGCAGTCAAGTGCCTTAGACACTACGCTACAATAGTATTAATGAAGAATAATTTATGAATGGATACATAGGTAGATAGGTATGCTGAAGAGGTATGGGAGGGTAAGGGAGCACACTCACCTGCAGGTATAGATTTTGTTGTGGCTATTTCTACATTCAGTGCCTAAGGCATTTTACTGCTAAACAGAAGGCTGGCGGTTCAAACTCACTAGCCACTCCTCGGAAGGAAGGTTGGGCAATCTACTTCCATAGTGATACTACCTCGGAAACCTAAGGAGGGGTTGCTATGAGTCAGGTCTGACTCGATGGCACATAACAACAACAAAAACAACAACATGTATATAGATTAATATAGATAACAGAGCACACAAGGGACATAGTCATGAAAACTTCTCAGACATAACCCAATCCCACAAGATGAAGTTCTAAGACCCAAAGTTGAAGGACCATAGACTCAGGGGACATGTAAATCAATCGACACAACATAGTTCATAGAGATAATGTTCTGCATCCTACTTTGGTGAGTAGTATCTGGGATCTTAAAAGCTAGTGAGTGGTCATCTAAGATATAGCTATTTGTCTCTTCCCCTCCAGAGCAAAGGAGAGTGAAGAATACCAAAGACTCAAGGTAACAATTAGTCCATCCAAAGGACTAACAGACCACATGAATCACAGGCTACAGGATTGCAAGACCAGAAGAACTAGATGGTGTCTGGCTACCATTACTGACCCCTCTGACTGGGATCCAAACACAGTGTCCCAGACAGAGCAGGAGAAAAATGTAGATCAAAAAATCAAAATTCACAAAAAACACTAGACCTATTGGTCTGACGGGAGCTCTGGTAGCATAGTGGTTAAGACACTTGCCTGCTAACCAGACGGCTGGCGGTTCAAACACACCAGCCACTCCTCGGAAGGAAGGTTGGGCAATCCTACTTCCGTAGTGATACTGCCTCGGAAACCCAAGGAGGGGTCGCTATGAGTCGGGGCCGACTCGACGGCACATAACAACAACATAACATTGGTCTGACAGAGACTGAAGGAATCCCAAAGACTATGGCCCTAAGACACTCTTCCGATCTGGAATTAAAGCCATTCTTGGAGACCATCTTTGAGCCAAACAGTAGGCAGACCCATAAAATAAATAACACCCAAGAGGAATATGTTCCTTAGAACAATTAATTATATGAGATCAAAAGTACAACATTTGCCCCAAAGTAAAGATGAGACAGTAGGAAGGAGTAGAAAATCAGGACAGAAGGAAATGGGGAACCCAAGTCAGAAATGGGGAGAGTACTGACACATTGTGGGGAATACAACCAATGTCAAGGAACATTTAATGTACAAACTATTGAATGGGAAACTAATTTTCTCTGTAACCTTTCACCTAAAGCATATACTTTTTTTTTTTTTTTTTTAGTTTACATCAGCAGTGGAAGTATGCTCACATGATTTAAATAATACCTTTTCCCATGGCTCAGGAATTTGCTGCTTTGAGAATAGGAATGTGAAGCTGTTCTGGTTACTAGTATGTGTGTATTGTACTCAGACATGCACAAGAGCAGTGCTGCAGAGGTAGGTGCCCCTTTTGAATACTGTATCCAAGGAATGATTCCTGGCCAGTAAATTCCTGATGACCCTGTAATGCTTAGCTGTCTGTCCCCTTCTCTGAATGTTGCCTCTAGGGGCTTATATTTCTCCAACAGTTCAATTAGAAGATTTTGACGAAAGTCAATAAAAGCATTCTGTAAGAATCAATTAGTTATATGAACTTAGTTATAAAGAGTATTGTAAATGTCATTACTAGCTCTAGTTGTGTAGTGCCTAAGGCACTTGACTGCTAACCAGAAGACTGGTGGTTCATACCCACCAGCCAGTCCTTAGAAGGAAGGTTGGGCAATCTACTTCTGTAGTGATGTTGTTGTTGTTGTTATGTGCCGTCGAGTCAGCCCCGACTCATAGCGACCCCTCCTTGGGCTTCCGAGGCAGTATCACTACGGAAGTAGAATTGCCCAACCTTCCTTCCGAGGAGTGGCTGGTGGGTTTGAACCGCCAGCCGTCTGGTTAGCAGGCAAATGTCTTAGCCACTATGCTACCAGAGCTCCCTCTACTGCCTCGGAAATCCAAGGAGGGGTCGCTATGAGTCGGGGCGGACTCGACTGCACATAACAACAACAACAACAAAGCTGTAAGTTGCATGTTACACATTTGTTATATCTGTAAAATTTATAATAAACCTATAGGCATATACACATGCATGCATTTTTGCTTCCTGATGAACTGTTGTTAAACATGTACCGGCTCATGCTATTTGAGTCGTTGACATCAGAGAGGCAACATCATTCAGCTGCCTCTCCATCAGTGGTGTATCTAGGATGTGGCGGGTTTGGCACGTGCCCAGGACACCACTTGAGGGTGAGAGGCTGATGAGCAGTTTCTATTCACCATTGCAGTTTCCATCGCCAGCTGTGAGAGATCATCCAGCAATTTAAAACTAATTGCCACAGGCGCTATTTTCCCTAGACACGCTCCTGCTCTCCATGTCTGAGCAACTGGACCGGCATTTTTAGCAGAGGGTGGGGACAGTGGGGAATATGAATTTTTAAATTTAGTAGGAAAAGGCTAGGCAATTGCCAACTGTTGGCTGAAATCCTTCCAGATCACTGCTCTGCCCCTCTGTAGCAATCCCTGACACCTCTTTTCTAGGGCTTGTTTCTTCTGTGCTCCAGTTTCCCTAGTAACTCTGAATGCCCCTCTCTCCTTGAGGTCTTCTTAAATCACCTCCTGCTTATACCCTGGCCCAAGCCCAGCATAGAAATTCCGGTCTGGTAGAGCCCCATGCCCTGCGTCCTGCAAGGTGAACATGACAAACACATCAGAATAGTTCTGGTGTGCTTCTCTGTTGATAAAGCAGGACCTCCAGGAAAAAGCAATGTCTGAACAGACACCAGAAAGCTACTCTGCTGTTCTCATGCTTTGATTGCAAAGGTTTTCCTTGAGTTGCCTTTTATTACAAGTACAGACACAAAGAATGTGCTGATGTCACTGGGAAGTGTCTGCCATCTCTGAAGTAGGCACCTCTTGATTTGAGGAATGTCAATTTTCAGTTGAAGACAGTCTCATAATATTCCTAGCCATTTTCTTCAGCAGCCATTTCCCTAGGGCTAAGTTGGTACTGCAAGATTAAGTGGGTTTTGGGGTATTTTAAAGGGAGGGCTCAGACCTCAGTTCACATGTTTATTTTCCATTTCAACAAGGACACTCTTGGAAACACAGTGAGGCTCTCAGGCAGCAGCTCAGATCCTGTAACTCCTGCCTGCTGCCTCCTAGAGGCTCCCATCATTCAGCCACCTACCTAAACCAAAACCAAAACCAAAAACCTAAAGTAGTTGCCTTGAGTTGCTTCTAATTCATGGCGACCCCATGTGTGCAGTGTAAAACTAACTGCTCCAAAGCAGATAGTTGGGCCTGTCTTCTGAGGGGCCTCTGGTTGGGTTCAAACCACCAATCTTTTGGTTAGTAATTAACTGTTTTCCCATTTGTGTCATTCATTTCCTATCTAACTCATGAGGGACCTCTATGACTTTAGACTGGAAGACCCCAGGGGACCAGAGTGCTGGAGGAAGGAGGATATTTGTTTTTTTCTGTGATCTCAAACCTGACAATGAACACTCATCCTGCCTCCAGACTCCCAGGGCTTTTACAGCGGTGCCTGAGATAATCACACTCCAGGTAGAACAGAGGCCTCTGCTTTTGGGCCTGCCACCTAAACCTGTCATTGCTTCCTACTCACTGTCCCCATCCCTACACACCATAGGTGGTCCTGATCGTTAAAATGTCAAATCTACAGAGAAAAAAACCTCTCAGGGACAGTTTTGAGAGAGAAAACCCTATAAGTAAATGTATAAGGATTTTTGCAGAACTGGTAAGATTCGCCTAATGATTAGTGCCATAAAAAATAGCCCTATTGATCCCTTTGTCAGGGAAATAAATTGGTTGAGTGCTCATATCATGCCATTGGATCAATTTTACTGCGGCTGACAAGCTGAGAGTATTTTTCATTGGAGAGCATGTTAACACCTGAATTGATAGAAGCCATAATTTTATTACAAACCACAGGATTGCTTCTGGGATAATCATATGGATTTTAACGGCAGGAGTCACAAAACAGAAGTTGTATGGTGTTACTCAACAGTTATTAAAAAGGAAACACATGTGAGATGAACTAGAGAACATCTTCTGGTCCTTGGCTACAAATTACACAGCTCCTGACCAGTGATGGTTGTTAGCTTCTGTATTCATGGGGACCCCATACAAAATGGAATGAAATGTTTCCCAGTCCTATACCATCCTCATGATATGTTGTGGTTGGACCATTGTGATCTATAGGGTTTTTATTGGCTCAGTTCTGAAAGTAATTAACTGGGCCTTTCTTCTGTCTTAATCTGGAAGCTCCCACCTGTTCATCATCATAGCAAATTGCAATCCTCCACTAACAGGTGGTGGCTGCCCATGAAGGGTATTGGCCAGGAATCGAACCTAGGTCTCTTGCATGGAAGGGGAGAAGTTTACCACTGAACAACCAATATTTATATGCAGTTCACATAGAAATGAGTTTCTCCATACACCAATGAGAAAGGCCCAGCAAATACTAGATGCTGATAAGTTATAACTACTATTGTTTTATTGTAGTTGTATTGCATTGACTCAGACTCTGTTGCAGTTTCCTATGCACAGAGGTGTGCACAATATTTTACTAGCCACTAAATCACCACTTTCTCAGCCTGTATTGCCTCGTTGGTATCATCTGGGAGACTTAGAGCTTTCTAGGATGCTGAAACTAGGGCAGCCCCACTTCCCTTGGAGGCTCATCTCTACACAGTGCTGACAGCACTCATCATGACAAGGAGTGCAGTTTGAGGCTGACTTACCTTCACCAGCCCCTACCCTGCCACAACAATGCCATTCAAACTTTGCCTAAATATTTGCAGGTACATGCAAATCCTGAACAAATAATTGCCCACAGAGTTAAATAGTTTGTAGTATTTATTTAGTATTCTGTGTTGCTATTGTCTCTCAGGCACTTTATGATTTTTAAATGCAACTAGCAGCAAGTGCATCCAAGGGTGTCCATAGTGGTGAAGCAGAGTGGGCTTGGTATGTTGAGAACTTTTGGTCCATTCCAGCCCCCTGTTCTCCCTCCTTAGCACCTGATGTGCTTATTCCATGCTAAAAATAGGAGTGTCATCACAGCTCTTCTGCAGGTGGGAAGCTTTGTGGAAAGAGAGAGATTGTCTTTGTTTTTTCTGGCTCCTTTCCGAAGTCCTTGGGTGCCAGATGGAGGGATGCTGTATGATTATAATGAGTGTGTGGGGTGGAGTGGGCAGTACACACTCCACTTGAGCTCATGGCCAGAGGCTTGACCAGGGCAGCAGGGCTTTCTGGGTTCTCTGCACTCACATGATGACCTCACACTGCAGCATTGAAAAACAGTCACTTGTATATGTAAAAAAAAAAAAAAAAAAACTTAGAAAACTGCTGAATTTTGCTCCTTTAATGCTGTACTTGGGATAATGCTTGAGGAAAAAAGAGGTTAGGAAATACTAGACGTAAATTTTAGAATAAATTCTTAAGTATTTATTCAGTTCTTGCTCTGTACAAAGCAAGAAAGGCTTTCTCAGCCATTGGACTACTGAACAACATAACAAAGTTCTATGGTGATGTTAAGGAGTTTACAGTCTAGGAATCAAAGTATAAGCATAAAAGTTTTAGTAGCATAATAGAGAGTTTACAGTAGCAGCTTTTTAGCCTGTAAAGTATTATCTTACTTAGTCTAGAACTCCTATCTTAGGAAAGGAGCTGACACAACTATGCAAATATACCCAACTGAACCAGTAGCCTCTGGTCTTGGGAGGAATGGATGAGCAGAGGCCAGAAGGTGAGGGAATGTGGTCAAGTGGTAGGATTTTCCAGGAAGCAACAAAGCAGGCCCTAAAAGAGTCCGTGGTTTGTACAGACTAAGTGCTTGGCTACTGACTGAGGTGGTTTGAATGCACCCAGATACCTTAGAAGAAGGCGGCGGTTTGAATCTACCCAGAGGATTTCTTAGAAGACAGACCTGGTGACATGCTTCTGAAAGATCAGAGCCATTGAAACTACGGAGTTCTACTCTGACACACATGAGGTTGCCATGAGTTGGAATCAACTCCATAGTTTAGTTTGCTGAGGTTTGGGATTTTGGCCCTATGCTAGACTCAAGTAACAGCAATAAAGATTATCAGCACTGGGAGGACATGGGCATGAGCTCACATGAGAGTTACCAAGTTGTCAAAGATAGAAGCATTTGTGCCATAGGATCCTGATCCCCACTGTCAGTGCCACAAGGAGTGCAAACTCCCTTGCTTTCCCAGATTGCACCTGTGTGAGTGAGTGCTCAGTGAATCCAGCTGGCATCCAATACAGTGGCTGCAGAGAAGCTGTAGGACGGAAAGTGAGTTATGTGGAGCAGCTGTCATATAATATGTAAACCTGTGGAAAGCTAGTGGGTTAAAGGTTGGGCTCAGAGAGTGGAATGTGAGGCCAAGAGATGTCTGATATGGTGGGCAAGATGTCCCCTAAAATCCTGTACTCATACTGTATTTGTCTACCTAGCATACTGGACTGGCAGCTCCAAAAGGGTAAGTTCATGCTGATCTTTTTCACTATTGTATCTGTATTCCACAGCAGAGAATCTAGTACTTTAAGGCATTTAATCCGTACTAAAAAAATAAATGGGGTATGCTTCCACTCTAAATATCTCAACATGGATGGCTGTTTGGGGGACCTGAAGTCAACACAGGTGGCTGTGTACATGAAACGGAGGAATAGAATTCTCTTCCCTGTCCTTCTCCCACATACTGTTAAACTATTGGGAAGGTTAAAAAGTGTGATGAGCTTCCCTCTCTTCCTACCCTACTGCCTCTCCCTTCTAATTCCTGGGAGATGGAGGTACAGGAAGCCATTTAGTTGTTTGTTTGCTGGTTTGTTGTTTTAATTTGATAGATCCCAACTGTCTTTTTGCTTAAACCACTTTATACACCTTATACTGAGATTTTTGGGTATTTTAGAATTAAACCCGTTTGGACAGGATTGAAGATGGAACCACAGTGGAATACACAATGCTGTAAAAAGGTTACTGTGTATCACCATTGTCATTGTCGTCTTTACTTCAACATGGGTTTTCAGAGATAGAAGAGAGGTCAACTGTAAAATGTTCAATTAAAAGTAATTTCTAAGCATCTGCCTGCACTGAGTGCTGCATTAGGCACTAAGTGTACAGTGTTCATTTGGGATCCTAACAAGGTCATGCCAAAGCACTTACCCACTTGTTCACACTGGTTGGATGCAGACAGTGTGACCTGACTCTAGAAGTCGCTTGTTAAGGAAAAAAAAAAAGGACTCAATCTGTTTTGTTATGACCTCAAAGCGTTTGTCAGGCTTATGGTACCTGCAACATGGACTTTGGAGCACGTTCTTTGGAAGCTTGGTTCTGAGCTTCCTGGGTATGGGACCCTCCCCCCCCCCCTTCTCTAGTGCTTCTTCAACCTCTGGGTTTTATCTGGGATTATTCTGTGATGATGCCTGGCTTCCCCTCCTCATCACTTTGTATTCTGGGGACATTTACATAAAGCATTCTAATGGAACAACTAAGGTTGTCCACTCCCCACCCTTTTCCTCTCCCAAACAGTAGGTGATGTGCAGGTATGAACCTTTTGCACTATGGACTATGTCTGTGGAGGAGATGACTGTGTATTGTCAGAATAGTTACCAGGTGTTATTCTGTCTCCTAGATATTTAGAGAGTAAAGGACAAGAATCACCAAATATGAGAGGAGAAAGGACCATCACCCCTGGAGATCTGTGTTTGGGGGGGTTTGGATGTAGTGAGTGTTGAAGCAGGCTGATTCGGTGTTACTGACAGGGCTTTGAATGGATTTCTTTTGGTTCCACCCCCTGCTAAGAATCTGCATTCCCACCCAGCTACACTGAATCAGAATCTATAGTTTAACAAGATCCCCAAATGATTCTTATGTGTATTCTGATGGAAATGGAAATTCTCAGCAGGGGGTCAAACTGCAATGAACTGGTTTGAAGTCCTAGTTCTGAACAATAGCCCCTCTCTGGCCCCATCCCCCACCATGATGAAGACCAGCTGAGGAAAAGTAGAGCTACTATCCAACTCCAGTGGGGCTTGCTTATGGAGAACAGTTCTTTAGAGTCAGTTCTTTCTACTACTTAATGAAGAAACAAAACACCAACAACAAAAAAACACCAGAAGCCCCATTAGAGATTTTGCAAAGGCCATATCCAGTGACTCCATTTTCAGGCTTTGGAGACAGACCTGACTGAATCCCAGATCTGCCTCTATTAGCTGTGAGGCTTTGGTCAAATGTTTGAAGCACTCCAAGCCTCAGTTCCTTCATCTAGAATGATAGTGGAACACACCTCAGAAAATTATGAGAATTATATGAAATAATCCATATTATGGATGAGGAGTTCTTCTCAACGGTTTCTGCCTTAGTGATTAGCTGAAAAGCAGATACTGCTGTTTCAGGACTGGTCTGAGAAACAGATAGACTGACTAGTCATGCTGAGAAGGAGATGCCCTATATGGTAGAGGTACTCTGGTGTTCTCTGTGTAGGAGTTATGAAGCCTCTCTGTAACTGTACCTTGGGAACCTCAGAACAAACTTCTACCTTATTTCTCAGACTTTCAACTCCTGGGCTCTGACCCAGGTTGAGAGCCATGCCTCCTTTGCAATCATGTTTAGTTGCTAACTCAGGACAGGCTCTGACCTGGTTGTCCCTGTTACCCAAGTATTAGGACATGGGTGACTTCTGACATGTGGGGCAAAGGCAGAGCAGTGTAAGAGCAAAAGTTACTAGTAGTGATATTAGGACTTGATTAGCGAATGGCTTCTGAACCCAGTATAAGAAGGTCTTAAAAAACAAACAGGCTTTCAAGTCTTTGAAAGAAAGTAACACAATGGGTGCATTCTCTGACTGTGATATTTGTTTCAGAAAAATCCCAGAGATGACTGAAGTTCACCAATATTTGTAGTCTCTTCTTGCCCTGCCAAAGCTGGACTACTTTTCTTAGACTCCCTTGTTATTAGGTTAAAACCCACCAAACCCACTACCACTGAGTTGATGTAGACTCGTGAGCCCCATTGGGTTTTCGAGGAGGTAAATCTGTATGGAAGTAGATTGCCTGGTCTTCCTTCCATGGAGTGGCTGGTAGGTTTGAATGGCCAACCTTCTGGTTAGCAGTCAAATGCCTTAGGCACTGCGCCAGGTTACTTGGGGGCATAGAATGAGATCAGGCTGATGAGTGAGAGTGGAAGTGATAAGGACTACTTCCAGCTCTGGCCATAAACACCTATGTCTGATTCTTTACTTCTCCCCCTGTTCACCAGTAAATTGGAGAAGATTTTGAGGATTTAAAAGAGGGTAGGATCACAAGGTGGGAGGAGGCTGAGTCCCTGCATGAGCACATTTCTGTCCCTGACTTTCGAAGTTATGATGTGAGTAAGAAACAAACGATTATTGTATTATTCCACTAAGATTTGGGGGTTGTTGTTATAGCAACTAGTTTTATTTACTCTAACTAATATAGTTGATTTAAGAACATATTTTGTTGAGTTGCTGCAAAATGAGTGTTCCAATTCTAGGTAGATTGTGTCGATGAGAGCAATGTCATCTTGTATTTGAATCTGTACTCTTTTTTTTCTTTGGGTAAGGCCATTGGTGGGTGATTGGTTGGTTGGCTGTAATAAGGGTTTAAAAAGTCATTATTACTATTTTTTAAATTTATTGTAGTAAAATATATATAACAAAGTTTGCTTTTTTTCTTTTAACTATTTTTATATGTAGAATTTAGTGATATTAATCATCTTCACCATGTTTTGCTACCATCACCATTAACCATTTCCAAAAGTTTTATATCACTTCCAACAGAAACTCAGTTTCCCTTTAGCAATAACTACCATTACTCCCTCCCCACCTCTTGGTACCCAGTGATAAACTTTTGTTTGTACGCATTTGTCTATTCTGGGATTATACAATACTTGTCCTTTTTTTGTCTGACATTTCACTCAGCATAATGTTTTCAAGGTCCATTCGTGTAGTGTGTGTGTCAGAACTTCATTTCTCTTATAGCTGAATAATGTGCCATTGTATGGATATACTACATTTTGTTTATCCATTCATCTCTTGATGGCTACTTTGGTTGTGTCCACCTTTTGGCTATTGTGAATAGTACTGCAATGAACAGTGGTGTACAAGTGTTTGAATCCTTGCTTTCAAGTCTTTTTGGTATATACATAAGAGTGAAATTGCTAGGTCATAATTCTGTGTTTAACATTTTTTTCTTTTCTTCTTTTTTTTCACATTTAACTTTTTAAAGAACTGCCTAATTGTTTTCCACAGAGATTTCACCATTTTACATTTTACAGCATTCCAATTTCTCCATATCCTCACCAATACTTACTATTTTCCACTTTTCTGATAATGGCTATCCTGATGAATGTGAGACAATGGCATTAATTTTTAACATATTTTTCTACCCATGACCTGTACTCTATACTCACATTCCCCACACCCTATTTCCTTCAAAATGGTACTAGATTAAGACTATGCTTTCAAAGGAATATATAGAGAATCTGAGACTTTGAAGCTGGGGGAAAATTAATAAAATATTGAAAGTCACAAATGAAGATGATGTGACCCTAAGAATAATTCTCTTTTGAATATATCTTTTGGGTTTCTTTCTAATACATAGACTTACACACATATACACATCCAGGGCTTGGCCAAGACTCTCTGGAACAGTATGCTCTGCAGTGACTTCCCCATGGGACTTTAAATCGGGCCCAAAGGCCCAAGGACCTTGTACCCAACCTGTTTTATCTCTGCCTTGTTCAGCCTCAGCAGCCACCTGTTTCTGTTCTTTGTTAGGGCCCTGGCCCTGCATATAGCCTTGGCCCTGCATATAGCCCTGTCTGATATTGTTGTGTTGTTGTTATGTGCCCTCGAGTTGGACCTGACTCATAGCAACCCCGCCTTGGGTTTCTGAGGCGGTATCACTACGGAAGTAGATTCCCCAACCTTCCTTCCGAGGAGTGGCTGGTGGGTTTGAACCACTAGCCTTCTGGTTAGCAGTCAAGTGGGCACTGAAATGGCTGGAATGGGAGGATCAGGGGTCTCCTAAGTTGGTGGTAGCTACGTGGGGGAGTGAAGGTCAATAGGAAAGATGATTAGAGGGTGGAATAAATGGAATGTTTGTGTGAAGCAGGTGAGGAGGATTCTAAAGTATTCCCAGGTTATTGCTTGTGTCACTTACTGGGTGGGCAGAGTATGGAGGAGAGGACCAGTTTTAATGGCAAATAATGAATAAAGCTTGTGTCCATTTGCACCTCCTGGAGTCTCTTTTAGTTTAATTAATTCTTTTTTGAGATGTTACACAGCTTCATACAGGCTTTTATGGCCTATAACATCAGGAAACAGCCTGTAGTGGCCCTCAGGACACTTTACTGAATTATAAAACAATTCATAAAAGCAGAAGGATGGTTTCATTCATTTTCCCATCACACGATGTGTCCTTGGTTTTAGGAAACTCATTTATGGCAATATGTAATTTTGCTGGCTTCCATGGGTGTTTTTCTTCTGTGGATATTTTCCCTTCCATATTTATATTCATTTACACACACACATGCACACAGAGGCATTTTCTAAAATAGTATCCCCCCACCACCCCAGGGAACTTAGAGACAGAATTTAAAATGAAATTGAGATGAATTTAGTTTTGTTTTTGCTTTAAAGGGGCTAAGTTTTCCCTAAGCTAGTGGTTCCTACACACAGATGCTCATCTAGATCACCTGGAAAGTTTCGATAGCTACAGCTTCTTGCCATGACCCCCTACTTCAGGAGATTTTGATTCAGTGGGACTGAGGGATCTGCATTTTTAAGATGCTCAAAGAATTACGATGAGCATCCAGTTTTGGGAATCACTGAGCTGAGTCACCAGGCTCCAGATTTATAGCCTCAGCTTTGGTTATATCAGAGTTTTATTTTCTTTGAAGAAACTGTGGGCAATCTTGTTAGGGTAGAAGTAAATAATGTTTTATTAATCTAACCAAAGCTACTAATAAATTACTGAGTACCTTACTATTGTCAGACATTGGGATAGGGTCTAAGAATTATCTTAGTTAATTTATTGTAATCTTCGTCAATGAGTTATGCTATACAGATGAGC
This sequence comes from Orycteropus afer afer, assembly GCF_000298275.1. NCBI lineage: Eukaryota > Metazoa > Chordata > Mammalia > Tubulidentata > Orycteropodidae > Orycteropus > Orycteropus afer. Next base: position 16,594,591 of record NW_006921623.1, on the reverse strand, counting down.
AGCATCTTCATCTGTGTTTTAAAGCTGAGGAAATGGCAGCTAAAAGAGGTTGAAGAAATTCTTTGAATAACTAGCTCAAGTGGCCAAGTGGAGGAATATGGTTTGAATCTAACTATCTCTGTCTCTGGAAGGGAGTCCACATTTTTAACTGCTAGGCTAGGGTTGCTAGTTTATCAGATTAGTGTTGATGCTGGAATTTCCTAGCTACTATTTTCCTTTTGGAGATAAGACTCCCTCTTCTATTATTAGTGGAGAGCATTAAATCAAGGCTGACACATCCCACAAAGGTTGAGCAGAAAATTAGTGAAGAAAATCTTGTTATTTCTCTGCCAAAAGAACCAGCGAGGAAAAAAATAAACAAAAACAGAAACAAAAGACAAAACCAAAAAAAAAAAACCAAAAAACAAAAAAACCACCCCACTGTATTTTCCTAAATATTTGATCCAGATAAGATCTCTTATTCTGATCTTTTTAAAAAGCATTCAGAGTAAGTTTATGACTTATAAATAATACCTTTTATTGCACAGTTAATGCATCCAGATAACTACAGGCATAAGCTGTTTCTTCTGTTTGTGCCACCATAAATCATTGAGAGACTGTTAATAGTAACACTGGCTTAATCACTCTGATGCCTCCTATTGCTAATGGGGACTATAAAAATAGATCGAGGTGTGAAGAAGTGTGCTTTGTGAAGCTTGCCAGGCTTGAATGGAACAGACACACTGAGCTGGAAAGTGAGGCCAACAAAAGCCCTGGGGATGGTTATGGTAATGATGATAACAGCTCATCACCTTGCTTTTCCGTGGTTCTTTAGGAAGCATTTTCCTTCGACTCTCTGAGAGTCCTGAGGCTTTTGAAATTTTTTATTAAAATATTTTTAAAAATTTCATTGTGATGAGTATATGTACAAGTGAAACCTCTGAGAGCTGGCACTCAGTGGGACTGCGTTGTTTGTCCTGGTCTCACAAGTTTTCTGCCTTTGATGGCACAGGCTTCCCACTTTTCTATTGCTTGCTTTAGTGTGAAGTATTTGAGTTTTCCTCCTCTGACAGGTTTCTGCCTTACACAGGTTCCAGCTTTCACAGATTTTACTGTAACAAAAAATTGCCATTTCAATCTTTTTTTACATATACAATTCAGAGACATTGATTAGGTTCATCGTGTTATGCAACCATCACCAATATCCTGTCACAAAGTTTTCTAGAATCTCAGTGTCCCCCAGGCAGTGAGTTCTTCTTTCCCCCACCTCCCTTCTACCCCTGGCAACTAATAGACTTTGGTCTTTACACATTTTAGAGGCAGGCTTTTGGGCTTCTGCTCTTCAGATGAGGAAACTTGGTTGTAGTGCTGCTTTCCTAGGAGGGTTTTCTCTTCTGCATCACATCTCCCCGGGGCCCAATGGACAGGTGCCTCTCATTGGTGCATTCAGCTTATTCCTCACTCACAGCCCACAATGCTTCACAAAGACCTTTGGAGCCTGCAATTTTCTAATGTGCTTGATTTTAAGTGAGCCAGGCTGAGACCTGGGAGCAGCTTCAGACTGCACAAACACACTTCGATCATTGGTAAAAAGGGAACACAGAAACTGAATGGCCATTAGGCTCCTCAGAGGGGAATTTGACATAAATTCTCAGCTTTTTCAGTAGCTTAACTTTATTAGGACAGAAGCTACTGATATTTTTCTTCATTTCCTGACTTTGTCCTCACACAAGCATTATTGCTTTGTAATATTTAGTTTTCTTGGTATTGTAGCTGAATTAAATAAAGACCAAGGGGGACCTGGAAGTCAGGGAAGAAGTATCTTCACTCCTTCTGATATATCTTCATGGCCCAATTTCCTATGTTTAATTAAAGATGCCAACATGTAATAGATGCCAGCAAAAGAATTGACTCATGTGCTGTGGGCCTCTGTAGAATCAGGGTAGGCCTTGCAGAAATGAAGAGAAATAGCATTTAAAGTGTTTCTGAAATTGGATTGGTCCCTTTTATTCAGTAAGCAAGTGTAGCAGGCACCCATGTGATTTTCTTGTTGGAACTAGGCTGAGGGGAGGTGAATACTTTATTTATTTATTAACATTTTGTGTTTTGTAATCAGTAACTGGGCAATCTACTTCCATAGAGATACCACCTTGGAAACCCAAGGCCACTATGAGTTGGATCTGAGTTTGGTTTGGTTTGGTCTAGACTAAGATAGACTAGGAAGAAAGACTTGGTGATGTACTTCTGAAAATTAACCAGTGAATACCTTGTGGATCATAATGAATATTGTCCAACATAGTGCTGGAATATGTTGCAGGACAGAGCAATGTTTTATTCTGTTATACCTAAAGTCCCCATGAATCAGAATCGACTCAGTGGCAATTGGTTACTAGTTTCGTTGTTATTCGTCATCGAATCAGCTCTGACTTATGGGGACACATATATATCAGAGTAGAACTGTGCTCCATAGAATTTTCAGTGGCTGATTTTTTGGAAGTATATCATTAAGTCTGTCTTCTGAGGTTTCTCTGGGAAGACTCAAACCACCAACTTTTGGTTAGAAGCTGAAAGCATAAATCATTGGTGCCACTCAAGTGACTGCAACTAACAACAATTACACATTAATTTAATTGCATTATCAATTACATTTTATCTGCATCTCTAGGACCAAATAGGAGCTCTGGTAGCATCATGCCTAAGGCACTTGACTGTTAGCCAGAAGTCTGGCGGTTCAAACCCACCAGCCACTCCTCAGAAGGAAGGTTGGACAATCTGCTTCTGAAGTGATACTGCCTTGGAAACCCAAGGAGGGGTCACTATGAGTCGGGTCCAACTTGACTGCCCATAACAACAACAACAGGACCAAATAGCAGCTGGAACTGATTGATGAGCACTAGATGGGGTTGAAGGCTCTGTAGAAGGGGAGAACTCTAACAGAAACTTTACCTCCTAAATTTTTGGGGAGCATCTTCAAAGTTCTATGGAGATTTTAAAATGCCCGATCCTGTGAAGCCTTGGCCCAGAGAGATCTTGATGTCCCAGGAAGGAGAATGGCATCAGCCTCGTAGGGATTTCTAGTCTTCCTGGTGCATAAGAGGCCAAGAAAGAGCTAGAAAGGTAGATTGAGGGTCTCTTTTCTTTGATGTTGATGAGGTGCAGGGTTCTTTCCTTATGCATTCTTAGCAGGATTTACAACCTACCTTCTTTTGCAGTGCTAGCCTTGGAGGTAGAGGCCTCTTCCTATCTACCACCAACTAGACTTGACCTCACTGAGCCGATGGAGAAAAAGATCCCAGCAGCTAGAGAGAGAGGAAAAGATGAGTCAGAACTAATAAACACAAAAATAAACCTAGCAAAATAAAGCTGCTGGGGGAAATAGGCAAAGCAATAATAAGAAAACTTAAAGAGATATAAGTGCATTATAAAAAGACTTTCTAAAGAAAAACAAATGTATTTTCTTACTGATCAACTCAGTAAACCAGAGAAAACCATACTCATTGCCACTGAGTCGAATTTGACTCATAGCAGTCCCTCTTTGGGTTTTTGAGGTTATATCCCTACGAAGTAGATTGCTCAGCCTTCCTTGTGAGGTGTGGCTGGTGGGTTTTGAACCACCAGCCTTCTGGTTAGTAGTCATATGCCTTAGGCACTACACCACCAGAGCTCCCATGTTTTCATTGTGGTCACTACTGAGACCCACATTGATGTCCTGGAAGGTCAGAGCACAGAGCAAAATACAAGATGAAAATCATAGGAAAAAAGTAATAAAAGACTGGGAGAGTAGAAGAAAACCTAATCATCAAATAATACAATTCAGAAAAGGATAAAGAGAAACGGCTGAGTAAGAGACAAGAATTAAACAAATAATCAAAGAAAATTTTCTGGAAAGATCTTAATCTATATATTGAAAGACCTAACCAAATTCCAGGACAGACTGATGAGAAAAGACAGGCACTAGACATATCCTGGTAAAACTCTGTGAATTCAAAGAATAAGGAGAAATCTTGAAAATTTTCAGGCAGAATATGTTACTTAAAAGAAATGAGTATAAGGTTGGCATCAGACTTCTCCTCTGGAAGTTAGAGGACAGGGGAATAAAATCTGCAGAGAACAATTTACAACAACCAAGGTATTATTCACCTGTCAGGGCCAAAAAAAAAAAAAAAAAAAAAAAAAAAAAAAAAAAAAAAAAAAAAATTGAAGATATGCAATGCTTTTGAGTATTTCAGTCACATTCATTCCTCAGCAAATATTTGAGAAGGACTCAAAACAAACAGCAAATGAACTAGACCCAAAAGACAATAAAGAGGAGAGGAAACAGCATTGACCAAAAACCTTGCCCTCTCAGTTGTCTACAGCTCTGAAAAGATTAAACAGTTTCGAGCCCTGTGACCAGCAGTGTACAGAATAGAGAGAGACCAAGATGGTTGATGAAAGAATTACCAATGAAAACAGGCTCCAAGACCGAACTGGGTTCATTACCCAAATTTATCTAATATTTAAAGAAAGATAGTTGTAACATTATTTGAACTCTGACAGGTCATAGAAAATATGAAAAAGATTTGAATTCATTTCATGGAGCCAACCTAATTTTAATACTCAGCTCTAATAAGGAGGTATAATTAAAAATATAAAGATTATAAACCAACAAAAAACTATACCAGAGAGATGCACTCCTTAGAACAATCAACCATGGGAGATCAGAAGGGCAGAATTTGCACAGGGAGAAAGGTGGGGAGGCAGGAATGCATAGGCAAGAAGGACATAGGCGAAGGGTAACCATAGGCGAAGGGTCTCTGGAGGATAGCTGTTACACTGCAGAGAAGGTAATCAGTGTGACAAAACACAATGTGTATGAACTGAAAGAAAAAATAATTAAAACAAAAGATTATAAGTCACTCTAACATGAACAGTGGTACTAAAAAATAAACAGCACATGGTATATCCATATTCTTCACCACACTATAAGGCGTCAATTCTTTGGTCTTCCTTATTCATTGTCCAGCTTTGCAAGCATATGAGGTGATTGAAAATATCACGGCTTGGATCGGGGCACCTTTTTGCTTCTTTCTGCTTCCTGTCTGAAACCTCTGTGGTGTTGGCTGTTGGCTGTTTATATATACAAAATCCTGGCTAATCTCAAGGTATGGCCCTCCCACCAGGCCATAAACTGACCAATCCCCTCTCTGTAGACTGTACCCACTGCAATGGTATATTCTGACTCATAGCAACCCCCATTGGGTTTCCAAGGCACTAAATCTTTACAGAAGTAGACTGCCCAGTCTTGCTTCTGCAGAGTGGCTGTTGTTGTTGTTGTTAGGTGCCGTTGAGTCATCTCTAACTCAAATCGACTCTGTGCACAGCAGAAGGAAACACTGCCTGGTCCCGTGCCAGTTCAAAGATCCCTGCGATACTTGAGCCCATCACCACAGCCACTGTGTCAATCCATCCATCAAAGAGGCCTTCCCCTCTTTGGTCGGCACACCACCTCACCAAGTGTGACATCCTTCTCCAGGGAATGGTCCCTTCTGATAACATGACCAACGTACGTGAGATAAAATCTGGCCATTCTCACTTGCAAGTAGCATTCTGGCTGCACTTCCTCCAGGACAGATTTGTTAGTTCTTTTAGCAGTCTATACTTTCAGCATTCTTTGCCAGCACCACAACTCAAAAGCATTAATTCTTCTTCAATCATCCTTATTTATTGTCCAGCTCTCACATGCATATGAGGCGATTGAAAATGTGGTTTGTGTCAGGCATACCTTAGTCCTCAAGGAGAAGACATCTTTGCTCTTCAGCACTTGAAAGAGGTCTTTCGCAGCCAACTTGCCCAGTGCTATGTGTTGTCTGATGTCCTGACTGCTGCTTCCACTGGAGCTGATTGTAGAACCAAGCAATGTGAAGTCTTTGACAACTTTAATCTTCTCTCCATTTATTGTGATGCTGCTTATAGGTCCATTTGTGAGGATTTTTATTTTCTTTATATTGAGGTGTAATCCATACTGCAGACTGTAGTCTTCAATCTTCATCAATAAGTGCTTCAAGTCATCCTCACTTTCAGCAAGCAAAGTTGTGTCATCAGCATATCACAGGTTGTTAACGATTCTTCCTCCAATCCTGCTGTCACATTTTTCTTGATATAGTCCAACTTCTTGGATTATTTGCTCAGCATATAGATTGAATAAATATGGGGAAAGGATATAACCCTGATTCACTCCCTTCTTGATTTTAAACCATGCAGTGTCCCCTTGTTCTGTTTGAATGCCAGCCACCTGGTCTATGTACAGATTCCTCATGAGTACAATCAAGTGTTCTGGAATTTCCATTCTTATCAATGTTATCCACAATTTGTTATAATCGACATAATTGAATGCTTTTGCATACTCAATAAAACACAAGTAAACATCTTTCTTGTATTCTTTGCTTTGAGCCAAGATCCATCTGACTTCAGCAATGATATCCCTCATTCATGTTCTCTTCTGAATCCAGCTTGCATTTCTGGAAGTTCTCTATCAATATACTACTGCAACTGTTTTTGAATTGTCTTCAGTAAGATTTTACTTGCGTGTGATATTAATGATATTGTTTGATAATTTCCAGATTCTGTGTGATCACCTTTCTTTGGAATGGGTACAAATATGGATCTCTTCCAGTCAGTTGGCCAGGTAGCTGTCTTCCAAATCTCTTGGCATAACCAAGTGAGTGCCTCCAGGAGGGCATATGTTTGTTGAAACATCTCAGTGGGTATTCTGTCAATTCCTGATGCCTTGTTCTTTGTCAATTCCTTCAGTGCTGCTTTGACTTCTTCCTTCAATACCATTGGTTCTTGATCATATGCCACCTCTTGAAATGGATGAACATTGGCCAGGTCTTTTTGGTACAGTGACTCTGTGTATTCCTTCCATCTTCTTTTAGTACTTCCTGCAGCATTCAATATTTTGCCCATAGAATCTTTCAATATTGCAACTTGAAGCTTAAATTTTTTCCTAATTCTTTCAGCTTGAGAAATGCCAACTGTGTTCTGCCCTTTCGGTTTTCTAACTCGAGGTCTTTGCACATTTCATTATAGTAATGGCTTTGTCTGCTTGACCTGCTCTTTGAAATCTTCTGTTCAGCTCTTTTATCTTGTCATTTCTTCCATTTACTTGAACTACTCTCCACTCGAATGTAAATCTCAGGGTCTATTCTGATATCCATTTTGTTTTTTTCTTCTTTTCTTGTCTTTTAAATGACCTTTTGCTTTCTTCATGGATGATGTACTTGATGTCATCACAAAATTCTTCTGATTTTCAATCATTGGTGTTCAATGCATCAAATCTATTCTTTAGATTGTCTCTAAATTTGTTGTTGTTGTTGTTGTTGTTATGTGCCGTCGAGTCAAATCAGACTCATAGCGACCCCTCCTTGGGTTTCTGAGGCAGTATCACTACGGAAGTAGGATTGCCCAACCTTCCTTCCGAGGAGCGGCTGGTGGGATTGAACTGCCAGCCGTCTGGTTATCAGGCAAGTGTCTTAGCCACTATGCTACCAGAACTCCCGTCTCTAAATTTAGGAGGGCTATATTCAAGGTCATATTTTGGCTTTCATGGGCTTGTTTTAATTGTCTTCAACTTCAAGTTGAACTTTCATATGAGCAGTTGATGGTCTGTTCCACAATCAGCTCCTGGCCTGTTTTGGCTGAAGATATGCATTTACACATTTAATTAAAATGAATTCTCCATCACCTCTTGCCACAGATAGAGTCAATCTGATTCCTGTGAACTTCATCTGGCAAAGTCCACATGTATAGCTGCCATTTGTGTTGTTGAAGAAAGGTATTTGCAATGAATAAGTCACTGGTCTTGCAAAATTCTATCATGTGATCTCCAGCGTTATTTCTGTCACCAAGGCCAAATTTTCCAACTAACAGTGATTCTTCTTTGTTTCCAACTTTTGCGTTCCAGTCACCAGTGATAATTGACATATCTTGATTGCATATTTGGTCAATTTCAGACTGCAGAAGTTGATAAAAATCTTCGATCTCCTCATCTTTGGCTTTGGTGTTTGGTGTGTAAATATGAATAATAGTATTAAGTGGTCTTCCTTGTAGGCATATAGATATTATCCTATCACTGACAGCACTGTACCTCAGGACAGATCCTGAAATATCCTTTGAGATGATGAATGTCACACCATTCCTTTTCAAATTGTCATTAGGAGGGATATATTCAAAGTCATGTTTTGGGTATCATTCCCGGCATAATAGAACATATGGTTGTCTGATTCAAAATGGCCCAAACCAGTCCATTTCAGCTCATTAATGCCTAGGAAATCAATCTTTATGTGATCCATTTCATTTTTGACAACTTCCAATTTTCCTAGATTCATACTTTGTACATTCCATGTTCCAATTATTAATGGATGTTTGCAGCTGTTTCTCAATTTAAGTTGTGCCATATCAGCAAATGTCCCAAAAGCTTTACTTCATCCACGTCATTAAGTTTGGTTCTACTCTGATGATACACCTCTGTCCCAGTCGTATTTTGAGTGCCTTCTGATCTAAGGGGCTGATCATCCTGCATTATATCAGACAATGTTTCTGGGCTATTCATAAAGTTTCCCACTAATGTATCAGTGTTTCTCTGCTATCATAAGGTTTTCCCTGGCCAATTCTTTGAGAAGTGGATGGCCTCTTCCTTTTTCCTAGTCTGTCTCAGTCTGTAAGCTGTGATAAAACCTGTGCACCATGTGCAACCCTGCTGGCATTTGAAATACCAGTGGCACAGCTGCAAGCCTCACAGCAATGCCCAAGCCACCACAGTAAGACAAACTGATAGACAAGTTTGTCTCCCTTAGCTGTTTGAAACCTCTCCACCCTCCCCTTACCTGGATCCCACCTGGATCCTGTGCCTTGTGGTCCCTAGTGTTCCCCTCCTTCCCTGCCTTAGGGGATGGGACCTGTCTCCTTCCCCTTACCTGGATGCTGTGGCTGGTGGGTTTGAAACACTAACTTTCTGGTTAGTAGTCAGATGACTTAGGCACTGTGCTACCAGAGCTCCATAGATACTATATTTGCATAGGAAGCTACAGAAGACTTCAGTTGCATATTCTTTGGTAACTTAATTTGCATAGTATACTTACTAACCCCTGCAAGGTACATACCAATCACAGGGCAAGCTATAGCCAGGGCTAGAGAAAAAAAAGTATCAAACTACAAATTGTTTACAGTTTACCCAGGACTTGTCAACCAACCTAGACAAAAGTAACAAACCCTCTGGGGTAGAAAACTAGAACAAATGTAACTCATCAGGGTTTAGGGGAAAAATCTCTCAAGCTGTTTTTCTAAAGAACCAGGGCAAAAGACCACATAAACTCATTTCACAACAGCATTTGTTTTAGAATAGCCATGAAAAGTATGAAAAGGGAAAATAAAGGGGAGATTTGCTTCACCAGGCATCAAACCCACTATTAAGACAATGAGATCACATCAGTATGGTACTGGTGTGGGGACAGAGAAAGAGATTAGTGGAACAGAACAGATAATCCAGAAATAGAGTTTATGTAAGAATGTAGTATATTCTATCAGAAATAGGTTAGATTATTTAATGTGTAGTCTTGGGATTCCTGGCTCCACATCTGGAGGAAAGCAAAATTGGTTCCCTTGTATAAGCATATAATAATACAAATCTTGTAAGAAGAAAGAAAAGAAAGGATTTAATTTATATAGTCCGGTGGTAGAGAAGATCCTAACCATAAAGTCTGAAAGAAAAGATTTTACTAAGCAAAGTAAAACAAAGCAAGTACACAATGATTTAGGGAGAGAAAAAATCATCACAACAACAAAAAACCAGGGCAAGTAATTGTATATCTATCTACTAATTAATTTTAAATATTTGATTAATTAAATCTAATAATATTTAATTATATTAAATAATATTCACTATAATATACAAGTATAATGATATTATCATACAAAGAATTCTTACAAAAGTATAGACAAACTACCCAATAGAAAAATGAGCAAGGAATATACAGAGACTACTTGCATAACAATGGCCAAATGGCCAAAATTTTATGAAAAGATATTAAAACTCACTGGTGATCACAGAATTCAATTTTAAGTAAATGTGAAGCATAAAATGCCCGAAATTTAAAAGAGCATAATTACCCATTGCTGGTGGGGCCATGAAGAAAATAATCCCTTTAGACAATGCTAGTGCAAATGAAAATTGTTCTCATCTTTGTGGAAAGCAAATTTTCAAACCCCATTAAAATGAATACTACATATACCTTTCTGTTCAGCAATCCCACTGCTGGGATTTTATCTTATAAAAACAAAACCACTAGTATGTAAAGATATATATACGAGGAGCAAAGTGAATGCTTATCAGGAGGGGAGTGGTTTAATTAGAAACAAAAACAAATCTAGAAAACTTCCTTGCCTGACCTAGAGGGATTTCCAAGAGGTGGTGAGAAAAGCAATATGCAGAAAAGTGTTTAAAATATCACCCTATTTCTGTAAAAAAAATAATGCTATATCATATACTCACATGTGTTTATATACATATGTATGTATGTTTATAAATTATTAGATGAGCACAAAGATAAATGTGAAAGGGTACATGCATGAGTTGTTACCAGGAGATTGCTGGTTGGGGAAAGAGGCCATAATGTGGGTGGAGCCATAGGGAGAAGAGGAGCAGTAGATCAAAACAACAACAGAACTCCAAGCTGAGTGATAGGAGGCATTTATGCATTTAATTATAATTGTGTATGAATGTATAAAGAGCTTCAAGAAAAAAAATGTAAAAAAAATGAGAGAGAAAAAAAAAAAAGAAAGGCTGATGTTAGGTCTGTGAAAGGTTCTGGAGATATAATTGGCAAGACAACCTTGAAATCTGTCAGGATTGCAACCGCATGGTATCCACATGACTAGCTCGGTTATCTGGTGGCTTTGTCCATCACACAAGATAAGCTATTTGGTGATGGTCCCCCAACATGGTGAATGTAATTACTGTCACTGAATTGTACATAAAGATGATTGAAATGGCAAATATTTTGCTATCTATTTTTCACCACAATAAAAATTTTCAAAATAAGCCACTTGATAATTGTGGCTTTACTGTAAGCTGTTTTCAGACTTAAAACTAAAGACAGAGTCAGATATACCAGATGTGGCAAATCAGAGGACTCTATTAAATTTTTAAATAATGAAGGTAATGATTTGGTGGTAAGTCTGAAAATGTTTATGAAAAGGAAAAAGGGCTAGAAAGTTCCTCTTATTTCATGCATAGACTATATTTTCCTGAGTTGTTCCAGTGTTAATGCTAACTTAGATTTAAAAGAACTTTGAAGCTAAAAAAACTTATATTAAAGCATCAAATCATTCTTTTATAAAGCCAAGATATTCTTGGTGAATAAAAGGAAACCTAATGTTTCTCTTGCACCTTTATGACTTTGGAGTCCCAAAGAAGATTGTTATGTTTATTTATAGAAAGAGCATCTATATCTTTGTTATTCCTGCTGCATATTGATGCTCACCAATGTGAAAATGTTGCCTCAGTTAGTCAGGTGATGAGGAACATCTGCCCTTCCAATAACTACCTCCTCCTCACCTAGAGCAATTGTAAGATGGGCCAGTTTAGTGGGGGCTGCTGGGAAGGAGGAAAGTCCTGAAGCAGAGGTCAAGAGGCTTCTGTTATGCTATTAGGGAATCAGACCAGCCCTCTACCTGGCAATAGACTGCTTGCCAGGTGTCTGGGGAGGGAATGTTACAGTCATAGAATTGCCTCTTTGGCCTCTGAGGAGAAGGTACTGGCAGAAAAATATCTGAATGATGTCCCTGCAAGGCACTGGTTTCCTTCAATGTGAATTTCTTTTTCTTTTTTTAAATTTTTTTGTGATCTGGGTGAAAGTTTACAGAGCAATTTCATTTTCCATACAGAAGTTCATACATATTTTGGTTCATGACATTGATTGCAATTCTCCACAATGCAACAGCTCTCTTCCCACTTCCTCCCCGTAGCCACCTCTTCCCTGTGTCCTTCCCTTCCGTGCATTCCCGCCCCCTGAGCTGTTTCCCTGTGCAAACCCTGCCCTTCTGTTCTCACATGATTGATCACTCCAAGGAGTGTGTCTACCGGATGTAAATGTTCACCCCATATACCTGTCTGTTGTTTGGCTGGAAGCCACAGGAGTGAGTTCAATTCCAGACCTGAAATGTAACTAGGGGCCATAGAATCAGGGATCTCACCAGACTCTATCAAACCAGCAAATCTGGTCTTTTTTTTTTTAATGATTTTTGAGTTTTGTTCCACATTGTTCTCCCAGTCTATCCAGGATGTCCCCTGCACCAATCTCCCTCCAAGTGGTTGACAGTGGGAGCTGGACACCATCTAGTTCTTCTGGTCTCATGGTCATATAGGCTGAGGATCACGTGGTCTACTAGACCCTTGGACTAATTGTTTTCATGTGTCTTTGCTTTTCTTCCCTCATTGTGAATTTCTTGTTTGGCTTCTGCCAAGTACCACATTAGCACAGCAAGTCTGTGGCCAGGTTTTCTCTGCTATTGTGAGTTTGTTTCTAAGTTGAAGCTTTACGAAAGTTTAAAAATGTCTTCTGTCCAAGATAAATTGCATTACACTGTTCTCTTTGTCCTTACTTCATGCGGCATCTCTATGTCCCAGCTTCCCCTTCCAGTGATGCAACATTTGACATTGCTAGAGAGGACTTTTATGTAAGCCTCCAAGAGACATTTGCTTCTACACAATAATTGACATCTCAGACTGACTCCTGGAGACAAAATAAATTCTTATATTTTTTTTAGTGTTATTGATTAAGATTTGAAGGAAATTTCTGAGCAAACCCAACTTGGAGTTTTGGGCATTGTAAATTTTGTTTGAGAAAATACTGAGACTATTTGATTGATATCGTCTGGATGAAAAAGAGCGAGAGCAAGAAAGAGCATGTGAGTGCATAGAAGACAAGTAATAGTAGGTTCAGTCCTCAGGATACTCAATTTCTCAGGCTCCAAATTGTGATACATAGCCTGGCAAATATGTTTATAACAGTGGAGGCAGTAAGGAAGACTGTTTTATATTTGGGCTGTACTGATACTCAGAAGAAGTAAGTTAAGTATTTCATCTAGGTGTATAGATCCAGGGAAGTGGAGAAAATCATATCATTTAGATCCTGAAGGGAACAAAATACTAGTTTCATTACCACTTTCCATCATTGAAATCCCACTGGTGCTGGAGGATTTTAGAGGTCACAGCCCCACTGTGTTGAATAATTATTTGGGGGCGTAACATCACAGCAAAACTTCTGCCTGCTTTTCAAGTAAATGATTAGAAAATGATTTGGAGTGATTTCCGGCCAGTTTTATAGACCTGGTCTCCAGATTGCTAATGTTTGAAAGAGCCTGGAAAGAAGTAATTAAGTACATTTGCTGTAGGTTGCTGTGTTGAGTCTTGCTTCCAGGCACATTCTGCACTTGAAAATAAAATTGGAATTTTGAAAGCACAATCAACATCTCCTCCGCTGTTTTTTCAGCTTCTGCCCAAACCCCTGGGTTTCTGTCTTTCATACTCTTGGAAATGAAAATGGACTCCTTAGATATTTATGGCCCCATGCTGTTGCTCATGTTTCCACTGAGAAGAGTATTAACTGTTTGTACAGAATAGAAATATGAGCCATCGGGATTTTTCAGGATAGTCTAAGTTGTTAATGTAAGATTTTTTTAAAAAAATAACAAACAAACAAAGCAAAAGAAACTCATCAGGTACTGGAGATAGTTTCTTTTGAATCTGGAAAAGTGGAAGCAGTTGTTTCAATGGATTTAATTCCAGTCTTGGGTGGCAATTTTTTATTGGGCTTGGTCCTTTCATAAATGGGATAAATCATGCACATTCAGGTAGATACTTCATGGATTAAAAAAAAAAATACACATTCTCTCATTTTCTCTAATGAGGGAGCATTTCATTAGCATCATGGAGCTAGAAAGGACCTAGCAGTCATTTTGTCTATCTCCTGCTCATTTGATAGGTGAGGCATTTATAAAATGTCTGAGAGGTTGTGCTGGCCCTAAGTCTAACAGATAATTAATAGGTCAGCATGGTCTGAGTTTCTTGACCATCTGCTGCTTTTTCCACTTCACTAAAGAGCACATTGACCAGCCTTGTTCCTTACCTTGATGACCATAGTTTTCAATACAGTCAGGGCTACCTTGGCCCTGCTGTATTGGTGCAGTCTTCCAAGGAGTCTATGGCTTAACCTTTAACAAGCATCATTTCTGTTTCTCTGTCTAGAAAAAATTTATTACTTACATACCTGAAATTCAATTAAACCAGTCACAGACCTGTAGAACTAGAAGACTGATTATTCTTGGTAGGACCTTAGGGATCATCTAGTTCATCTTCTCACTGTTATCTTACCACAAGTAAGGTGGTCTTTTTGTTTGGAGGTAGATTTGAATGGGAAAGATTTATCCTTCTGATAAACTGGCTAGTTTATCAGATAGTGAGCCCAAAGCATTTTCATATTTATGCTGGAGGAAAGGACTAGAAATGAACCAAATAGGAACATAGGCACATGCTTCTTTTCTTTTTTAAACGGCTTCAGGCACCAGTGAGCAGAGATCTGGGAGCAGGGTGAAGAAGTCACCTTGTACAACCTATACAAGTATGACACCAGAAGAACTAGATGGTGCCTGACTACCACTGTCATCCACTTGGAAGGGATGTAGGAAATCCTGGATAGAGAGGGAGAACAATGTGGAACAAAACTCAAAATCATTTGGAGGAAAAAAAGAAAAAAGAAGGTGGGGACAAGATTTGCTGGTCCAATGGAGCCTGGTGGAACCACTGAGACTATGGCCCCTAGCTGCCCTTCAGGTCTGGAATTGAACAACCCACACCTGTGGTTTCCAGCCAAACAAAGTACAGGCATGTGAGTTAAACATTTACCTCAAGTAGACACATGCCCTGGAGAGAACAATCACGGGAAAAGAAAGGGCTGCTTATGCATAGGGAGACAGCTTAGGACACAGGAGAGTATGGAGGGATGGTCACTGGGAAGAGGTAACTATGGGGAGGAAGTGGGAGGGGAGCTGTTGCATTGTAAACTGTGATCAATGACATGAAACAAAGTATATGTGAACTGCTGTATGGAAAGTGAATTTGCTCTGTAAATCTTCACCCAAATCACAATAAAAAAAAAAAAAAAAAAAAAAAAAAAAGTCACCTTGTAGATGAACTTCTTTCAGCAGTTGGGTTGAGTTTCTCACTAGAAGATGACCTGAATCTTTTTTATTCTATGGTTAGTTACTTGGTGGATTTTGGAGTAGGAGTTAGTGCTTGAACTCTTCCACTAATTCTTCTCATTGGGGTTTCCACTGAGGAATTTACACATACAAAGAACAAAACCATAGGGGAAATACATTACCAATGTTAGTAATAGAAAAATGGCTTTGTAAATAGCTGGTTAGGCTGTCAAATGGAAGAAGAGAAATATGGATGGGCATTTTCCCTGGTGGCAAAGGAAGCCATGACTTTCTTACTGATGAATGCTAGGGAGTAAAAAGGAAGTGAGATGAGCCTGCTGTTCATGGTGAAAGAAGTCATAACAGAAAGAGTAGCACTTATTTCTGGCTTTAAGGTACAGTAACCCCACCATCTGACAAAGTGTGGTCTAATGAACATCAGGCTCTGATCAGAGAGACAACCCCTTTCTCTTGTAGTGGGAGCCAGGAAGTAAGTGAAGAGAAGGCCTGAGTATAAGTACAAACCTTTTCTTCTGTTATATGGGCCAAGGCCAAAATGTGGGGAAATAGGCTAAGACTTTCCCTTCTCAACAAAACTTTACCATTCAAAGAATAAAAACCTGTGACTATTAAACCCTTGCTGTTGAGTCTATTCTGACTCATAATGACCCTAAGGTCAGAATAGAACTGCTCCATAGGATTTCCACGGGTATAATCTTTATGGAAGGAGACTGTCATGTTTCTCTCCCATGGAGCAGCTGGTGAGTTTGGAGTGGCTGGGAGGTTCAACTGCCAACATTTCAGTTAGCAGCCAAGCATATAGGGTCAGACTAATTAAGGAGAAAGTGCATGTGAATTAATGTAAAGCCTAAATTAGAAAAAAAAAAGTAATGCATTTAATCATTGTCTAATATGAAAAAGAACAAGTGGACTAATCATCACAATTTTGCCTGGGGGATTTTCACATTTCTTGACAATACTCTCAATAAGAGATATTTGACTTGGGCAACTCACTTTATCTCCACCTAGGCTATAAAATAAAGGTTTTGAATTGGATGGCATCTAATAGATCCTTTCTGATGCTAGGGTTTTATGACCCTATGACTTAGAAAGACGTATTCACAGTTGCAAAAGATAGGGTGATTTAAGAAGTCTCTATATTTTGTGCTGTAGTGCTCTGAAGAAATTTACAAATCAACTGCTTTTGTGTATACATATATATATATATAAAAGGGTCAGAAGGAGACTTGAGAGACAAGGTGTTTGCAGTTAAGAGGAGTAGATGAAGTGCTTTGGGCAGACATAGGAGATATTTCAGCATCAAGTTCAAGGGGAATTTAGGTGAACATTACAGAGATCTTTGAATAAAAAATTTGATAGAAACAGATTTCAAACTAACTAAAGACACAAAGAATTCCAAGCCAGGGAGAAAGGGCTTTCACATTTCTGCCCTTTTCTAATATAGATCCTCCAAAGGATACTATAGATGCTCTGGTGGCATAGTGCCTAAGGCACTTGACTGATAACCAGAAGGCTGGCATTTCAAACCCATCAGCCACTCCTCTGAAGGAAGGTTGGGCGATCTACTTCCATAGTGCTGTTGTTGCCCTTGAGTCAGACCTGACTCATAGCGACCCCTCCTTGGGTTTCTGAGGCAGTATCACTATGGAACTAGATTGCCCCATCTTTCTTCCAAGGAGTGGCTGGTGGGTTTGAACCGCCAGCCTCCTGGTTAGCAGTCAAATGCCTTAGGCACTACGCTACCAGAGCTCCCTCCATAGTGCTACCACCTTGGAAACCCGAGGAGGGGTCACTATGAGTCTGATCTGACTTAACAGTAGTGAGTCTGGTTTGTTTTTGAAAGGACACTGTAGAAGTATTGAGATTAGGCAAGACTCTGCATTTATATGTAAAAAAAAGAGCAAATGTTTATTATTCATATAAAGATACTACTATGCTTTTTCTCTCAATTAGCCCTTTCTCTTAACTATTAAATAACATATTTTCAAGTAGGGGAAAGGGGAAAACATTGCCTTTTAGTATGGTATATTTTTCAGATGTGTTTGATGGAAGCATATCTAATATTGTTTTCAGTTCCCCAATTATAGGACAAGCAGGGCTCTTGTAACAGGGTATAATCTACAGTAGTATCTCTAGTAGTATACAAAGAGAGCTCTGGTGATGTAGTCATTAAAGAATTAGGCTGCTAACCAAACAGGTTCAAACCCACCAGCTGTTCTGCAGGAGAAAGATGAGGCAGTCTGCTTCTTCCATAAATCTTTATACCTTGGAAGCCCTATGGGGAAGTTCTACTCTGTCATAAAGGGTAGCAATGAGTTGGAATACATTCAACGGCAGTGAGTTATATATATGTGTGTGTGTGTGTGTGTGTGTGTTTGTGTGTGTCTTTGTTTTTAAAACACTCAGACTCATGATGATAACTTTAAAATTACTTTTTTTGGGGGGGTACAACTGGATTTTTAATAATGATTTGCTAGGAATTTATGCATTTATGAATAAAACAGATAAGCATTTAAAATTCTACATTAATGAAGTTTAAACTCATGAGGTTTCACTGTACTCAATATTATTCATTAAATTTCATTTCATGCAAGTGTATGAGTTAATTTTAAACTTTTCTAACCAAACTTGTAATCTATCACTGACATTTTCACATGAGAAATCAACATTCTAATGGGAAAATCTAATTTGTCTATATATAATTTCTGATTTATGTTGTGCTATTTCAGAGTAAGAATAATGACATGAAATAGAAATTGTCCTTTAGTAGACAATTGAAGGTAATTACAGTGATTATAATAGATACTGGCAAAATATTGCAATAAATTGACTAATTTCCATTACAGAAACTTAAAAGTGAAGTATTAAATTCTAAATATGAAATATTTATTAAAAGTCATATAGCACAAATACCTCTGAATTGGTAATTTCATAGAAACTATCTCCTTAGTGAACCAAATTTATGATGCTTGATGGTTGCTCACAGATCAATACTTTCTAAAAGTTAGAGCCCAGCAATATACTCTTCTTTACTCTTTTTTTTAAAAAATCTTTTTTATTCCCTTCCTTTTTCCCCTTCCTTTTTTCCTTCCTTCCCTCCCTCCCTCCCTTCTTTCATTCCTTCCTTTCTCCCTCTCTCTATTTACACCTGAAGAGTTATATGCCGAAATCCTTTGTCCTGATGGAGGTGAATGTGCTAAGAAATGGCCACATGGTCAGAGGCTAGAGGTTGAGAAGGAAGAAAATCTCAAAGCATCTTGGTCCATAACTGTGGTGGTTAAGTTTGTATGTCAACTTGGCTGGGCTTGGTTGAGTGGCTGGGCAGCTGAATGTAGCTATTCCCCATGGTGAGATTGGTAAATAACTCCATTTTGGAAAGTATTGCAGCAGCTGAGTAGCTGCTTTGGGTATGTAGTCTGCTACCTGTATATAGGAAACAGCTTTGGGAATGGTCTCTAGCTTATGGGGTGCTTGAACCCTGCATGTAGCTGTGTCGTTGTTCAGCAGCCTGCCATGCCTTTGCCGACCTTGGGACTTTCAATGGGCTTGAATGAATGGCCTACCATGTTGTTTGGTAACATCGGGACTGTGCCTTATTACTTGTCAACCTTGGGCTTGTCAGCCTCAGCAGCCAGCAGCTGAGTGAAGAAAAGCCTCCATCTTCAGTGGGCCAGGAGCAGGAGGCAGAGTTGAAGCCCAAGGTTGAGGGGCTTTTACTCAGCCCCTAGAGCCTGGCACTTTGAATTCAGACTTAAAGCCTCCAAATTGTAAGAGAATAAACTCCTGTTTCTTTAAGCATCCCATTTGTGGTATATTCTTGTCAGAGCGGCACTAAGTAACCAGAACAATAACCCTTGTCATGCTGCCTTGTTTCTGGAGAGGAAGGGCATTGGACAGTGTCAATGAATGAAATATATCAGAGCTGAGGTCCTTCTTTTCTACTTTGATGGCAACTTTTACTTGCAGGAGTTCTGGCATGGGCTTTTGGAAAGTTCTCATTTGCAAGGTTGATTTGGCACTTGTTTAATCTAGAGAGCTGGGCTTGCTCAGCCTTTGCTCTCTTTTCCTTCCTTCCTTCTCAGAATTGATGCTACTTTTCAGCAACCCATGCAAATGCTTTTTCTAAAAATGTCCTCAGCAAAACCAGAATCCTAATTATCCGTTCTGAAGCAGATGGCCTAGTGCCACCTGCTACCCCTCTCCTCTTCTTTTCCAAAATAAATTTTCCTCTTGACCAAACTCCCTTGATTCTGTATTGGCATTTTATAGCATTGAACAAATTATGCAGCACTTAAATCACACCTAATTACAGTCCTTGCCAGCAGGGCTTGCTCCAGAATGGAAATGGGAGAGACCCAGGAGAGACCAGAGAAGAATCAGCCATTTGAAAAGGGAATTGAGTATTTGAAATTGGTCATCTTCTGTTGGGACTACAGAACTCAGACTATCAGTTTTTAACCCACTCACAGTCTTGTGATTAAGTCAAAGGACCTTATTTTGATGGGGTTGAAGTAATACAGTATACCTCTATCTGGTAGAAACAGCCCCACAGTTCTTTGAAAATATTCATGGAAACTAAGAATGGTTATGTTTATGGAGAAGGCTTGGGGTAAGATCACAGTAAAGACCTTGCTGAGATGTCTTTTTCAATGGAAAGAGCTGATGATTTAATTCCAGAGAACAGCCAATGACCTGGGTTTTTCTTATCCTTTTATTTAAAAATTTTCCAACTCTGGTTTGTTTGTTTTAATTTCCCGGTCATCCTAAGCCAGGTTTTTTCCTTTAGTTTATAAAATGTTCAGGAGATGTAAAATAATTTTTAATATTGCTTCAAGTCAAATATCAATAAATGTTACTTCTTGCAGAGAAAAACTTTGTGTTGGATTGGGTTCTCTAGAGAAACACAAAAACCAGCAAAGTGTATATATATATATAT
>NW_006921623.1:16561601-16568425 GCF_000298275.1 Orycteropus afer afer | reverse complement strand
TCCGGAATGCCGTTCTTCCAGTTTGTCCCTGGGATAGCATTGCAGGTAGGCCACACCCCTGGGGAAACTCCCCCTAGGCCGACCAGCCGCTTAGAACTCAGTCATGTGATCCATCATGGGAACCACCACTCACAACTGGAGTCCAGCCAAGTTGACACATCTTCAACTATCACAAACTTAAATAATTTTTTAATATAATCTGTGCATCCCCAGTTTCCAGCAGTCTGACAGCACACAATTAGAGGTAAGTAGGTACACTGCAGTAAAGCAATTTAACTAGACTCACCAGTTAAATACTGGAATCTCAGCTGCCCAACAATGGCTTCCCTCTGCCTAGGACAGAGTCCTGGGATCACTCACATTCTCTTCTTTGCAGCCTGAACAGGCCAATTGCTGCAACCCTCAGGACTCATCTCTGCTTTGCCTCACCTCTCGTTACAGCTACTGTGATCATTGCTGATGCTGTACTGCATGGCTGGGGCAGTCATCTGGCATGGTGTCCTCTTCCCCACACAAATGTTGCAATTCTTTTGTTAGGCACCCAGATTGTAAGGATTTCCTCCCCCTACTTTATTCACTGGCATCACGTTGGCTCCCAACTCATGATGACCCAATGCACAGAGTCCATCTTAGTTGGGAAGCTCTGCTGACATTTTTCAGCATGATAACAACACAAATCTCCACTGAACAGACAGGTAGTGCTTGCACATGAGGTGCATGGGCCAGGAACTGAATTTACCACTGAACCACCATTGACCCCTCACTCTATTACAGTCTTCTTAATGACACTCAGTTAGGTTTGATTCAGATTTTCAGCTTACTTTTGAAGAACTTGAGACAATTTCCATAGGTTGGGGATGGATGGCAGTATGTGCTGGAATAAGTTTGATTCTTGATTCTTTTTCTGTCCCAGAGTGAACTCCCTGCCCATGTGAGGCACTTTCTCAGAAGTCATGGTACCTATATTTCTTTAATTTGTTTGACTGTCTCAAATCTTCAGCTCATTAGAGTTCTAAAGTAGAGGTCTATCAGGTCCCTATGGAAACAGAACCTATGGAAGCTTAGTGGTAGACACTGTATTACTTTCCCAGCACTGTTGTACCCCTTTCTTTTATTAAAAGATCCCAAATTTCCTACCCATGAAGTTTGGATAAGCCATGGTGACTAAAGCCTATTACCATTATCCCAATTATTTACTGTGACTGGTTCTATTGTACTGTTGTGGGCATATTAGGCAGGTCTAAGCTAATAGCATAGTGCCTAAGGCCCTGGACTGCTAACCAGAAGGCTGGCGGTTCAAACCCACCAGCCACTCCTCAGAAGGAAGATGGGGCAATCTACTTCTGTAGTGATACTGCCTCGGAAACCCAAGGAGGGGTTGCTATAAGTCAGGTCTGACTTGACGACACATAACAACAACAACAAGCCAATTGTGAATCACTTTTCTATGGCCACAGTGATTGATGTGGGATAGTAGACATATGACTGACATACTTCAGAGGAAGCCAGATTTGTTATTAATGATTGGTGAAAACAATCTCTTCCTCGTCTTGCTGTACGTGGAAGAAAAATCATGTAACTCTGATGGTTATTAGCAGCCATTTTGTGACCATAAGGGAGGCCCAACATAGTATAAAACTGATGCCATATGACAAGATTGAAGAACAGAAAGAAACTGGGTCTTTGATGTTATTATTGAGCTGATAAAGCAAACTTCATCTGAAATGTAACTTAGATTTTTAATTATTTTAAATTATTAATTATTTTAATTTTTAATTATTTTAAAATAATAAATTTTGCTTACTTATTAAACTAGCTTGACTTGAGTTTTCTGACTTGTAAGATTAGAAAAAATGTATCCAATTTGATAGAGCAGTTTCACCCTATATATACTGGGACTACATGTTGATTAATGGGTTTTGGGATGATCTGCAGCCTTGGTCTGCTTTTCATTCAGATAAGTGAGAGTTGATAGCTTATAATTATTCAGCAGAGTCCTCTGATACCCCTCTGAGGAATTAAGATAGCTTCCACATCAAACTTGGTTCTCTCCTCCTACCGCAATCATAACAATTCTCAGGGAGCAAGAAAGTCAAGACGGGACATATGATCTAAAAAATTAGCAGTGCTAAAAGTAACCTTTACATCACTTAAAAGATAGATTCTGGGGATTCACAAGGGTGCCTGCTCTGGTTCCCTAGTGTCACTCTGACAAGAATATATACCACAAATGGGATGGCTTGAACAAACAGGAGTTTATTCTTACAATTTGGAGGCTTTATGTCCAAGTTCAAAGTGCCAGGCTCTAGGAGCTGGGTGAAAGCCCCTCAGCCTTGGGCTTTAGCTCTGCCTCCAGCTCCTGGCCCACTAAAGCTAGAGGCTTTTCTTCACTCAGACAGCTGCTGGCTGCTAAGGCTGCCAAGCCCAAGGTTGACAAGTAAAAAGGCAAAGTCTTGATGTTACCAAACCACAGAGCAGGGCGTTAATTCAAGTCCATTGTAAGTCCCCAGGTCGGCAGAGCATGGCAGGCTGCTGAAAAACGACATGGCTACATGCAGGGTCCAAGTGTGCCATAAGCTGGAGACCATTCCCCAAGGCTTCTGCTTATATACAGGAAGCAGACCACATTCCCTAAGGCTGCTCACAGTAGATTCCACCATGGAGTTGATTACCAGTCTCATCATGGGGAATACTACATCCAGCTGCCCAGCCATTCAACCAGGCCCAGCCAAGTTGACACAGAAACTGAGCTACCACAGTGTCCCTCCCTCCTTGCTGACTTGTGACTTGGTAATAGCAACTGGTCCTTGGCAGAATTATAGACATATCAACTGCACTGAGGAGACATTCATGTTGTGCTGTATGAACAGTGCCAGTAAGAGTTGTACAGTGCACAAACTGTATGAATGTACACAGAGGCCCTGAATATAGGCCAGACAGACAGAAACTTGTTGTTGTTTTTTGTTGTTATGTACCGTTGAGTCGGATCTGACTTTTTAGTGACCCCCTCCTTGGGTTTCCAAGGCAGTATCACTATGGCAGTAGATTGCCCAACCTTCCTTCCAAGGAGTGGTTGATGGGTAAGTGTATTTGGTATTATGATTCAAAAGAATAGAAAAAAAAAGTCACTTTTTCTTCCTGTGTAGCAATTGTTGTTCCTGGCTGAGGTCATACCCTGCAGTTAAATGAGTAGAAACTCCTTTTTCTTTTCTTTCTTTTTTTGTTTTGTTAACAGCAGACAGGCTGGATATAAACTAGTTAGAAAAGGTCAAGTGAAATGACTACCTCATAGACTGACAAGATGTCAAGGACAAAACAGAATTTCAATACTATTCAGTCCAAAAGTCTAATACTGATCTGATTCTTATCCATTGGCTGGTGTCTTGTCTTTTTATTTGTGTATGCTTTTAAGAATTTTTGTCTTTATGCTTTAAGTTCCAAAACTGTATTAGAAGGTGTGGGTCTTATTTAAAATTCATTTAGTTTGGAACTCATTTGTGATTTTTCAGTCTGAAAAACTGAAAGCTCAAACTAAAAGCCTTCCCTTGGGTGATAGTCAAATTTTTGTTTTGTTTTGAGAATTTTTTTTTTTTTTTTTTTTTTTAAGACACTGCTGTGGCTAATGCAACCAGAATGGCCTCACCTGGATGCAATTTTTAAATTAGTTCATCTAATAATTGACCCAAAAGGAGTCCTGGTGGTGCTGTGGTTAAGCGCTTAGTTGCTAACCTAGAGGACAGCAGTTGGAATCCACCAGCCACACCATGGGGGAAAGATGAGGCAGTCTGTTTCTATAAAGATCACAGGCTTGGAAACCCTATGGGGCAATTCGACTCTGTCCTATAGGGTTGCTATGAGGTATAATCGACACCATGGCAACGGCGATGAGTTTAATCATCAACTCAGGCATCCTTCCTCCTATTTCTATTTGTTGTTCCTGAGCTTAGGGTTTCTTTAAAGCTTCCTTGAGGGAAACTCTCTCTACCCTTGAATTTGTTGTGCCCATTTTGGCCTGTGGTTATCTCTGCTCTCATTAAACTCTCAATCTAATCCCTTTTACTTTCTGTCTTTCATGAACTTCTCAAAATTCCTGGTGTGCTAATGACAGCCTTCTTATTCCACTGCTGTTATTAAATAAATAAACATACACAGACACACACAAATATAGTCTTCACATTTTAGTGGGATTTGGGGCAGGTTAGAAATTAAATACATGTACTTAGCATGCCATTTAGTACCGCCACATTCATATCTTACATCTTTGCACATGCTATCTTGTTTCCCTGAAATGTCTTTTTTTCTCACTTCTTCAGCAGATTTTTCTAATACACCATTCATCCCCCCTCTACAAAGTTAACTTTTTCTGCTCTTGGTCTACGTGTTTATCTTTAACATTGCTGTACTTCTGTTTAGTTGTCTACCTTCTCAACTGAGAAAGTGAGTTTCCTGAGACTAGCAGCTGCCTTTTTTGTTTTAGTTATCACTATATCCTCTGTTTCCATCACAATGCCAGAAACATAGCAGGCACCAAATCGATGTCACTGAATTGAGGAGGATAGCAATCCTGTGCCTTAGCTCACCCATCCTAGCTTTCATGGAAAGAATTATTAGCCTGTAACAATATTGAGCAATTAGGACCTGTGCTTTTAGGGACAGTGTTGCACTGGCTATCTCTAGAGTCACCATGACCATCTACATTAGAATGGAAAAACACTCCTTTAAAGATGCCCAAAGGGCCTCTGTGGAGGCTGATATTCATCTTCTCTTTTGTGGGTAAAGGATTGTCTGCAGTACTATTACACCTGAAGGTTCCCTTTGTTCTTTATTTGAAAGAATAAAAATGGTTGTTGAAATATTTGTGAAATACAGCAAAAAGAGTAGATAGTAAAAAACAGTGAAAACTAAAGTCCAGTCACTGAAGACTAATTAAAACTCTTTTTCTGAAAAACATTAACTATTATTTCATATTGTAAAATATTTGATACAGGGAGCCCTGGTGATACAACGGTTAAGTGCTTGGTTAGCACTATCGGTTAGCAGACTGAATCCACTTAGTGGCTCTGCAGGAGAAAGACTTGGTGATCTGCTCCCATAAAGATTACAGCCTAGAAAACCTCGTGGAGCAGTTCTTCCTTGTCACATAGCGTCACTATGAGTTGAGATAGACTCAGTGGCACCTGACGATGACAACAACAACAACAGTATTTGATACTTTGTATTTGATTTCTTTTGGAATATATGTAATGCATATATATGTTATAAAACATATCAATAAATCAACTCCATGAACTCACCACCCAGCTGACAAGCGATAACATTAAAAATGTAGTATCTTCTCTTTTTTCTACCTACATCCCTATCTTCACCTCCAAACTAAATGTTCTCCAGCATTTGGGTTTATTATTGCTATTTGTCTGACTTTCAAATGATAGGAAGAAATGCCAGGATGTGAGTACTATGGGCCCATCTAATAAATCTTTCCATGGCTCTTCATTACTCTATTTATTCATTTCATAAATATTTGAGTAACTTTTATGTACCAGGTACATAAGTTCTGTGGATTACAATTTTTGTTGTAGATTTAATTAGGTCCCCTCAAAATACATGCTGAATTCCCAGCCCCTGTATTTATGAAGTAGTCAGATTTGGAAATAAGGTTTTCTTTTGTTATGTTAATGAGCCCATGTCAGTTAAGGTGGATACTAAACCTAATCACTTCTGAGTTATAAACAGACTAGAATAGACACACAGAAAAACAGAAACCCAAGTGAGGATTGTCTACAAACCAAGAACACCGAGGAGCCAAGGAACGTCTGGGGCTGCCTAAGGCACTTGACTGCTAACCAGAAGGCTGGCAGTTCAAACCCACCAGCCACTCCTCGGAAGGAAGGTTAGGCAATCTACTTTCGTAGTGATACTGCCTCGGAAACCCAAGGAGGGGTCGCTATGAGTCAGGTCTGACTCAATGGCACATAAAAACGACACCACCACCACCAAGAGGAGTCAACCCAACCAAGACCTTGATTTGGACCATTAGCCTTCAGAATTGTGAGAAAATAAAATTCTGCTCTTTGAAGTTCACCCACTTTTGGTAATTGTGTTACAGGAGAACTAGGTAATTAAGACAACCATGGACAAGTTATGGTTCCTGCCTTCATAGATCTGAAGATCTAGTGAAGGACACAGATAACTAAATGAATGATAATCACTGCCCTCGGATTTTCAGGGAAGCTCCTCAGAGGGAAAGCTAACCAGTGCCTAGAAGTCAGAAAAAGTGATAAACAAGGAGTTTAAATTGATTCTTGAAAGATGACCACAATGAGCCAGGCAAAGAAGAAGGATGGGTACAAAAAAATGGGTAGAAAGGCCTGGGGGCATATAAAACTTGGAGAGTTTGGGGGAACTGCATAATGCTTAGTAGAATGAACTATAAAGAAAGGGTTGTGAACAGGAATGATGAGGCTGGAAAGGAAGGGAAGACTAAGTCATAAAGAATCTTGTATGCCATTATTAACCAAAGGATGTTTTTAAAGCATATATTATGTGAAAACACTGGGTTTGGCAAAAGGGTTTAGAGTTAAAAGAACAAATCCCTACTTCTAAGGGGCTTAAAATCTTACGAGATGGAACACAACATGGTGTAAATCAGGTTTTCCCTCAGAATGTTTGGGTGCTTTACTGGGTGTGTTGGATTGGGTTCTCTAGAGAAACACAAAAACCAGCAAAGTATATATATATATATTTATAGAGAGAGAAAGAGAGAGAGAGAAATTTATCTTAGATAAATGGCTCACAAGCGTGTAGAAGCTGACAAGTTCAAGCTG
>NW_006921623.1:16555822-16561296 GCF_000298275.1 Orycteropus afer afer | reverse complement strand
AGGCCACACCCCTGGGGAAACTCCCCTTAGACTGACCGGCCGCTTAGGACGCAGTCATGTGATCCATCATGGGAACCACCACTCACAAGTGGAGTCCAGCCAAGTTGACACATCTTCAACTATCACACTGGGTAAAGGTAAAAACAGGTACACATTAAATAACTCTCATGCTTCTAAATTTTAACCTCCCTAAATAGTGGTTGAGGAGCTCTGGTGGTGCAACAGTTAAGTGCTCTGCTGCTAACCAAAAGGTCTTCAGTTTGAACCTATGTAGCAGTTCTATAGGAGAAAAGACCTGGAGATTTGTTCCCATAGATGACAGCTTAGGAAATCCTATCAGACAGTTCTGCTTTGTAATATATAAGGTCACTATGAGTCGGAATCAACTCTACAGCACACAAAAACAACAAACGATGGTTATGGAATTGCTTTATTCCAATCCTATCCAAAAGGCACCATTTGTCTTGAATGCTATTTTCTAAGAGAGTGATGTCTAACAGACCTTTCTGCAGTGATGGAAGTGTTCTGGAAGGCTGTTTAACAACCAGTTTCCTGGCAGAGATTAGAGAAATAAATGGGCAGGAAGTAAACAGGAAAGAAAATGGGGAACTGTTACTAAATGGGGAAGGCAGGTGAGTTTAGTTAACATGGACATGCTTAGGGAGGCCTATTTCCATAAGTGAGTGAATTCTAAATAGGTCTGTAGGTTCCAATCTCTTCTCTCACCACTTCCTGTATTGCCTCCAATGAACTATCAGATATTACATACTCACTTCAAGCATTTTCATGCCCCTGCCATTAGCTTATCTTGTTTGCTCTGTTGGCAAAGTATTTATCCTTATTTTGTTACCTGTCTACTCATCTTTCAACGGGCCCCTCAAAAACCTTCTCCAACCACCAGTTGCTGTCATTTCCTCCTCTGCAAACCTAAACAATATGATTATAATTCTTACAGCATTTATCATATCTTACTATTGTTCATTGCGACGAGTGTTTGTCTCTCCACTCTACTCTCAGCCTCCTTGAAGGACTTGCTTATTCATTGCTACATCTTCTTGTTCCCCAACTTATAGTAGTGACCTGCACATCCTCAAGAAATGTCTGTGAATGTCAGTGAGGGGCTTCACTTCCAAGATGAAAGCAAATGGTTTGACTGACTCTGGGGCAGTTACTTAGAGTTGGAGGTCCAGCACTTCCAAATGACAAACATCTAGTTCATCACAGCAAAGTGTCACTTCTCTTTACACATTCCTCCTTGTCATGCATTTCCAGCAGATCTAGGGTTGATTTGACAAGCAAGCTGATTAGCTGTAGGCAAGACTAAATAGACATGAAAGACAGGAGTCACTTGAAGACTTTTATCTTCCAAGGATTAGTTTAAGCCTTTCTTTGTAGTCTTTAGTGAGAACAAGAAAAACAAAGGGAGAAATTCCTTGCCTGTCAATTTAACCTGTACAAAGAGACTTATAAGTGGATGCAAATTCATCCAATACAATCAGAAAACTTAAGTATTCAGGGACCTAAGTTGAAAGAGTGAGCTGCTTGAGTCTTATGAAAGTTTGTTTCTATCTTTGTGGCTAACAAGTTGTGATCAGGATTACTGGAACTATTATGAACAATTTATGAAGTCACCTTGCACTATGAGCTATGGGGTCAATTGTATTCTCAGTTAGTGACCCTTGGGGACACCTTCAACAATGATTAGGATGTAGATCCAAAGACCTTCATTTAGGTGGGGTTAGTAATTAGCTGAGGTGCCTGGTATAATAGTCACTAATATTTGCAAAACATTTACTTTTACCAGATGATGTTCTAAGCCATTTATATGTATGAACTAACTTAATTGTCATGGAAATCATGTTACAGGATTTAGGTACTGTTATAATCATTTCCATTTTGCATCTGAGGAAAATGCTCAACATTTCTCAAGCTAAAAGAAATGAAGAAAAATTCAAGCCTTGAGTTGCAAAATTGAAGAATTCTATGGGCAAATTTTGAGTGGTGGTGTTGTTGTTTGCCGTCGAGTCGGCCCCGACTCATAGCGACCCCACCTTGGGTTTCCGAGGCAGTATCACTACGGAAGTAGGATTGCCCAACCTTCCTTCCTAGGAGTGGCTGGTGGTAGGAAGCATCAAAAGATGGAAGGAATACACAGAGTCACTGTAACAGGAAGAATTGGTTGACATTTAATCATTTCAGGAGGGTAGCATATGATCAAGAACTGATGGCATTGAAGAAAAATTCCAATCTGTACTGCAGGTATTGGCCAAAAACAAGGCTTCAGGAATTCACAGAATATCAGTTAAGCTGTCTCAAAAAAAATGGATCCAACACTGGAAGTACCCACTCACTCCTGTATGCTAAGAAATTTAGAAGACAGCTACCTGGCTAATAGACTGGAAGAGATCCATGTTTATGCCCATTCCAAAGAAAAGTGATCCAGCGGAATGTGGGCATTATCAAACAATATCATAAATATCACATGTAACTAAAATTTTGCTGAAGACAAAAAATGGTTGCAGCAGTACATCAACAGGGAACTGCGAGAAATTCAAGCTGGATTCAGAGGAGGATGTGGAATGTGGGATATCAATGCTGATGTTAGATGGATTTTGGCTGAAAGCAGAGAATACCAGAAAGGCATTTACTGCATTTTATTGATTATGGAAAAGCATTTGATTGTGTAGATCATAACAAATTATGGAAATCATGGCAAAGAACGGGAATTCCAGAACACTTAACTATGCCCATGAGGAACCTGTACATAGACCAAGAGACAGTCATTTGAACAAAACAAGGACGTATGTCATGGTTCAAAATCAGGAAAGGTGTGCATCAGCACTGTACCCTTTCACCGTACTTATTCAATCTTCATGCTAAGCAAACAATCTGAGAAGCTAAACCGCATGAAGAACATGGCATCAGGATTAGAGAAAGATTTATGAACAAACTGCAATATGCAGATGACATAATCTTGCTTGCTGAAAGTGAAAAGAACATCAAGTAGTTACTGATGAAGATCAAAGACTATAGCCTTACTATGAATTATACCTCAGCATAAAGAAAACAAAAATCTTCACAAATGGACTAATAAGCAATATCATGATAAATGGAGAAAAGATTGAAGTTGTCAAGAATTTTACTTTATTTGGATTCACAATCAATGTCCATGGAGGCAGCAGTTAAAGAATCAAACAATAAATTGCATTGGGCAAATCTCCTGCAAAGACCTCTTTATAGTGGTAAAGATCAAAGATGTCTTCCCTGGGGCCTTTGGTGCACCTGACCCAAGCCAAGGTATTTTCAATCACCTAATATTCATGTGAAAGCTGGACAATGAATAAGATATACTGAAGAAGAATTGATGCCGTTGAATTATGGTGTTAGTGAAGAAAATTAATAGGCTGCCAGAAAAACAAACAGATCTGGCTTGGAAGTACAGCTAGAAAGCTCCTTAGAAGTGAGGATGACAAGACTTCATCTCATGTACTTTGGAGGAGGCACTGGTCCCTGGAGAAAGAAGATCCTCAATTAGATTAATTGACACAGTGGCTTCAACAATGGGCTCAAACATAGCAACGATTGTGAGGAGGCAAGACTGTGCAATGTTTTATTCTGTTGTACGCAGGGTCGCTGTGAGTCAGAATCAACTCAACGGCAGCTAACAACATCTGGGCAAGCTGTGGCCCAGAGAGGATGATTTACCCAAAGCCTCACAGCTTGTGTTTGGAGATGCAGCACTGAGATCAAGGCAGTCTGTATAGAATTTGCATAGGTTAGAACAGTGTTGGTCTGACTCCCTGAGGGACCCAGAGATTTGGAGGAAATTCAGCATACTCCCAATTTACTCCTCTGGACAGTCAGTGCTAGTCAGTGTTAAGCTCATCTTTGCTTTCCTAGAAAGAATTGCTGAGGAAACAAGAACCTTTGTATATCCCCATATTGATATGTCATTTATTGGATGGCTACTTGTCAACTAAGCCTCCTGGGCAGAGGGCTACAGCCCTCTGACCTCTGGCCAATATTGGATTTGTAGATCCTTGTAACTTCATCATCAAGTGCAACATATTAAAGTGCAATGAGCTCTGTGAAAGACATTTTGCTGAAGGCCTTTGGGTCTTTCATAACATGAGACTGAAATACAAAGCTTTGACTAGTACTCCTGAAAGCTGAAGTATGAAAAATTCCCATAGGCGATGGAAATTCACATTTTGGATATCAGCACTTCCAAAAAAGTAATTCTCTCCTCACTTTTACCACACCCCCAACACAGGACAACCAAAAGAAAGCCTTTCTGATCATCTTGATAGCAGCAGTATCCTAAATACTGAAGTATTCCCCCCCCCCCAAGCTCATTAGAATATATAGAAGATTAGAAAATTCAATTTAAACAAGATCCCAAATGGCGTTTCTCTTAATGTGTCTTAGCTTGGTATCAGGTAGGCATGAGGAGATGGGATCTAGATTCTATTCTGTTTGCATTCTTAAGCAAACAGTGCTATTTTATTTCACGGACCAAAATACCTTTTTAATAGGCTTCTACCATGGAAAACTTGTGTGTTGTTAAAATAAAGGGGATTTCTAGTCTCTCATCTTTTCATTTGGGCCAACCAGGAGAAGACAATGTGTGTGTGCCCAGTCCACACATGCAAGTACATATGTGTGTAAGGTGCATGCACCCAAGGATGTGTGAGTGTGTGTGTGTGCATGTGCATGTGTGTGCATGTGCACACACACACGGTTAATACGGTAATCCTGAGTTCTTTTAAGTATCTCTTTAAACTTCACAGAATTCAAAACACACCTCTATACTTAGTTCTGATTCTGAAGCAACCAAGAGCTTGTTTTACAGTGCTCATAGCAGTTATTAACTTGTAAAGGCTGACACTTTTCTCCGTCAATGAAGCAATAAGCATTTCCAATGCGTTGTGCTGAGGAAGGTATAAAAGAAGCGGAAAGTAAAGTTAGTTCCTGCCCTTATCTTTGAATTGGGCCGACAGAATTTACTGACTTGAAATAATTAGAGAGCTGCTGGATGTCACACTGTGGGCTCCTGACTACAAATGAAATGGTAGCTTGGTGCGGAGAGAGAGCAGAACTGACTGGCAGGGGAGACTTTTTGGGAGGATCTGTTCTGCTTGCGGTGACTTCCTGGATTCTGGGAACACGCTCTCCACCCACAGGGTCACAGGTGGTTCCACAGGTGTACCATGGAACCCATGTGCTCATACAGCTGTGACAACCGGGTAGATGCCTGAGCCAAGAGGAGCCAAAAGGAGCCAATTAATTTTTCTCCAGCTGGTCTGTGGAGTGATACCATCTGTGAACTCGGGCTCTGTGGGAGCCATTTTCCAATGTCGCGGGACTAAACAAAAGAGACCCAGTCTAGGGATATACGGAATACTGAAACAGAAGCTGCCTGCGGCCATTTTCAGTTCCGCACGTGAGTTCTGTGACACATCTTTCTCTTTTTG
>NW_006921623.1:16550910-16555689 GCF_000298275.1 Orycteropus afer afer | reverse complement strand
ATTGCATGTGATATACATTATATATTATATATATCACATATATATTACATCTATATTACATCTATTACATATTATATCTAGATTATATCTATTACATATATCTATATTATCTATATATCTCTATATAAAATGAACATTTGCTAATTCATCAGTGTATACATGTATAATTCAGTAATGGTGATTACGTCTATAATGATTACATCTATAATGTTGTGCAGCCAAAAAATAAAAACAAAACTCCTACTGGTTGTGTGGACTCATAGTGACTTCTTGTGTGTCAGAGTAGAATTGCACCCCATAGGGTTTTCAGTGTCTCTAACACATGGGGTTGTCATGAGTAGAGATGAAGTCCATAACAACTAACAACAATGACAATTTTACAGTGGTGGATCACCAGGATTTTTCTTCCTGGTGCCACTGGATGAATCTGAACCCTGAAGCTTTTGGTTAGTAATTGATTGCAAACCATTTGTGCTCCCAGGGAATCTGTTCAGCCATTACCACTGACCTTTTCCAAATTATTCCACTACCATTAACAGAAATTCAGTGCCCCTTTGTAGCATGTATCAGGACTTCGTTTTTCTTTATGGCTGAGTAGTATTCCATTTTGTGTGTATATTGCATTTTGTTTATCCATTCATCTGTAGATGGTCATTTAGGATGTTTCTACCTTTTGGCTATTGTGAACAGTGCTGCAACAAACAGTGGGGTATAGGTTTCTGTTTGTGTTTCTGCTTTTAAGTCTTTTGGGTATACACCTAAGAATGGAATTGCTGGGTTATATGGTAATTCTGTGTTTAAGTTTTTTGACAAACTGCCAAACTGTTTTCCACAGTGATTGTACCATTTTGCATTCTTACCAGTAATGGATGAGAAATACCCTTTTATCTTTTTAATAAACTCTTTCTTTGACATATTCTACTTTGTTTGATTTCTATAGCCAGAGAAATAGAATCCTAACTAAAAAGCCAACTGGTTCCTCAGATAACAGGGCCCATTAGGTCTAGGGTGGGCTGGGAGTTAGGGGTTTATGGGGCATGCCAAACTTAGTATTTCAGAGCAAGAAAGAGTTGTCTAATTTCCCCTGGTGAAAATGGTCTCAGAATCTAGAGAATTTTCTTACTGGATTTGTGAGGAAAGACTAATCTTTTCTGTGATTGCCCTATGGGGAATACTGGCCATTATTCTTGACTTTTGTCTGCCCTAGTACTATAATCACTGCCCTTGACTCTGAACTTTAGATAGAAATACTACTTTTATAAGGGCTTGAGACCTTCTTCAGTTTATTCTGTGGAAACATACAGAAACTGTCATGTTTTTTTCCTATTACAACTGGAAAAATAGAAAATGGGAAACATATAAGAAAGTACAAAGAAGGAAAAACTGTTCTGAAATCCTACTGTCTAAGGCAACCACCTTTAATACTTTCTTTCCATTAAAAGAGAAAAAAAATCTAGCTAACATGGCTTTCTTGCTAATTCTGTCTCTCTGCCTATCTATCGCTACAATATATATATTGCCACATTCTCTGAAGGATATAGCAATCTATACAGAGATACCAGCCCGGAAACCCAAGGAAGGGTCGCTATGAGTTGGAACTGACTCAATGGCAGTGAGTTTGGTTTTTATAGCTAGTCAGCTCTATTTTTGTTCTATGTTCTCTTTATGAGAATAATATGGTACTTGCTATTTGGTTGATCTTTTTTTTTTTTTTTCCCTTTGCAACATATCATATTGCATTGCAACACTTTTTTATATGTCAAAAATATTCTACTCTACAATCATTTTTAATGACTGCATTATATTGCTTTAATATGCCATAAGGTATTTTATGATTTGCAATTATAAATAGTACTAAATAACTTTCTTTATAGAAGAATTTTTATGCCTAGTGCTTTCTTAAAATAACTCACATACTTGAAAAACTGTATTGCCAAAAGTAAACTACAAAAGCCAATGATGTTTGCCAAATTACCTCCCAAAATGGCTATACTATTTAACTTTTCTGCAAATAGTTTACGAAAGTACCTGTTTTCCTAAAATCTTAGTAACAGTAGGAAGACCTTTTCATTAAACAAATTCAGTCCTGCCACTTTTTGATAATTTTGGCTAAGTTTCTTAGCGTCTATAATTCTTAGTTTCTTAGACTATAAATTGAGCAAATAAGAACAAGTCCTTTCCAAGGCTATTGTGAAGTTTAAATGAAATAATCTGTGTACATCACTTACCATTGTGCTTGGAGCACAAAAAACACAATGTTTATTTTTTTTTTTGAAAAGAGTGAAGTCATCAAGATGATGGTTTTTGGAGTTGTTGGTGGTGTTAGGTGCCATTGAGTCGGCTCCAACTCAATAGCGACCCTACGTACAACAGAAGAAAACACCACCTGGTCCTGTGCCATCCTCACAATCCTTGCTATGCTTGAGCCCATTGTTGCAGCCACTGGCTCAATCCATCTTGTTGAGAGTCTTCCTTTCTTTTGCTGATCCCCTACTTCACCAAGCATGATATTCTTCTCCAGGGAATGGTCCCTTCTGGCAACAAGTAGGTGAGACAAAGTCAGGCTGTTCTTGTTTCCAAGGAGGATTCTGGCTGCATTTCTTCCAGAACAGATTTGTTTGTTCTTCTGGCAGTCTGTGGTATTTTCAGTATTCCTCATCAGCACCATTATTCAAAGGTATCAACTCTTTAGTCTTTCTTACTCACTGATTCATTGTCCAGCTTTTTTTCTTTTAACTATGGCTTGGGCTAGGTATATCTGAGTTTTCAAAGTGACATCTTTGCTTCTTAACACTTTAAAGAGATCTTTTGCAGTAGATTTTCCCAGTGAAGTGTGATGTCTGATTTCTTGACTGCTGCTTCCATGGGTATTGATTGTGGATCCAAGTAAAATAAAATCTTTGACAACTTCAGTCATTTTCTGTTCGTCATGATGTTGCTTATTGGTCTAGTTGTGAGGATCTTTGTTTTCTTTATGTTGAGTTGTAATCCATAATGAAGATTGTAGCCTTTGATCTTCATCAGTATGTTCTTCAAGTCATTTTCACTCTAGCAAGCAAAGCTGTGTTATCTGCATATCGCAGGTTGTTAATCGTTCTTCCTCTAATCCTGATGCCACATTCTTCTTCATACAGTCCAACTTCTTAGATTATTTCCTCAGCATACAGATTGAATAAGTATGGTGAAAAGATATGACCCTGATGTGTTACACTCTTTTTGATTTTAAACCACACAGTATCCCCTTGTTGTGTTTGAACAACAGCCTCTTTGTCTATGTACAGGTTCCTCATGAGCACAAGTAAGTGTTCTGGAATTCCCATTCTTTGCAATGTTATCCATAATTTGTTATGGTCTGCACAGTCAAATGCCTTTGCATAGTCAGTAAAACACAGGTAGACATCTTTCTGGGATTCTTTGCTTTAAGTCAAGATCCATCTGACATCAGCAATGATAACCTTCATTCCATGTCCTCCTCTTAATCCAGCTTGCATTTCTAGAAGTGCCCTGTCAATATACTGCTGCAACTGTCTTGGAGTTGTGGTTTGGTGCCATTGAGTTGGCTCTGACCCATAGTGACCCCGTGTACAACAGAACGAAACACTGCCCAGTCCTGCACCAGCCTCATAATCTTTGCTATACCTGAGCCCATCTTGCAGCCACTGTGTCAGTCCATCTCATTGAGGGCCTTTCCCTCTTCTGTTGACCCTCCACTTTACCAAGCATGAGATCCTTCTCCAGGGAATGGTCCCTTCTGACAACGTGACCAACGTAAGTGAGACGAATCTGGCCATTCTCACTTCCAAGCAACATTTCCAGCTTTACTTCTTCCAGGACAGATGTGTTAGTTCTTCTGGCAGTCCATGGTACTTTCAGTATCCTTTGCCAGCACCACAACTCAAAAGCATCAACTCTTCTTCAGTCTTTTTTATTCATTGTCCAACTTTCACATGTGTATGAGGTGTTTGAAAATACCACACTTGGGTTAGGTGCACCTTAGTCTTTGAAGATACATCTTTGCTCTTCAGAACTTTAAAAAGGTCTTTTGCAGCAAATTTGCCCAGTGTAGTACGTCATCTGATGTCTTGACTGCTCCTGTTGGTGTTGATTGTGGAAACAAGTAATAAGAAATCTTTGACAACATCAATCTTTTTGCCATTTATCGTGATGCTGCTTATTTGTTCAGTTTTGAGGGTTTTCATTTTCTTTATGTTGAGTTGTAATCCATCCTGCAGACTGTAGTCTTCATTCTTCATCAGTAAGTGCTTCAGGTCATCTTCACTTTCAGCAAGCAAGGCTGTGTTCTCTGCATATCACAGGTTGTTAATGAATCTTCCTCCAATCCTGATGCCATGTTCTTCATCTAGTTCCGCCTCTTAGATTATTTGCTCAGCATACAGATTGAATAATATGGTGAACAGATACAACCCTGATGCATTCCCTTCTTGATTTTAAACCATGCAGTATCTCCTTGTTCTGTTCAAATGACAGCCTTCTGGTATATATATGCACAGATTCCTCATGAGCACAATGAAGTGCTCTGGAATTCCCATTCTTCTCAATATTATCCATAATTTGTTATTATCTGCACAATCAAATGATTTTGCATAGTCAATAAAACACAAATAGACATCTTTCTGGTATTTTTTGCTTTCAGCCAGAATCCATCTGACATCAGCAATGATATTCCTCATTCCACATCCTCTTTGGAATCCAGCTTGCACCTCTGGAAGTTCTCTGTCAATATACTGCTGCAACCATATTTGAATTATCTTCAGCAAG
>NW_006921623.1:16549106-16550465 GCF_000298275.1 Orycteropus afer afer | reverse complement strand
TGAAGGGCAGCTAGGGGCCATAGTCTCAGTGGTTCCACCAGGTTCCCTTGGGCCAGCAAACTTGTTCCCCACTTTTTTTTTTCCCCCAAATGATTTTGAGTTTTGTTTCACATTGTTCTCCTGTCTATCCAGGATATCCTACAAAGATCCTCTTCCAAGTGGTTGACAGTAGTAGCCGAGCACCATTTATTTCTTCTGGTCTCATAGTTGTATAGGCTGCAGATCGGATGGTGTAGCAGTCACTAGGACTAATTGTTTCCATGAATTTTTGGTTTTCTTCATTATTCTTGGCTCTGGATGAGGAGAGACCCATTGTTGCATCTAGATGTCAGCTTGCAAGCTTTTAAGATGTCTGTCACTACTCGCCACAGTAGGAGGTGGAACAATGTTTTGTGTATTATGTTATGCCAATTGAGCTTGATGTCCTCTGCGACTATGGTCCTGAGCCCACAGGTTCAACTACTCAGTCCCTCTGGGTAGCTGGCTGTGACCAAGCAGTGACTACAATGTTGGCCCTTGTCAGCCCCATTATACACCTGGGAATTCAGATCATACACATAGTTATTAGACCACTGTCTGCCAACCCTATACATGTTCTTGGGTGCACTCTCCACTTCATATACATACCTAATATTTTAGCCTGTCCACCCATCTAACCACCCATATACCCGTGTTTGCCTTCACTGACCACACAGTACCACAGGGTTCATCTTTGTTGTCTGTACTTCCCACGTACCTCTCTGTGTCTTTCTCTTCCTCAATGCCACTATATTGATCACTCACTTTTGGTACATTGCCCTTTTCTTCACCCAAATCAAAACTTACCTCTGTCTATCTAACAGTATTCCCTACCCTACCCTCCCACACCTGGTAAGCAACAAATAAAATGATCTTCCATAGATAAACGTCTCCTTGACTATTACAATAATGGACTAACACAGCATTTGTCCTTTTGTGATTGACTTATTTCACTCAGCATAGTGTCCTTCGAGTTCATCCACATTATGTGGTGTTTTTGCAGATTCTACATTATTCTTTAGGGTTGCATAGTATTCCATTGTGTGTATGTACCATAGTTTGGATATCCATTCCTCAGATGATGGACACCTCGGTTGTTTCCATCTTTTGGCTATTGTAAATAGTGCTGGATGAACATGGGTGTGCATATATCTGTTCTCATCATGGATCTCACTTCTTTAGGGTATATACCTAGTAGTGGAATAGCTGGGTCAAATGGTATTTCTAATTCCAACTTTTGAAGGAATCTCCATATTGCTTTCCACAATGGTTGTACCATTTTACAGTCCCACCAGCAGTGTATGAGAGTCCCAATCTCTTCACATCCTTCCATCTTCTTCT
>NW_006921623.1:16546460-16548676 GCF_000298275.1 Orycteropus afer afer | reverse complement strand
ACAGTGTCTCTGGTTTTTGGTAACTGGTGTTCAGTGCATCAAATCTATTCTTTAGATCGTCTCTTAATTGAGGAAGGATATAATCAAGGTCATATTTTGGCTCTCATGGACTTGTTTTAATTGCCTTCAGCTTCAACTTGTATGTGCATATGAGCAGTTGATGGTCTGTTCCACAATCAGCTCCTGGCCTTGTTTTGGCTGAAGATATTGAGCTTCTCCATCACCTTTTTGCACAGATGTAGTCAATCTGATTCCTGCATATTCCATCTGGTGAAATCTAAGCATATAGCTGCCGTTCATATTGTTGAAAAAAGGAATTTGCATTGAATAAGTCGTTGGTCTTGCAAAATTCTACCATGCAATCTCCAGCATCATTTCTATCACCAAGGCCATATTTTCCAACTACTGGTGATTCTTCTTGTTTCCAACTTTTGCATTCCAAAGCACCAGTAATAATCAACACATCTTGAATGCATGTTCAGTCAATTTCAGAAGTTAGTAAAAATATTGAATTTCCTCATCTTTGGCTTTGGTGGTTGGTGTGTAAATTTGAATAATAGTAATTAACTGGCTTTCCTTGTAAGTGTATGGATATTATCCTATCACTGACAGCATTGTACTTCAGGACAGATCTTTATGTCAAGGAATGCCATGCCATTCCTCTTCAATCTGTCACTCCCAGCATAGTAGATCATATGGTTGTCTGATTCAAAATGGCCCAAACCAGTCCATTTTAGCTTACTAATGCCTGGGATATCAATCTTTATGCATTCCATTTCATTTTGACAACTTCTAATTTTCCTCGATTCATACTTTGTACATTATTAATGGATGTTTGCGCTGTTTCTTCCTATTTTAAGTCGGGCCACCTCAGCAAATGGATGTCTTGAAAGCTTTATTCCATCTACATCATTAAGGTTGACTCTACTCTGAGGAGGCAGCTCTTTCCCAGTTGTATTTTGAGTGCCTGTGACCTAAGGGGCTCATCTTCTGCCACTATATCAGGCAGTATTTTAGGGCTATTCATAAAGTTTTCCAGTAATTTATCAGACAATGTTTCACAAAGGTTTCCACTGGCCAATTCTTTGAGAAGTAGATGGCCCCTTCCTCCTTCCATATCTGTCTTATTCTGGAAGCTCTGCTGAAAGCTGTCCACCATATATGACCTTGCTGGTATTTGAAATACTGGTAGCATAGCCTCCAGTCTCACAGCAACACACACACTAGCCATCATAATATGACAAACTGACAGATGAGTGGTGGAGTTAAAGTTGTCTTGGAATTAAAGTACCTGAATTAAAATTCTTTCTTCAACACTGTCTAGTTGTGTGTTGCTGGGTAAATTACTTAATCCCTGTGTACCTCCTTCTTATCTGTTGTAAAATCTAGGGGATAGTGATAGTAATACTGTCCTCATAGGCTTCTTGTGAAAATTAAATAAATGAATTCATATAAACTACTTAGAAGAGAACATGACTCATTCCAAAACAAACAAACAAAAACCAAACTCACTGCCATCAAGTCAATTCCAATTCATAGCAACCCCTGTTGGGTTTCTGAGGTAGTAAATCTTTATGGAAGTAGATTGCCCAGTCTTCTTTCTGTGGGGTAGCTGGTGGATTTGAACTGCCAACCTCCTGGTTAGCAGTCAAATGCCTTAGGCACTATGCTACCAGAGCTCCATGACTCACAGCAATTAATAAATGTTGTTAGTGGCTGTTAAGTCCATTCAGACTTTGTTGTTGTTGTTGTTGTTATGTGCCGTCAAGTCGGCCCCAACTCATAGTGATCCCTCCTTGGGTTTCCGAGGCAGTATCACTACGGAAGTAGGATTGCCCAACCTTCCTTCCGAGGAGTGGATGGTGGGTTTGAACCGACAGCTTTCTGGTTAGCAGTCAAGTGCTTTAGCCACTATGCTACCAGAGCTCCCATTCAGACTTTAGCTATTGTCATTTTGTTTTAAGTTAGCCCAATTCAAATGTAAAATAGATGTTTAAGTCAGTTTGCATTTATTTGATTACTACCCACTGCCATTGAGTAGATTCTGACTCATAGTGACCCCATATGGTTTCCGAGGCTATAAATCTTTATGGAAATATATTGCCTCATCTTCCTTCTGAGGAGTAGCTGGTGGGTTTGGACTGTTGATCTTCTGATTAGCAGCCAAATGCCTTATGCATATGCCACCAGAGCTCCTTTATTTGATTGTTGTTGTT
>NW_006921623.1:16531313-16546085 GCF_000298275.1 Orycteropus afer afer | reverse complement strand
TGCCGTCCAGTCGGACCCGACTCATAGTGAGCCCTCCTTGGGTTTCCAAGGCAGTATCACTATGGAAGTAGATTGCCTCATCTTCCTTCTGAGGAGCGGCTGGTGGGTTTGAACTGCCAGCCTTCTGGTTTGCAATCAAATGTCTTAGGCACTATGCTATCAGAGCTCCCCTTTGATTACTAGTAAGGTTAAATAGTTCTTGTTTGTGTGTGTGTGTGTGTGTGTGTGTTTTGGGTGCACATTTACAAGCAAATTTGTTTTATATTCAACAGTTTGCGCACATTTGATTTCACACTCTGATTACCATCCCCACCATAAAAAACTTCCCTTCCTTCCTGTACTACCCTCTCCCTGTGCCCTTGTTAAC
This sequence comes from Orycteropus afer afer, assembly GCF_000298275.1. NCBI lineage: Eukaryota > Metazoa > Chordata > Mammalia > Tubulidentata > Orycteropodidae > Orycteropus > Orycteropus afer. The sequence continues at coordinate 16,545,718 of NW_006921623.1, read as the reverse complement.
TGTGCATTCCTGTTTATCCAGCTTTCCCTTTGTGTAAATGCTGCCCCTCTGGTATCTCATGGTTGATTGATATAAGGGGTGCATCTCCCTAGAGTAGGTGGGTGCATCACCCTGGGGCAGGTATTCTGCATGTAGGTCTTTATACTGTTGGGCTGAGAAACAATCCATGGAAGTCAATCCATTTCTAGGCCCAAAGGATAACCCAGGGCCATAGTCTCCGGGGTTCCACTAGTCTCCGGGGTTCCACTAGTCTCCGGGGTTCCACTAGTCTCCGGGGTTCCACTAGTCTCCATCCAACCAGTAATTCTGGTCATTTTTGTGTTTTTGAATTTTGTTCCACACTTAACCTCCCACTCTATCCAGGATCTCCAGTTTTGATCCCCTTCTGAGTGGTTGGCATCGGTAGCCAGATACCATCTAGTTCTTCTGGTCTTGGGGTCATGAAGGCTGAGGTTCTCATGGTCCATCTTATCCTTGGACTAACTATTTCCAGATGCCTTTGATTTTCTTCACTCTTCTTTGATTCAGATGAGAGGAGACCAATAGTTGCATCTTAGATGGCTGCTCAAAAGCTTTTAAAACCCCAGTCACTACTCACTAAAGTAGGTTGTAGAACAAGATTTTTATGTACTATGTTGTGCCAGTTGAGCATAATGTCCCCCAAGACCATGGTCCCAAGTCCACAGGCCTGGTGATTCTCTCTCTCAAGATGTTTGGTTATCTCTGAGAAGTTACCATAACTCTGTCTTCTGTTGTTTCTGTAATGTGTGTGGCTAATTTTGTAGCACAACTGCATATGTAAGATTACCTTCAGCCAAATCTATCCTTGGTCTAGGATATATTCCTGTTCACCTACCCCACATGATCTTCTCATCTGTCTATGCATTTATCTGTAGCCTGGTGTTTGGTGTTAGTGGTAATGCAGTATTGTGCATGTACTAGTATTTGCCTCTGTTGTCTATATCTTATGTGCATGTGTCAGTGTTCTTCCTTTCCCCAGTGTCATCATGGTGGTCATAGACTCTTTTCATACCATCCCTCCCCTCACCTAAATCAAAATGTGACTCCCAACTAGTCCAAAAATTTCCCTCCCCTTCCCTTCCATCCCTAGTAAGCAACAAAGTGAATTTCTTCCCCTGAGTAAACCTCTCCCTGATTTTTTACAATAATGGGCACATACAATATTTGTCCTTATGTGATTGGCTTACTTCACTCGGTATAATGGCCTCCAAATTCATCCACATTGTAAAATGATGAAAGGATTCTTCACTATTCTTTAATGTTGCATAGTATTCCATTGGGTGAATGTACCACAGTTTGGTTATCCATTCATCTGTTGATGGGCATTTAGGTTGTTTTCATCTCTTTACTATAGTGAGTTGTGTGGGAATCAACATGGGTGTGCATATATCTGTTTGTGCCCTGTCTCTCACCTCTTTAGGATTGCTGGATCAAATGGTATCTCTATTTCCAATTTTTTAAGGAAATGCCATATAATTTTCCATAATGGTTGTATCATTTTCCAGTTCCACCAGCGCTGTATGAAAGTTCCAACTCTCCACAACTTCACCAGTGTTTGTTATTTTCTGTCTTGTTGAACTTTGCTGTTATTGCTGGGGTGAGCTGATATCTCATTGTTGTTTTTGTTTGCATCTCTCTCATGGCTAATGATAGTGAGCATTTCCTCAAGTGTTTGTTGGCTGTCAGTATATCTTCTTTAGTGAAGTGTCTGTTGATGTCCCTTGCACATTTTTGAATTGGGTTGTTTGTATTTTTGTTGTTGAGGTGTTAGAGTTTCCTATAAATTTTGGAGATAAGTCCCTTGTCACATATGTCATAGCCAAATGTTTTTTCCCCATCTGTAGGTTCTCTTTTTATCCTTTTGGAGAAGTCTTTTGATGTGCATTAGAATTTAATTTTTAAAAGGACCTAGTCATCTAGTTTCACTTCCACTCCCTGTGAAATTTGGGTTATGCTTAACAGTCTATTCATGCCATAGATTAGGGCCCCTAGATTTGCCCCTATTTTATCTTGGATGAGCTTTATAGTTTTGGGTTTTACATTGAAGTCTTTGATAACTTGAGTTTGTTTTTGTGTATGGGGTGAGGTATGGGTCTTGTTTCATTGTTCTGCAAGTGGATATTCAATTTTGCCAGCACCGTTTGTTAAAAAGGCTATCTCTTCCCCATTTAATGGGTTTTAGTCCTTTGTCAAAGATCAGCTGTCCATAGATGGGTGGGTCTATTTCTGGGTTTCTGATTCTGTTCCATTGGTCTGTCTGTTTATCATTGTACCAGTGCCATGCTGTTTTAACTGCTGTGGCTGTATAGTAGGTTTTGAGATCTGAGACTGTGAGACTTCCTACTTTATTTTTCCCCTTCAGCAGTGTTTTGCTTATCCGAGATCTCTTTCCTTTCAATATGAAATTAGTGATTGGTTTTCCATGTCCTTAAAAAATGTTGATGAAATCTGGATCGGGATTGCATTGAATGTGTCGATTGCTTTGGGTAATGTTGACAGTTTCACATTATTCAGTCTTCCTTTCCATAAACAAGGAATGTTCTTCTATTTATGTAGCTCCCTTGTAATGTCTTGTAGTAGTGTTTTGTAGTTTTCTTTGTATAGGTCTTTTGTGTCCCTGGTAAGATTTATTCCTAAATAATTTATATTTTTGGTAGCTATTGTAAAAATGGTATTGCTTTCCTTATTTCCTTTTCAGAGGTCTCTTTGTTGATGTAGAGGAATCCAACTGATTTTTGTATGTTGACCATGTATCCTGACACTTTGCTGAACCTTTCTATTAGTGCTAGTAATTTTTTTGCTGAGTCTCTGGGTTTTCTGTGTATACGATCATGTAATCTGCAAATAGAGATAGCTTTACTTCTTCTCTGCCAATTTGGATCCTTTTATTTCTCTTTCTTGCCTTATTGCCCTGGCTAGGACTTCTGATACAATGTCGTCAAAAAGAAGTGGTGATAGAGGGTATCCTTGTGTATTAGCCACTTAATTTCTTTTGCAAAATGCCTGTTCATGTTACTTGACCATTTTTCTGTTGAGGTGTTCATTTATCATTTATTTTCTTTTTGATTGATAATAACTCTCTCTCTTTCTCTCTCTGTCATATATATGTTACACGTATATTTCTTCATTTATCTCTTATCTCTTTTTTTTCCACTAGCCTGCTAAGGAACTGAGACATGGCATAACCCACCCCAAAACCCATTGCTACCTAGTTGATTATGATTCATAATGACCCTTTAAGACAGAGCAGAACAGCCCCATTGGATTTTGAAGGCTGTAAATCTTTACGGAAGCAAACTGCCTCATCTTTTTCTACAGAATTGAGTGGTGGGTTTGAACTGCTGACTTTTCGGTTAGCAGCCAAATGCTGTAACCACTGTGTCACCAGACCTCCTTGAGATGTGGGGTAGCCCAATAGGAAATGATTCAGAACTCTGAACTCCTCCATCTGCATTTACTTCATGGAAATTACAATTTAGTAGAGCAAGTGAGTCATGTATAAATGGAAATAAATTAAGTAATGAGAGACAACAAAATAAATACTAAATGTACCAGTAATAAAGATGGGAGTTGTCTGCTTTGCAAGTAGCTTGTTTCATTGTTGTTCTGTTTAGGTGACCTATTTTTGCTTCTTAAGTTGGTGAGCAATATTTACCCTTGAAGTGTTTGTTATGAAGAGATATTTACTCAAAATTGTGTGAAGGTTGGATTTAACCCACAAGAATCCTGGGAATGAGGAGGTGAGGAATTTGTCTAGGGTATATCCTCAGAAACCTGATGGCTGTAGATTCTGGTAAATGTAGTTCTCAGGGCTCTAGACTTTCAATACAGAAAGAACATAGAAGGGGAGAATTGCTGCTAGTCTAGCACAGCTGCTGTTTTGGATAGGTTAGTAAGGCAAGTCCTTTCACAGTAGCTTTGACCTATAATAACTCCAGATTCTGTTCACTTCTTTCTGCCCTACTATGACTATATAAGGAGCTCTGGTAGCATAGTGCCTAAGGCACTTGACTGCTAACCAGAAGGCTGGTGGTTCAAACCCACCAGCCAGTCCTCGGGAGGAAGATGGGGCAATCTATTTCCGTAGTGATACTGCCTCGGAAACCCAAGGAGGGGTCTCTATGAGTTGGGTCCGACTCGATGGCACATAACAACAACAACAACAACAACAACAACATGACTATATAATAATTATTTGCTATCATCTTCTGAAATAGCCTCTTTGCAGATCTCTTCTCCTTCAATATTGTACCCCTGAAATCTATTCCCTAATCTGTACAAAGAGTGATCTTTTAAAAATGTAAATCAAATCATGCCATTAAATTGGACTTCAGAACCCAGTCCAAACTCTATAGCATGGCATTGATGTGTTGCATGACCCAGCCCTGCCTTCCTCTTCCACCTTACCTCTGTCATACCCCCTTCTGATACTCACAGCTCCATCCATCCTAATCTGCTTGATAGTTCCCAATGAGCCATGTGCTATGTTACTTCGTATATGTGATTTCTTCTGCTTAGATTGTTCTCCCTTCTCTATTCCCCAATTCATTGCTTGACTAACTCTTATTTGTCTTTGAATAATGTGGCAGTCACTATGGATTAATTGTCTTATAGCCATTCACATACTTATCTTCTGCTTTTCTTTTCTACGGAATCATTCAAATTCTGCACTTTTCTGACAGTTAGGGGTGGCCATGGGATACCGTTCTGAACAATGTGTTCCTGACAGAAGTCCCTGCATAGGGCTGCCATTCTCAAATAAAAGGACAAAGCTTGTCCAGAGAGCTCTTTGCCCCTTCACTCTTGCCCATTTCTCGTGTCTGGAAAGCAGGCAAGAGACCTGGAGAACTAATAGCTTTCTTTCAACCCTGAGGTGAGAAGTATTAAAGTAGCAGACAGTGCACTAAGGATGATGAGTCAGAGAGATAGAATGCAAGAACCTGGATCCTTGATGACATTATTAAGTTATCATGTCAACCCTGGACTTGCCTCTTCTGGACTTCTTATTGTCCTTGAGAGACAAACTTTAGCTCTTATTGATCAAGTTTTTTGTTGGAGTAGCAAAACACATTCCTCGCTGACACAGACTAAACTCACTTGTCACTTCTTCTAGAAAGCCTTTCAAAGCACCCCTGTCTGGATCAGATGTCTTCTATCTGTTCTACTACATAACCCTATACTTACTCCTAGCCTAGTATTATCCCATTCTTCATTTATTTATTTCTACTGGAATGTGATATCCTTAAAAATCAACGCAACAAATGCAACGCACTGCCATCGAGTCAGATCTGACTCATAGTGACCCCTCCTTGGGTTTCTGAGGTGGTATCACTAAGAAGTAGATTGTCCAGCCTTCTTTCCCAGGAGTGGCTGGCAGGTTTGAACTGCTGGCCTTCTGGTTAGCAGTCAAATGCTTTAGCCGCTACACCACCAGGGTGCCTTTAAAAGTCAAAGTCACCCTTATTTCTCTTTATCTCTCCAGCACCAAGCACAGTGCCTGTTTCATATTGTTCAGTAATGACTCTTGATGCACACCTGGACCTGCATAAAGCAGTGATTTACCCTTGTAAGGAGCCAGTGAAGGGAGAGGGAGAGGGAGATACTCGAGTTATAGGAACATGGGACTATAGATGAAATGAGTCCTGGAGGAGATAAGAGTATTTAGGAGCAAGAGCAAGTGGAAGTGTTAGTCTTGGCAAAGGGGGAAGACACTTCTCAGATATGACAGTGAGGAGAGATATGACAATGTTTTAAGGAGAGGACTATGAAAGCTGAGTGAGCTCACATTCAATTGTTATAATCTTCTCAGTAAAATTACCTGTAGGAATGTGAGGTGAAACATTTGGGATTGAGGCTAAAGGAAATGGAGCATGGCTGCTGTGGAGAGTACCATAGGGAGTGAACTGAATGAAAGGTTTCTTAGCAGAAGAAAAGGGCCCTGCTGAGACTAGAAACACTATTTACTTTTGCATTGAAAAAGGCTCAGGGTCATTTTCTTACTTGATCTCCACTTTTTAGGCTCCCAACATGTTTCTGGAGACAGTCTTGGGAGATAGGATTTTTGCTTAGCTGTGGAAGGACTGCCTTTGAATAGCAAATGGGGTTCTAGAAAAGGGGTGAGAACATTGCTCAAATGACTAAGTATGGGATATGTGCAGATGAACCCCTGGAAGGGTGATGGATTGAGAGACTAAACTGACTCAAGGAAATGGAGATCACAAGAAACTGGAGAGCTGGAATGAAGGAAGAAGTTGGGGGACAATAGAAGTTTACAGACATGATGACTGCCTTGCAGCTGTTTGGTGCAATTGTGATGTGTATGGTATTCCTATGTCCTTGCAGTTGAGTAGAGATGGAGGTCACTAGCTTTGCAGAGACCCTTGGAGGCTGTGGTAGTTAAGGTTATGTGTCAACTTGGCTAGGCCTGCTTTTGAATGGCTGGGCACCTGGATGTAGTTATTCCCCATGAGGAGACTGGTAATCAACTCCATGGTAGAATCTACTGTGAGCAGCTGAGTAGCTGCCTTAGTCTGCTTCTAGTATATAAGAAGATGCCTTGAGAAAGGTCACTAGCTTTTTGGAATGCTTGGATTCTGCACATAGCTGACTCTTCATTCAGTAGCCTACTGTGTTGCCTGCTGGTCTTGGGACTGTTTCTGGACTTGAACTTATGGCCTACCATAAGCTTGATAATCTTGGAGTGTGCCATTTTATTTGTAAGCTTTGGGTTTGTCAGTCTCAGCAGCTGCCTGAGTGAAGAGATGCCTCCAGTTCCAGTGGGCTTGGGAGCAAGAGGCAGAACTAAAGCCCGAGGTTGAAGGGCTCCTGGAGCTGGCACTTTGAACTCAGACTTCTAGCCTCCTAAGCTGTATTAGAGTATATCCCCATTTGTTCAAATAATATATTTGTGGTATGTCTGTTTCAGCAGCACTAGACAACCAATAGGGAGGTCTGGTAGCGTAGTGCCTAAGGCATTTGACTGCTAACCAGAAGGCTGGCGGTTCAAACCCACCAGCCACTCCTCGTAAGGAAGATGGGGCAATCTACTTCCATAGTGATACTGCCTCGGAAACCCAAGGAGGGGTCGCTATGAGTTGGGTCCGACTCGATGGCACATAACAACAACAACAAAACAACCAATATAGAAGCTAAGGAACTGAACGATGAGAGGACATCATAGACCATGGTAGACTGTCATGAAGAAGATCAGAGGAAAGGTATAGGCTGATGGCCTGGGCATCATTTGTTGAGAGCAGAGATTGAAGAGTGGTCCAGAGTGGGAAACTAGAGTACCAGTTCCCTGTGTATGGGCATAGGGCAAAGTCACTGTCACAAATCAGGCTGGGGAAAAAAGTGTGGAATAATAAGGAAAAAGAATTCAATTAAATGAAGTACTTTGAGGAAGGTGTGCAACATAGACATAGGCAGTGTAACATAGACTCTGGAGTCAGACTGACCTGGTTTGATTCCTCTAAATACTAACTAGGGTCCTTGGGCAAGTGATTCAAACCCTCCCCTCCTGCTGCTGCCAAACCTCTATTTTCTCATTTGACAAAAGAAATACTGGTTATTATCCATGTGTAAGTAAAAAAGCTATAGTGAGAAGTCTACATGAGTGTGTGTATGTGTAATAGATGCTTAATAATGATGCCACTGTTGTTGTTGTGTTGTTGTTATGTGCCGTCGAGTTGGACCCGACTCATAGCGACCCTCCTTGGGTTTCCAAGGCAGTATCACTACGGAAGTAGATTGCCCCATCTTCCTTCCAAGGAGTGGCTGGTGGGTTTGAACCACCAGCCTTCTGGTTAGCAGTCAAGTGCCTTAGCCACTGCACTACCAGAGCTCCCAATGATGCCACTAGTCTTGTGTTTTTACATAGGGGAATTTATAACAGAATAATATTCTGAAATACAGAAGGCAGAATCTGTGGGTTGATACGGGTACAGTGAAATCTGGCCCTTCCAGGCAAATTTGTGATTATGGGCAAAAGGAACAGGTAGATGGGTGTGTGGTCTCTATATGCAATTGTCAATAGCAGGAGTTGGGAGGCAAGATAGGAAGACAGTGTTTAAAAGAAGAGCCAGCACATCCTGGCAGCTCTTGGAGACACTGGGGAGGGAGGCATGGTGGTAGGCACCAGACTGAGTGTAGGTAGAACCCATTTTTGAGCCATCTACAAACACTAGTGGAAAGATCAGGGCCCTGAATTCAGTCTAGGGCAGACTGAGGCCTACCTTTTCCACCTGCACTAGCCAAGGAGTTGTGTGACCTTGGGGAAGGCACAAGATGAAGTTTGTGAGAGTGATTTGTGACCTGTTAAGTTCTGTGAAATGTGAGATATTAGCAATACCCTGGAAAGGGGCCATAAGTAACAGCCCTAAGACTGTGTCAGACATAAATGTACAAGAATATCATCACATGCTAACATGTTTGGTGACACTAACCTTGTTCTTGATTTTTGGAGTTTAGGAAGTACTATATGGAACCCTAGTGGCATAATCTAAGTCCTTGGCTACTAATTAAAAGGTTAGCAGCTCAAACCTACCCAGTGGATCCATGGAAGAAAGATCTGGTAATCTGTTCCCATAAAGATTACAGACTAGAAAACCCTATTAGGGCAGTTTTACTCTGTTATGTGGGGTCACTTTGAGTAGAAAATCTATCCAGCGACACTTAACAATGACACAAGAGCTATGGGAACATTGGTAGTTCAGGGTAGAATTCTCACCCTCCTGGAGCCCCAGGTTCAGTTCCCAGCGAATGCACATCATGTGCAGCCATCACTCATTTGTCAGTGGAGGCTTGTGTGCTGCTCTGATGTTAAACAGGTTGCAGTGGAGCTTTCAGATTAAGACAGACTAGGAAGAAAGACCTAAGGATCTACTTCCAAAAATCAGCCAGTGAAAACCTAATGGATCACAACAGAGGATTGTCTGATCTGCAAATCATTGTAGTGGTGGTGCAGGACCAGGAAGTGTGGTCTGTTGTTGATTCAGGCATCAAGAATCAGGGCCTACTAGCTGGCAGCTGACAAAAATACTGACAACATAACTACAGCAACCCTACAAGTCAGGTATTATTATCCCCATTTCTTAGAGGAGTGCACTGAGGCTTGGTAAGTTTAATACTTTGCTGGAGATCACAGGGTTAGTGACAGAAGCATGGCCTGACCCCAGTTTTTCTGATCCTTTTCTCTAACCATGAGACTCTTTAGCGTGAAAGAGGATAGGCTTTATGATGACGGTGACTCATTGTTCTCCTGTCTTTGCAAGGTTTTCTCTGTGGCTCTGCATGATCCTCTCTTTCATCACAGGAAAATGTATTCCAAATAAGCAGTTTTCTCCTGCATCTCTCTCAGCCAGAGACCTGCTTTTTTATTTGCTCTAAATCCCCACTTGAAATGCTGCTGTCTTCTTTTCTGCCGCATCAACCCTGAAAGACACACTCATGTCGCATTGATCTTCCATGTCTCCACCTGGCTAGTCACTCACAGCTTCTTTCTGTCTCATCTGTTGGTGATGGATCTGTACCTCAGCCACACCACACAGCCTTCCTCAGAAAAGTGATGCACTTTTCCCTGTCAGGGTAACATTTCCTTCTGAAAACTAGGCTCTCAGTCCCTAATTATAGATGCGTTATCCTGTTTAGGCAGGCAATTTCATAAATGAATTCTCTAACGGACAGACAGGTCCTATTAAAATCCTGGCTCCATTCTGTAACCCTCAGCTGATAGAGTGGGGGATGGAGGCAGGGCATCTGAGCTGGCATTCTGGGAGGAATGGAACCATGCTACAGGCCTGCCTGCGTGTAAGAGGAACTGGTGCTGTTTTTCTGGGTCTATCACTCCCTCAAGGAGCTCTGGTAGCGTAGTGGTTAACACATTTGGCTGCTAGCCAAAATGTCAGTAGTTTGAACCCATTAGCCACTCCACAGAAAAAAGATGAGGCAGTCTGCTTCTGTCATGATTTACAGCCTTGGAAACCCAATGGGGGTCACTATGAGTCAGAATCAACTCGATGGCAGTGAGTTTGGGTTTTGATTTGGTTATCACTCTCTCAGGAGTGGTTCAAATGGTTGACATAGTCAGCTGCTAACTGAAAGTCTTGGGGATTCAAGTGTATTCTGGGATGTTTCTAAAGAAGGCCTGGAGAACTACCCAAATCATCAGCATTTAAAGATACTATGGAGCAGTTTTTCTATGACACACATGGGGTCACCATGAGTTGGAGTCAACTCAAAGATGGGTGTGATAGTTGGAGCTGTGTGTCAACTTGGCTGGACCCCAGTTCTGTGTGGTTGTTCCCATGATGGGATCAGATGACTGTGTTCTGAGTGGCCAGTCTGCCCAAGGGGAGTTTCCCTAGGGGTGTGGCCTGCTTCCAAGATAACCAGGGACATCCTGGGAAGAGACACATTCTTTGAGGGATTGGAAACATGGTGTGCGGACTACAGACTTCCGTGAGTGAGCAGCCCACCACTCGGCCTGGAGATCTTGGATTTGTCTTTTGTTGGAGTCAACAACCAGTGCCTGCCAGTCTTGAATTTCTCGGCCACCTGCACTTACAGAAGCTAAAGCTGCCGCCAGCCCATTTTCCTCCAGAGACTTGGACTTGTCGGCTTTGACTTGTCGGCTTCTATATGCTTGTGAGCTATTTTCCTAAGATAAATTTCTCTCTCTCTCTCTCTCTCTATAAATATATATATACACTTTGCTGGTTTTTGTGTTTCTCTAGAGAACCCAGTCTAACACAGTGGTTTTTTTTTTTTTTTTTTAAAGTCACTCCTTGGGTAGTGACTGATCTGTGCTCATCCTCAGCAAAATGAAAGCAGTGGTCTGTCTTTGCCCCTTCTCTCTTTCCCTATCAAGAGAGGGGAAAGAATGTTTGGTGCCTTGAGAGAGGCTTGACTGGAACTTGGATGGTCCCAGACTTGGCAAATTTCCTATGATACCCTCTACATGGCACAAAAACAATGGTGTCTGTGGCAGACCTCAAGCGGTCATGTGGATAGAACAGTGGGTACTTTAGTGGTTCCCTGTGTGGATGAATGACCACAGTCCAAGAAGAGTCTTTTCAGTGCATTAGTCCTACGGAAGACCTGACATCTTTTCATGACCCCAAGGGACAATCCCCCTCCCCTCAGTCAACAGATAGAATTATCTGTCACCTTGTTGAGGGGATCTAACAATGGACTCAAACATACCAACATCAGGAAGATGGTACAGGATGGGGCAAAGCTTAACTCTGTTAGAGCCAACTCCACGGTAACTAATACAAACAAAAGTACATGTAGAAATGTGATGTTTTTGCATACATGAGTTTGCAGACAGAGATTCATCTGGGCTGTGTTCTAAACTTTGAACTTGACTTGTGCCAGATACATCCCTAGACATTCCCTGTTCCCACTTTACCTGTCAACATGGCTAAGTAGCTTATAGTTTCAAGCAGATGTCCTGCTTTTCTACCTTCATGCCTTTGCTCAGGGCACTGCAGAAGATACTTCTGAACAAAACCATTTGTGTATAGGTTAGTGTGCTCTGAACAATATGACTTCATTGCTCTGCACACAGATAACTTGACTGGGAATGAGCATTTGACACAGAGACATCATCAACTAGGAGCCCATGAAGTAGCCTGGCATGAGAACTATGCCCACTATATTAGATGTGGCCTGGTTAATGAATCTTCTCTCTTGATGAGTTTGGAAACAATGTACAGAAAGTCAGCAAACAATAGCATGGAAAGAAGTAGAGACCTACAAGGAAAAATTGGTAGGCTGGAGTTCAGTGGCAATGAGCATCAGGAATAAACAGAAACCAGAGGGAAAGAGGTAAAGAGCAGTGGCTGGAGAGACAGAAAGAGTGGTAGGGGAGAGGGAGGGGGAGAGAGATTGTCACTAACCTGAGAGAATAGAGAACCACAAGATACCAGAGTTCTAAAAATTGTGTGGATTCCTGCATGTCCCAAATGAGGTCAGACTGTCCAGCCATAGATAGATATGTCTCTTATTTCCCTGTGTATCTTTATATTAAATTCCTATTAACTGAGGCAAACTTTTAGTCTTTCAGTCTAGAATGATTTAACACAGTTCTGAAGTCCCTTCTGCCTAGAATACCCTTCTTCCACATCTTCTTGTGGCTAACTTCTCTTACGTTAAAACTCAGTCCAGGTGTCCTTCCCCCTTAAACTCTCTCCCTCTCCCTCAGAACCCCATCATCTGTTCTTCTTAATGCTCTGTGAATGTCTGTGTCATTGTGTTTGTCTCACTGTTTTGTGGTCATCTATCTTCCCTACTAGATGTCTGCCTTTTGATGGAAGGGATTACATTTTACTCATCTTTTAATCCAACTAGCTAATGTCAGAACGTGAAGTTGAACTCAGATCTTTACCATTACACTCTTTACTACTGCTTTATCCTGTCTTGTAGGTTTTTCAAGCACGGGATTTTTCCTAACACCTTTAAATTCACACAAGAGTAGGCATCTGTATTTGCTTAAACCTATCGACACCTCAGACTAAGATAGTTATTTGTTACTCTCATGTTTTCTTGCTAATTTCTTCAGTTGACAATAAAATGTACAGTGATTTCTTTTTCCTCACTGAAGAGTAGTAAGGCTGATAAATTTATAGTTAAATAAATCTTTAAGATCTTTCCCCAAGTGCAAAATATGTCAAAATATACCAGGCATATGTGTGGTAAAAAAGGCCTGGAGATTTAGAGTGGGCTATTAATGAATGGAAGAGGAGTCCCTGGATGATGAAAACAGTTAAGCACTTAAGTACTTACTGAAAGGTTGGTGGTTAGAACACACCCAAATGCTCCTGGGAAGAAAGGTCTGGAGACCTGCTTCTGAAAGGTCACTGCTTTGGAAATCTTTTGGCATGCAGTTGGTGGCACACATGGGGTTGTCATGAGTCAGAATTGACTTGATGGCAACTGGTATGAATGAGTTGAAGAAACAAGATTCTGGAAGCTTGGCTATAGAAAAACCAAATATAGTCAGGAGGAGGAATAGGAACCCAGTGACAGGCTGGGGACTAGGGTGAGGGCAGGTGAGGTATTTAGTGTGTGAACTTAAAGGAGGCACTCAGTCTCAGGGTCTTGCATGAGAACGTGAGAGCAATGCCTTCTTAAATTTTGTGTCCTAGGTGCCTTACTTGCCTCGTCCTAGTCCCCACCTTGCTTGAAGATTTGTCATTTCAGAACCTAAAACAACCTTCTTATAATTTTTGTACCTTTTGACTGTTCTGAGAGATGGGATTGTGCTTATCTTGTTCTCCAACATATCCTAGCACAATGTCTATCACAATGCCTGGAACTGGCCGCACCTAATGAATGTTTATTGCTTGAATAACTAGTAGGATCTGGGGAAACCAAAGTAGATTCACAATAAGCAGACTCTCTTTTAGAGTAGACAAGAAGAAATAAACTTACATTTTAGAATGGATGATTGAGATTAGATAAGAGACAAGTTATTATATCTCTAAAGCAAGGATAAATTACAACTATTTTCTTCTCTAGTAGGTTTTTACCTAGAAAACAAACGAACAGTTAGATGGACCAGTTCAGGCTAGTGTTAGAGGAGTTTTTAGAAGAACTTGCAAGTCTTTATTCCATCATTCATTAATTCATTCTTCCAGCAATCATTTATTGAACATGTATTTCATGTCAGGCATACCTATGGGTCTAGATCTAAATGTAAGAGCCTCCTGACCTAATGTGGTGATCTGGAGAAGGTAGTGGTGTTTTCTGAGGGATACAGGGAGCCAGGATCTACCATCATACTATACAAAAAACCCTTTGGTTTAACACAATGAGGACTAATACAGATGAGTTAATTGAAGAAGCGGATTAAAATGAGGAAGGATAAACATTGATTCATCAGTCCCCTAAACATTTTATTTTAACTTAAAATATATAAATGTACATTTATTTGCCAATCTTCTGACATAAAGCCAAAATCTCTGAGTGTAGGCATTGCATGCCGAAGTTCAACATTACCTTTCTTGCATAGCCATACTCCGAGTACATCACCTATGACTTCTGGTTTCAGTTTCTGTAAAATGGGAAGAGAACTTAATACTTGGAGCCAATCTGAGTGGAGCATGGTTCTAGGTTTTTATAATTCCCTCCACCCCACAGCTTTTTTTTTTTTTTTTTTTATTAGGATTTGGGTGAAGATTTACAGAGCAAATTCCCCTTTCACACAGCAGTTCACACACACCTCGTCTCATGTCATTGACCAAAACTTACAATGCAGCAGCTCCCCTCCCACCTCCTCCCCACAGCTACCTCCTCCCAGTGTCCATCCCTTCATACTCTTCGAGAGGCCCATTGTCTGCCAACCCTGTATATGATCTTGGATACACTCTCCATTTAGACAT
>NW_006921623.1:16505410-16515404 GCF_000298275.1 Orycteropus afer afer | reverse complement strand
TGTTATGTGCCGTCGAGTCAGCCCTGACTCATAGCGACCCCTCCTTGGGTTTCCGAGGCAGTATCACTACGGAAGTAGGATTGCCCAACCTTCTTTCTGAGGAGTGCTGGTGGGTTTGAACCGCCAGCCTTCTGGTTAGCAGTCAAGTGCCTTAGCCACTATGCTACCAGAGCTCCCAGGTGGGTGCCTAGAGCTTGTAATAAGGGAAAGAAATTGGTTGAAGCAGTGACTTCCCTAAGGCCTTCTTTGCCCACGTTCTTGTTTTTTTGACTCTGTTTCTCTGCATTAGGGTCATTGCCTGGGTGAGTGAATGGTGACTAGTAATAGAGTAACATGTTTGGAAGCAACTTAAATGCAGTTTGTTGGACTTGCCTTATCTTGATCACTCCATAAACTGGTCATGTATTTTAGGATATGGGTATTCAACAGTTCAGACAAATAAACTCTAAATGAAAGCTTTATATGGTCCAGTGCCAAGGCCTGGAAATATAAAGATTAATTTGAAGGAACTCCAATTTGACAGGAGCTCACAGTCTAGTAGGAGAGACAGGTAAATAATTGTATGAAAAAATTATATTAACTCTCAAGATGGAGACATTACCTGGGGCTATCTGTGGGTGGCCAGGAAAATTGTCCCTGACTCAGTCATTTTCCCCAGTCCATTGGAATAGTACTGGGCAGAAGGTTGCTCAGCTTTATCCTTTCATGTCAGAAGAGATGCTTGGGAGGGTAGCATATGGGTAGTGTCAAGGTGCTGGGTTCCTGTGTGGAAGCTGTGACTGAGTTCTCAGGAGGAAGATGCTAGGCTGCCTTTGGGAGTTGTGGAACCAGCAGGGGCAAAACTTGACTTGGAATGAACCTTATCAGATGCCTTTGCCAGACTGTCTCAGCACAGTATGGATTTTCCATGGTTGGGAGCCTAGCAGGAACAATGTTGGCCTTCTGCAGGTTGTGTTTTGCCTCAGAGCACTGGGGTTTGCTTTAAAATCTTACTCAGCAAAGGATCTGACAGGGCAGTGTTGATCAGGAAAGGGCTTATGCATGCTGGTCTTATTAACTGTAAAGCTTTGAACTCATCCTTTCATCTCGTCTGTCAGTCTCAACAGTGCCTTCCAAGGCTGTGTGACTTTTTGGAATGAACATTTAGGTAAGATTGGGAAGTACCACATGTAGAGTCCTTCTTTGGGTTTCATTCTTGCTATCTGACTAGGGAATGAAATTAATAATAATAACAAGGACTACTGTTACTACTGACATTCATTAAGTGCTTGATTAATGAATGACAGGAATTTGTTATTCAGTTTAATCTCTATATAGGCTATAATGTAAGTGTTTGCAACAAAAACGCAATACATTGCCATTGAGTCGGATTTGACTCACAGTGACTCCTCCTTGGGTTTTCGAGCTGGTATCGCTACAGAAGTAGATTGCCCAACCTTCCTTCTGAGGAGTGGCTGGTGGGTTTGAACCACCAGCCTTCTGGTTAAGAGTCAAATGCCTTAGGCACTATGCCACCAGAGCTCCTATTTTAAACATAATGACTCAAGATTTGAAGAGGCTAAGCTTACTCAGGGCCATACAGTTTGAACTGACCAAGCTAGGACATAATCTGTGTATGTCTGACTCCAAAGACCACCCTCTTCACCACTAGTGCATGCTGCCCTGGAGATGTTTTACATTTGTGTGTTGCTTTCGAGGATCCAAATCTCCTTTCTCTGTATTATCACACTTGAACTCACACATTTCTTAGGAGGCAAGCAGAATAGGCATTATTGACACATGTGACAGATGTGGAAACTGAAGCAGGCTCTAAGAAGATAGATGTCTAGCTTACTGGTGCATGGGTGACATATAGCTGAGTTGAACCTCTAACTAACATTTCTTGATTTGAATCCTGGTCCTCTTTTTCTGTCCCACCTAGCTGTACAGTTCAATTTTTCTTATGGGACTGCAGGGTTGAGAATGTGTAGTACAATGCTTAGAGGAGCTTGAATGATTTTGGAAAAAGCCCAAACTAGATAGGATGGTCTGGTAGCATAGTGCCTAAGGCACTTGACTGCCAACCAGAAGGCTGGTGGTTCAAACCCACCAGCCACTCCTCGGAAGGAAGATGGGGCAATCTACTTCTGTAGTGATACTGCCTCAGTAACCCAAGGAGGGGTCGCTATGAGTCGGGCACATAACAACAACAGACAGGATGAGCAAGCAGTTCTGAGCTGAGGGTGTTTCCAACACCTATGGCTATTAAGGTAACAACTAGGTGGCCTATTAATGAGTTTGAAGAAGGGGCTGCGAAGATTGAGAACTGGGCTTAACCCCTCCCTAGACTATTATGGCCTGATACAGAGCAACTCTAGGAAAGACCTGCCTGAGACTGAGTCATTAACTAGTGGGTGGTTGCCCTTCCGGTGTACCTTCAGCACCTCCCGCTTCCAGGTTCTTGGTGCCCTTGGCTATCTGTACTTTGCCTATTCCTCATCATTGAGAATTTTATCCTCACACCTGTGAAACATGCTACTCTTTACAAAGACCTTTTGCATATATGATCTTATTGACCTCTCATAATAACCATGAAGAAAAGAAAGTTAGGGCAGGACATTTTATAAATAGAAGTCTTAGAAGTCTCAAATGACCTTTTCAAGATATGCAGATGTTAAATGGCAAAGCAAAGACTCGAGCATAACCCTATAGCTCTAGAGTCTATGGTCTTCTCACTATCCTTAATGATTTCCAAAAATCCATCTGTTCTGCCTTCCATCTCCTCAGCGTCTGAATGTTCTCAGGTTTATGTGTTACTTCTTTCAGTATGTTTCAAAAATATTCTGGCAGCATGGATACTTAAAAGCTAGTAAGAATTCTCAGGGAAAGGTGAGGCGCTTAGAATTGGAAACCTTTTATCAAGCTTCTCACATGATAGACACGTACTCAGTTTTTTACTGCTATGGACCAATCTCCCCAGCATTTCCATAATTTTACCAATAGACCCAGTCAAGTGCCTAGATGTGTGGATGCTCACCAACATCATGCTCTGTCACTGGTGAGTCAGAGGCTCCACCTCCTTAGAAGGAACAGACTTTTCTTTCTTTTTTTTTTTAAGTTTAGTAGAGTCTTACACCATAAGGACATGTGTTGTTTACTCAACAGTAAGCCTAGATGAGGTTGGCGTGTAGGTTAGTTCAGTGGCCCAGTGATGCCCTGTAAACTCAGGTTCCTCCAGTATTTCTTTTCTGCCATGGCTGGGTGAGCAGTGCCTCCCCTTAAGGATACAGGATATCTGCTTCAGTTCCAAGCATCATATCTTCCATGAAAGGGTCTAAAAGAAGAACCAAGAGTGAGAGAGTGCTTTCTTCCTGTATCTGTTTTTCAAGGATAAAACTGTCACCCAGGGTTCTTCCAGCTGACTTACCCTAACATGTCTCATGAGATCCTGACTGCAAAAAAAGCTTGAAATATGAGAATTCAGTTTTTGTAGCCTTTGTAGTGAGAGGCAATCAAGAAAGAAATGTCTATTGAGTGGTCTATTATTGGTACCTGACCAGTGAAGACAGTGAGGTCCTGAGAGATTTGGGGACTTACTTCAGGTCACATAGCCAGTAAAAGTTGGGACAAGAATCTATATTTTCAGCTGAACATCCAAAATGGACAACTGAGTGTGTAGAGGGAGAACTTCTGTACTAAGGCATGTCTTCATTCCATCTGATCCACAGAGATCACATGGCCTAATTCTTGACTGAGCAAGATCTTTGGGTTGTGATTTGGTGCCAGATTCTTGACAGAGCAAGATGGCCTTGGTGATCAAGGGACTGTGAATTTCCTTTTTTTTTTTTTTTGACTCTTAGCTTCCAGGCTAATGTACCACCAGATCAGTTTTCTGACTGTCATAGAGAATGCTGATGTTTCTTCTGTCTGAATTCATCTTTTGCAAGGTATTGGTGATTTTTATTGATTAAAGGACAAAAGAAAAGTACTTGAATCTCTGATTCCCCTAAGGTGAGCTATTTTAGAAATCCTCAGAAAGTTAGGTAGGGAAAGATCACAGTCCAGGATCAATAACTGCCTCTTGGACTTGAGGGCAAAAGATGGTTTATTTATGTGCCTGTGATATTGTTGAGTGCTTGCTCAATACTCAGGCCTATGGTCACATGGACATATGTAACACCAAGCAATAAATTACTAAAACCAGAATGGACTTACTCGATACACATCTCCTCCTGCGTTGAGACAACAAAAAAAGTAACTACTTCTCTTGACTTCCTTGAAAAAGTTCCCAGAGCTGTGATTTGTAATTACTTTTGTCAAAGATCTTAAGTTCAATATAGGTCAAAGCCATCACATGCAATAATTATATTCCTGGGAGAGTGTGTGTAAATGCTGTTTGGGGAAGTCACATCATGTTTTAATTGCGCTGCAGAAGCAGGCAAGTTAAAGGAACCTAGAAGCCCAAAAAGAAGGCTCATTCTACCCTCTACTTAGTATGTTATACACTGGGTTGGAGTTTTTTAAGTGGGACCAAACTGTGTTTACACAGTAGGACTGTGTAGGGAGATGAGGTCTGGGATATTTATTTTCCTGTACCTTTTACCTTAAAGATTCTGCCTAATAACAGATGAGGAGCTGAAAAGGTGCCAGGAGCTGCTTTAATGACTTAGAACATGATTGAGAAGGTCCAAAAGAGCATGGTGAAAATGAACATTTGAGGAGCTCTGTTGGTGTAGTGCCTAAGGCATTTGACTGCTAACCAGGAGGCTGGTGGTTCAAACCCACCAGCCACTCCTCAGAAGGATGATTGGGCAATCTACTTCCATAGAGATACTGCCTTGAAAACCCAAGGAGGAGTCACTGTGAGTCACAGTCGACTCAATGGCAGTGAGTTTTTGGTTTCTGGTAGTGAATGGAGGGATGCATAGGAAAAAGAAGCCCTGCTAGTGCAATGGTTAAATCACTCAACTGCTAACTGAAAACGATTAGTAGTTCTAACCTACCAGACATTCTCCTCCAAGGGAGAAAAGACCTGTCGATCTGCTCCTGTAAAGATTACAGGCAAGGATGTGGCAGTCTGCTTCCATAAAGATTTACAGGCTTGGAATCCCTATGGAGCAGTTCTGCTCTGTCCTGCAGGGGTGCTATGGGTTGGAATCAACTCTATGGCACACAACATACATAGGACATTGGTGAGATAATACAGAATGTCTTGCTCAGGTTGACTTTTGCGCCTGTGATCATTGCATCTCATTCTACCTGAACAAGAGACTAGTCTGGTTTGGTATATCAGGTCTCTTCAGTGCTTATATCCTTTTTCTGTTTCTGCTGCCCATTTCCAAGTTGTTAAGCTTTGTTAGCTTCCAAAGCCCATATAGTGCTGGTTCCTGGCAACTTTTCATTTATACTCCTTCACCAGATGTAAGGTGAAGCCTCTTTCAAACTTTGTAACAATAACTCCTGTTGTTGTCAGGTGCTGTCAAGTCAGCTCTGAATCATATTGACCCTATATACAACAGTAGGAAACACTACTCAGTCCTGCGCCATCCTCACAGTATTTGCTGTGCCTCAGTCCATCATCAGAGCCACTGTGTCAATGCATCTCAAGGGTCTTCACCTTTTTTGTTGACCTTCTACTTTACCAGGCATGATATCCTTCTCCAGGGACTGGTCCATTCTGACAACATTCTGGCCATTCTCACTGCTAAGGAGCTTTCTGGCGGTACTTCTTCCAAGACAGATTTGTTCATTCTTCTGGTAGTCCATGGTATTTTCTGTATTCTTTGCCAACATCACAACTCAATGTATAAGTTCTTCTGTGGTCTTCCTTATCCATTGTCCAACTTTTGCATTAATATGAGATGATTGGAAATACCATGGCTTGGGTTAGGCACAGTTTAGTCTTCAGACTTCTTTGCTCTTTAACACTTTAAAGAGGTCTTTTGCACCAGATTTCCCCAGTATAATATGTCTGATTTCTTGACTGCTGCTTCCATGGGTGTTGACTGTGGATCCAAGTAAAATGAAATCCCTGACAACTTCAATCTTTTCTCCATTTATTGTGATGTTGCTCGTTGGTCCATTTGTAAGGATTTTTGTTTTCTTTATGTTAATCCCTACTGGTATAAGACTGTAGTCTTTGATTTTCATCAATAAGTGCTTCAAGTCATCTTCACATTCAGCAAGCAAGTTTTTTTTTATTGTGGTTTGGGTGACGATTTACAGAGCAAATTCACTTTCCATACAGCAGTTCACATATACTTTGTCTCATGTCATTGACCACAGTTTACCACAATGCAACAGCTCCCCTCCCACTTCCTCCCCATAGTTACCTCTTCCCAGTGTCCATCCCTCCATACTCTCCTCAGCAAGCAAGTTTGTATCATCAGCATATTGCAGGTTGTTAATGAGTCTTCTTCCAATCCTGTTGCCATATTCTTCATATAATCCACCTTCTCAGATTTTTTGCTCGGCATATAGATTGAATAAGTAAGGTGAAAGGATACAACCCTGACATACACCTTTCTTGATTTTAAACCATGCAGTATCCCCTTGTTCTGTTTGAATGA
Organism: Orycteropus afer afer; assembly: GCF_000298275.1. Taxonomy (NCBI): domain Eukaryota; kingdom Metazoa; phylum Chordata; class Mammalia; order Tubulidentata; family Orycteropodidae; genus Orycteropus; species Orycteropus afer. The sequence goes on along the minus strand of NW_006921623.1, from coordinate 16,508,856 downwards.
CCCCTTGGTCTATGTACAGGTTCCTCATGAGCACAATCAAATTTTCTGGAATTCCCAGTCTTTGCAATGTTATCCATAATTTGTTATGATCCACACAATCAAATGCCTTTGCATGGCCAGTAAAACATAGGCAAACATCTTTCTGGTATTCTTTGCTTTCAGCCAAGGTCCATCTGACATTAGCAATGATAGCCCTCATTCTACACCCTCTTCTGAATCCAGCTTGCATTTCTGGAAGTTCCCTGTCAATATGTTACTGCAAGCATTTTTTAATTATCTTCAGCAAATTTTACTTATGTGTGATATTAATTATATTATTCAATAATTTCTGCCTTCTGTGGGCTCATCTTTCTTTGAAATAGGCATAAATAGGGATCTCTTCCAGTTGGTTGGCCAGGTAGCTGTCTTCAAATTTCTTGGCATAAATGAGTGAGTGCCTCTAGTGCTGCATCCATTTGTTGAAACATCTTATAATGGATGCTCTGTCAATTCCTGGATCTTTGTTTTTTACCAACTCCTTCAATGCAACTTGGACTTCTTCTTTCAATACCATTGATTCTTGATTATATGTTACCTCCTGAAATGGTTGAACATTGACCAATTCTTTTTGGTATAGTGACTCTGTGTATTCCTTCTATCTTCCTTTGATGCTTTTTCCATCACTCAGTATTTTGCCCTTAGAATCCTTTAATATTGCAACTTGAGGCTTGAAGCTCCTAGGTAATTCCAAATGCAGGAATTTCGAGAGGAAGAGGATGTTTCTAGCATGACTGGTCTCTTTCTGTTGGAATTTTCTAACATCCAGAGACCCTATTCCTCTATGTCAGCTAATAGTGGAGCCCACTCCTTTACCTTCTCTCCATTTTTCAAACAACCAGTACCTTTCAGCTTTACTATTTTGTTCACTCTAAGCCTCTGCCTGGAATTCCCTTCACCATCAGTGGATGAAATGCTTTGAATTCCAAATATGAGAAACTAAGTAAAGCTGGGTTATTTAAAACAGAAAAATTACTGGCAAGACAAATAAGAAGACTGACGGGGAACCCAAAGGCAGGAATTTAACTGCTTCAGGAACTAGGACCTTGGAGAAAGTAGTATTTTCTGTCTTGTTTTTCATCTCTGCCCTTCTCTGCGTATTTATTTCATTCTTTGCTCTTTGTGGACTGGCTTTCTCTGCTCTCTTACATGGTGGAATACATTGCCTTCCCATAGCTCCCAAATTTAAAAGCTATGAATTCAGCTACTCAGAGAGGTGAAGGCATTCTTCCTAGGTTCCAATCTCAAATTATGTGGAAGGTATTCTGATGGGTACATTTTCTGTCAAAGGACCATTTCTGGGCCAATCAGCTGTAGTCAATGGCTAAGATCAAACATTAATATACTGCTATTACAATGCCTGTGGGCATGATGGGCAGTTTCCAGAGCACAGAGATTGGACCAATCAAAGGATATTTGTCATATCCCTTCTCTGTGCCTGTGAAAGAAATATATTCCTTCCTTTCTCCCTTATTCCCTCCTCCCCCTTCTCTTTCTCCATTCATTTGTGCATACATTCAGTAAATGTCTCTGGCTAAATGCTGATTGCTAGGTACATAGCTGTGCACAAAACCTGGTCCTTACTCAGGGATCTTACAGATGAGCAGGAGATACACATACAAGGAAAACTCTTGTTTCTCCTTTATACCACAGTTCAAATATCACCCACATTATTTGGAGAAGTCTTTCCTGTCCCCAGTTCCTAAAACTAGGTTGATGTTACCATCTCTATTTTTATTCTCTGTAACACCTCATGTTTACTTCTTTTATAGTAATCACATTTCTTTACAGTTGTTTTCATGACTCTGTCCCAGTAGCCAATGTATGCTGGAAAGGAGAGATGGCCTTCAAATTCAGAGTAGTTGACACAATTGAGCTCCTTTAATAAGAAAGAGTGAGGCCCAAGGGATTCCATTTCCTCCAAGGTGGATGAGGGAACGTTATATAGCTACATGTATCAGAGTAGATGGCTTGGCCCCTCTTAGGAGGACAGGGCTACCATGGACAGAAGCCTTATTCAAACTGAACAGCAGTTAGAGGGATTAGGCTGTTGTCCACAAGAGCAGTAATTGATAGCCCTCAATAGTCCCAGTGGGAATTGTTTAGCAGCTTGTTTTTATTACACAAAAGGCAAATCAATCCATTAGCTTGATGGCTTTGTTGATTCTTTAGGTTTTCATCCCTAAATGGGAGGCTTAGGACCAAGTATTTCACTTCTGACTACTCCATTATTCATTATTTCCCTTCCCCATCCAGCCCCTATCTGTAATTAGCTCAAACTGATGTAATCAAGATTCTTAGTTTATTGAAAAGGAAAATAAGTAAAATGAAATATGCCCAAAGCACTCTGCACGAGTCATAAAACAATTGCAGTATCCAGGTTTGATTTCAGTGATGATTCCTGTCTCACACCTGCCCCCCCCCCCCCCCCGGCCCAATTAAGAAGTTTCTTAAAATATTTAAGGCAGGGCTTGTTGTGCTAGTCAGAACTGACTCTGGTCCTTTTGGGATTTTTGAGTGAATGCCATTGTTAGTTTTCAATTTTCAACAATACATAATTGGCACCCAAGAACCCCATGTGTATGTTTACTTTTTCCTCTGAGCAGGTCATGAGTGGCAGGAGGCAGGAACATTTCCCTCAGGTCTGTACTTCTGTTCTCCTGAGAAATCTGCTAATATGCTGTTATTCCTTTCTTTCCATCCATGCTGGATTGTCCTCTCAGTACTAGGTTCTTAGGATATTTAGAAAGGGAGCTTCTATTTCATATTCTCAGGTATTCTTTGTGTTTTCTTCTTTTCACTACATTTGTAGGTAAAAATTTTTCTCTGAGTAATTCCCTTCTCTTCCCCTTCTTTTTTAGGGGTGGGGAAAATGGCTAAAACAGTAACCATATTAGTTAGCAGAGAGCTTTCTCTAACCAGAATGCCATTAGCTTCATATTCTGTAAAATGAACATTATGATAGAACATACTTTATAGGATTGTTGTGACAAATAAATGAGAAAATAGAAAAAGAACCTATAATAGTGTCTAGCACTTAGTAAAGGTACAATAATAATATTGGGTGTCAGTGAGTTGATTCCAACTCCTAATGACCCCATGTGGCAGAGTAGAACTCCCCCATTGGGTTTTCTTGCCTGTAATCTTTACAGAAGCAGATTGCCAGGTGTTTTTCCTGTGGAGCTGCAGGGTGGGTTTGAACAACCGACTTTTTGGTTAGCAGTTGAGGGCTTGATTATTGTACCAACAGAGCTTCTTCCAAAAAGAAAAATAAAAAAAGCCAAACTCACTGCCGCTGAGTCAGATCCAACTCACAGTGACCCCTCCTTGGGTTTCTGAGGCTGTATCACTCTGGAAGTAGATTGCCCAGTCTTCCTTCCGAGGGATGGCTGGTGGGTTTGAACTGCCAG
>NW_006921623.1:16493062-16504980 GCF_000298275.1 Orycteropus afer afer | reverse complement strand
TACGGAAGTAGGAATGCCCAACCTTCCTTCTGAGGAGTGGCTGGTGGGTTTGAACCGCCAGCCTTCTGGTTAGCAGTCAAGTGCCTTAGCCACTACGCTACTATAGTAATATAAAGAAAGGCAAACAAATCAATATTCATCCTCTATACCTCTCAACTCTCTCTTGCCACTGTCCTTTATGGTACTCACAACCCTGGGAAAGGTCACCAGCAATGACTGGGGTCACCACTGCTGACTAGCCTTCCATTCTCCAGGTTAAAAATGTTCTTATCCCAAACTTGGTACTTGTTCTGGGTTGAGTAGTGTCCCCTCAAAAATACGTGTTATAAATTCTACTATACTTGTGGTTATAATCCTGTTTGGGAATGGGTTTTCTTTGTTATGTTAATAAGGTAGTAGTATTACAGGGTATGTCTTGAATCAGTCTCTTTTGAGATATAAAAAAACAGATTAAGCAAAGAGCAAGCAAGCAGAACTTGGCGGAAGATAGACACCAAGCACATGAAGATTGCCAAGGAACCAAGAAACAAAAACTGAAAAGAGACAAGGACCTTTCCTTAAAGCTGACAGAGAGAGAAAGCCTTCCCCTAAAGCTAGCACTATGCATTAGGACTTCTAGCTCCTAAACTGTGCAAAAATATATTTATTTTTAAAGCTACCTACTTGTGGTATTTGTGTTATAGCAACACTGAAAAATCAAACCAAACCAAACTCATTGCCATCAAGTGGATTCTGACTCATAGCAACTTCCATTGCGTAGATCTTTAGGGAAGTACGTTGCCCCATCTTTGTTCTGCTGAGTGGCTGGTGGGTTTGAACCACCAACCTTCTGGTTAACAGTCAAACACCTTAGGCAATGCACCAGAAGAGCTCCTTATGGCAGCACTGTTTTTGTTGTTGTTATGTGCTGTCGAGTTGGACCCAACTCATAGCGACCCCTCCTTGGGTTTCCGAGGCAGTATCACTTCAGTAGATTGCCCAACCTTCCTTCCGAGGAGTGGCTGGTGGGTTTGAACTGCCAGCCTTCTGGTTAGCAGTCAAGTGCCTTAGGCACTATGCTGCCAAAGCTCCTGATCGCAGCACTGGGGGAAAAAAAAAAAAAAACAACAAAAAAACCCACTGCCATAGAGTTGATTCCAACTCAGAGAGACCCCTGTTGCATTTCCAAGGCTATAAATCTTTACAGAAACAGATTGCCTCAGGGTTTGAACCACTGACTTTCTGGTTAGCAGCCAAATGCCTTACCAACTACCCACCAGAGCTCCTAGATAACTAAAAGAATACCTAAAAAATTGGAAGTTTTTACTTTGTTGCCAATGAGTTTTTGCTTCTGTTTATCTTTCACTTAAAAGTCATCTTTGACTTGAAACATTGAGCAATTGCTGAAAAGAACAGTTAAGAAATCTGGATTCTAATTAACTTTATCAGTAATTGTTATGTTTCTCTGAGTCACTGTTTTTTTTGTGTGTGTTTGTGTGTGGTAAGTAAGAGTAAGAACTACAAAGATTAATGAAGGTTGTCAAGACCAGTGGAAGAACAAAACTGAAATATTTCCATAATGATGTCTTAAGAATCCAATACTTTGTTTCATTTGATTGCATAAAGCCTGCCAAAGGTAGAACAGTTATTTTTGTTTTGATGTGTGAGAAAGCTGTAAACCCTGGCATAGAATAGATTCTGTTTCACATGGCTTGGTTTTGATACTCTCCCCCTGTTCTCCAGACTTCTGACAGGATCCTCTCATCCTATAATGTAATTATTGTTTTCTTGTGTCCTTCTGCCACCAGATGGAGGTCTTCTTGAGGGTAGAATACCATCTTGTTCATCTTTATGTTCCTGATGCCCATCTCAAGGTCTGATAATGCTGACTGACTGAATGAATGAATAAAGGAAAAAAGAAAATAGATTCAGGATCAAAGTCTTGACCCTTTGAATCTTAGGTAAATGCTTGTTTACTCCTTTCATATTGCTGTTCACCCCAGTGTGACCATGAAGTTATCAGAGGGAAAAGAGGAATGACAAGTTATGAAGAATATAAACAGGAAGCAGTAAACCTAGGACATAAATTTTGTGTTTTTGAATTTTAAAAATGAGACACTCAAGGGAACATCTAATCTGACAATATCAATCAGTCAGTGTAGATTTATTGAGGATTTGCTCAGTGTTAGCCACTGAACTGAGCATTTCAGGTTTGCTATCTATTCTATAGGTGGTATGTATTTGGAAAGGGAAAGTCCCTGGGTGGTGCAAACAGTTTGTACTCAGCTACTAATCTAATGTTTAGCTGTTTGAACCCATCCAGTGGTGCTGCAGAAGAAAGCCCTGGTGATCTGAGTCCATAAATATTACAGCCAAGAAAACCCTGTGGAGCAGTTCTATGCTGTAACACATGAGGTGCCATGAGTCAGAATTGACTCAATGGCAATTAGTTGCTTCCCCCCCCTTGGTATATGAATTGCAGGTCCTAGGATCTAGGGGTGGTCAGGGATGGTTGGGGATGACCTCACGGAAGAAGCTGGATTTGGCCGGGGGCCCTAAAGAGTCAGGGGGGAGTAGCTAGAGGATGAAAATCGTAGAAGGAGTCCTAGGAGAGGGAAGGCTCCAGAAGGGACAGTGTAGGTTATGTTTGAGGACTGGTGGGGCGGGAGCTTTATTGGATTCTCAGTGGAAACCACAGGAACTTATGGGGGTGGGGTGGGGTGAGAATGTCCCTCATGTCTCTCAATCTAAGCCAGTTCACAGTCACTCTGAATAATGTTCTTAATATGTGCTCCTCTACCTGATAGAATTGTTCTTTTGTCAGAAGAATCAGTATTAAAGAAGCTACAGGCAAGAAAGAAGAAAGTTATTTTACAAAGAAGATGATAAATTGAAACATGCCAAATTTCTCACTGGGTACCCCTTGTCCCCCACTTCTTAGCATAAAGCATGAACATTTGAGTCCTACATAAAAAGAAAAAAAAAAAAAGGGTTTATATTTGTTATCTGCCACTTTCTAAATAAACTTTGCAAGCCATTCCTCTTCTCTAGCTTTAATTAACTCAGTTATACAACGGATTACTCACAATCCATCCTGGGCCCCTTTCTGAGTGCCTGGAGTCTTTCTTCTGTAAGGTGTTGATTTCTAGTCTATCAGCTGTTCCAGTGGCTTATCACAGTGCTAGCAAATAGTTGTTATTACCTGGCTTGGAGTTGGTCCATGACTCATGGCAACTCTGTGCATGCACCATGAAATGAAACACTTGCCTGGTCCTGTGCTATCTTCATGATCAATTTCAGATTAGACTGTTGTCATCTATAGAATTTTCACTGGCTGACTTTTGGAAGTAGATCATTAGGACTGTCTTCCCAGTCCATCTTAGTCTGGAAGCTTTGCTGGAACCTGTTAAACTTCATAGCAGTATGCAAGCTTCTGATGACAGAGGGGGTGGTTGTGCGTGAGGTGCGTTGAACCTGGGTCTCCTACATGGAAGGTGAGCATTCTGCCACTGAGCCACAAATATCTCAGAAGAACCCTGGTAGCACAATGCGTAAGTGCTGTGTTGCTAACTGAAAGGTTGGCAGTTCGGATTCACCTGGTGGCTGTGCAGGAGAAAGACCTGGCAGTATGTTCTAAAGATGACAGCCTAGAAAACCCTATAGGACAGTTCTCTCTGACACATGGGGTAATGAGTCAGAACCCACTTGACAGCACCAAAAACAGCACGTAACAACAGAGTAAAGAAAGCTACCTTGCATGGTTGCTGTGAGGCTTGATGCATTAAGTTCAATCTCAAATACCTATCAAACCAAAAACCAAATTCACTGCTGTCGAGTTGGATCCGACTCATTGTGACCCCTCCTTGGGTTTCGGAGGCGGTACCACTACAGAAGTAGATTGCCCAACCTTCCTTCCGAGGAGTGGCTGGTGGGTTTGAACTGTCAGCCTTCTTGTTAGCAGTCAAATGCCTTAGGCACTGTGCCACCAGAGCTCCTCAAACACCCACAGAGACCAAGAAAATGATGTGAATGAATAATGGAGATTTGGTAAGAGATGAATGTAAGGACCTGATGGATATTATGGCAGAATAGGTGGTGCAAATGCTTTCTCAAAAGATCAGCTGCTATTCAGAGCCATCTAATAGTTATTGTGCTGGAATTGGGCCCTTTGTTGTCAGATCTTCCTATTTTTTATAAAGCCAGAAATCTGAAATTCTGCATGAAATCCTCTAATTTCAAATGTAGAAATGTTGTTGTTATTTGCCATTGAGTCAGTCCCGACTCATAGCGACCCCTCCTTGGGTTTCCGAGGCAGTATCACTACGGAAGTAGTATTTGCCCAACCTTCTTTCCGAGGAGTGGCTGGTGGGTTTGAACCACCAGCCTTCTGGTTAGCAGTCAAGTGCCTTAGGCACTATGCTACCAGAGCTCCTACCAGAGAAATGTGACAGAGGCTGCTAATTGTTCCCTAGGATCCATTCTTCCCTTCATTCTTTATGAAATGGAACCCTTATATTTTGGTTAGGTACATATTCCTCCTTCCTACTCCCCTTTCCCTCCAGCCCTCAAAGTTAGATATTTTCCAGCTTCCCTTTTATCTAGGTGTGATAGTTAAAGTTGTATGTCAACTTGGCTGGGCCTGGTTGAGTGGTTGGGCAGCTGGTGGTAGTTATTCCTCATGATGAGACTGGCACTCAACTCCATCTACCACAAGCAGCTGAGTAGCTGCCTTTGGGAATGTGATCTGCTTCCTGTATAAAAGGAGAAGCCTTGGGGATAGTCTCTAGCTTATAGTATACTTGGACCCTGCATGTAGCCATGTCGTTGTTCAGCATCCTGCCATGATCTGCCAACCTTGGACTTAAAATGGGCTTGAAGTAATGGCCTGCCATGTGGTTCAGTAACATCAGGACTTTGCCATTTTATTTGTCAATTGGGCTTGTTAGCCTCAGCAGCCAGTAATTGAGTGAAGAGATGCCTCTGGCTTCAGTGGACAGGAGCAAGAGGCAGAGCTGAAGCCCAAGGTCGAGGCTCAGACTTCTAGTCCCGAACTTGTAAGAGAATAAACTCCTGTTTGTTAAGGCCATCCCATTTGTGGTATATTCTTGTCAGAGTGGTACTAGGTAACCAGAACAGAATATGGTACTGAGAGAGTGGGCGCTGCTCTAACAGATACCTAAAATGTGGAAACAGGAGTGTAGTGCATTCTTGACCCGAGACCCTGGCAGAGAGACCCCAGCATGCGGCATGAGAGACAGCAGGAACAGAGCCAAGAGTCTGGCAGAGAGATACTGGCAGAGAGACCAGCATGAAAGACAGCAGTAGCGGAGCCCAGAGACCAGCATTAAACAGCAACAGCAATAGGCTTACCAGCCCACAGAGGAGAAAGTTGGGTGCCATTGGGTAGGCGGTTTCCTGGCGGAGTGGGTTGCCTTCTGGCATTAATTGGTGAAGAGACTGGCATAAAATGGAGTAGCAGATTGGCCAGTCCATGGAGGAAGAAAGCTAAGTGTCCTTTGGGCAGAAGGATTTCTGGTGGAGTGGGTTGCCCTTGGGCATTAATCACCAGAAGCAGAGAGACTAAGGAAACATGAAGCAGAGCTGCCTCAGCCTCAAAGTGTAGGACCATGTCTATTGGGGGTGGAAACACTATAGTTCCCTAGGTTTCAAAGAGACCTTTACCAACTTGGTTCTGGTGTGTGGGGCTGCTTATTCATGTCGGCCAGTGGGGTGGAGTCATAGATGCTGCCCAGGAGTGAGGGGGCAGGGCTGCCATGCCCAAGAGGGAGAGGAACAGGGCCCACCAGGCCAAGTGGGTGAGGTTACCATTTAGAGGAACTAGGGGACTGGAGCCACCTAGTGAGAGAGATCTGTACAGATGCCACCCAATGAAGATCTGTACAAGTGCCAAGTTGACAAGGGGTAGAAATGTGGTAGTTAAGGTTGTATGTCAACTTGTCTGGGCCTGGTTGAGTGGCTGGGCAGCTGGTGGTAGTTATTCCCCATGATAAGACTGGCAATCAACTCCATGGTGGGATCTACCACAAGCCTTTGAGATGTGGTCTGCTTCCTGTATATAAGGAGAAGCCTTGGGGGTAGTCCCTAGCTTACACCACGTTTGGACCCTGCATGTGGCTGTGTCGTTGCTCAGTAGCCTGCCATGCTCTGCTGATCTTGGGACTTACAATGGACTTGAATTAATGGCTTGCCATGTGGTTTGGTAACATCAGGACTGTGTCATTTTATTTTTCAACCTTGGGTTTGTTAACCTCAGCAGCCATTAGCTGTCTGAGTGAAGAGATGCCTCTGGCTTCAGCGGGCCAGGAGCAAGAGGCAGAGCTGAAGCTAAGGTCGAGGGGCTTTCACATAGACCCTAAAGCCTGGCACTTTGAACTCAGACTTCTAGCCTCCCGAGCTGTAAGAGAATAAACTACTGTTCAAGCCATCCCATTTGTGGCATATTCTTGTCAGAGTGGCACTAGGTAACCAGAACACTAGGTGTGGTCGTTGACCAATTATTATTCAATAAATGTGAAGAGGAGTAACATGTGCAAGTTCCTGATTTTTATAGATTGAATAGTGTCCCCAAAAGGGATATGTTAAAATCCATCCCAACCTTTATAGCTGTAAATGTGACTTTCTTTGGAAATAGTGTCCTTTGAAAATATTATCAGTTAACATTAGATCATATAGTGTAGTGTGGGTCCTAATCCAATCTGAATGGTGTCCTTATAATAAGAAGAGAGGAGACACAGAAGAAGGATGATCATGTGATCCAAGGAATAGCTGGGGCTACCAGAAGCTGGAAGAAACGAGAAAGGTTCTTCCCCTAGAGTCCTTGGAGAGACCATAACTTTGCTGTGACACCCTGAATTCAGATTTCTAGTCTCTAGAATTGTGAGAGTAAATTTTAGTTCTTATAAGCCACTTAAGGAGCTCTGGTGGTACAATACCTAAGGCATTTGACTGCTAACCAGAAGGTTGGCAGTTCAAACCCACCAGCCACTCCACGGAAGGAAGATGGGGTAATCTACTTCCGTAAGGATTTACCACCTCAGAAACCCAATGGGGGTTGCTATGAGTCTGAATCAACTCAATGGCAGGGGGTTTGGTTTTGGTTCATAAACTACTTAGTTTGTGATACTTTACATGGCAGCCTTAGGAAACTAATATTCCTTAAAAGGAATCTCCTAAATTTGATTTGATTTTTTCCCCCTCTTCCTACTGGTTACAAACCTGTTTTTCCATGTAGATGGGTTCTTCACTTTTGATGATATCTGGGAACAAAAGATAAGAGCCCAAGTTGCCTATGTGCCTGTGTTGTCTCCCAGTCCTGATCTCTACTGAAAAAGAATTAAACTTGTATCTCATTTAAGCCATTGTTATTTGGTCACTTGTAAAGCAGCAGAATCAATATGCTAAATAATAGAACAATTAATTCCCAATCACAATTTTAAAAAATACAAAGCAAACATGGTATATATTAAAAAACCCCATATCTATGGATTGATTTTGCCCTATAGCAAGCTAGTTCTTTAAAGGAATGAAACAATGCAAGACCCAATCCATGCTTTCTAGAAACTTCAGTTGCACTGGAAAAATTAGACTCTTATGCAAAGCAATTATCCCACAGTACAGAATAGTGTCTTGAATTGGTAATGGTGTGGTACAGATTCTGAGAGAATTCAAATGAGTCTGGTACCAATGAGAGACTTTGTGTTCTTTGCTATACCACTGGCAGTGCATTTGCCACTACCAGGAGCCTAGCATGGCAGTCGTCAGTGTGATAGAGATTGGACTGGTGATAAGTGCATTCTATATCTGTGGATGCTAGCCTCACTCCAGGAGACAAAGGATGAGAACATCTAGGGAGGGTGGCATAGTGCCTATGGCACTTGACTGCTAACCATAAGGCTGGTGGTTCAAACCCACCAGCCACTCCTCGGAAGGAAGATGGGACAATCTACTTCCGTAGTGATACTGCCTCGGAAACCCAAGCAGGGGTCGCTATGAGTTGGGCCAACTCGATGGCACATAACAACAACAGGGAGAGTAGTTCTCCCATTGTTGAGCACCCACATTTTACATTCATTGTGTCATTAATCATCAAAAATATCCTCTACCATTTTACAGATGAGGAAATCGTGTCTAACAGAGGCTAAAGAACTTGCCTGAGGACACACCTAGTTATAGAACCAGGATTCCAACCCACAACTATTTGGTACAGAGCCCTTCTTTCTTTTGCTGAGCTGTAGTATCTGCTTCTTTGATATGCTGCATGAGGCTGAAGAACACTGTTAATTGCATCAGGGAAGATGAGGAAAAATAAACTCTGAGATCTGGATTTGACATTTTAGGAATTTTTTCAAATAAATTAGTAAGAAATTCAGGAGGAGGGTTTTTGTTTTTTATATTGACTCACATTGAATAAACCTAGAAGTAACCAATACTGTTCGTTAGGATCATTTTCTTGAGGTTCCCACAATGCACTTTGATCTCTAAGAAGAGAGGCTCATTAAACAGGAAGATTATCTATTTATTTGGGATAACAAATCTATCCTTATAATCATGGCTGAGAATACTTGAAAGCCTGATGATAAACACATTTTCATAATCCTTGCAAAGATTAATGAGTGATAATTACTTTATTCAACGCCAAAAACCTTGGTTTGGAGTACATGTCATAGTAACAATTTCTGCTATTCATATTCTAAAGTGAATTTACATAATGCATTACTTATAATCCCTATTTTTTTTCAATCTTCTTTCAGATTCACTAGTAGATTCTTTATTTTTTAGAATAAATTAATTCAGCTATTTCATGACTGTCAGTTAACTGCTGTAGAAAAATCACACTTTGAGTTTTAGTTTTCCGATGAGCTAGGGCCATTAGTCAATATTTGTTGACATTGTAGCTGCAGAAGCCTTTGTTTTCTTGAAGTTAAATGAACTACCATTTCAATATTGAAGTTTCAGGTACACCAAAGAGTGGTTCTGAAATTACACAGTTGATGCTCTTAATTGCAATATAGGGCCTGGAGACCATCGCTGAGTTGTAAATTAATAAGATCCTTCTGAAGTAGAAAGGTCATATTCAAAAAGGCAGCAGGTTTTAAGCTATAAAATCCTGGGAAGTCATCTTCGTTGTCACAGGGAAAAAAAATTACCCAGATGCATCCCTGATGATTAGTTAGGAACGAAAACAAGAGTGGTTTGAGCACATAGGACAAGGCTAGCCACAGGATGTAGGAAGTGGGAAGTGTTCAGCAGAAATGGTGGTCTGGGAGAGGGACCACATGCCATATTTGTCCCATTTCTATTTTCACACCCCAAGGTGTAAAAAAAAAAAAAGACTGGAGAGCTTTTAGTTATTACTGTAAGAATTTCTCTAACACAGCTTCTCAGCATAAAAGCCACATAGTAGAGGCCATGGAAACAGAACTTGTTTGTTGAACTTCTCAATCTCTTTTAAAATTCTCTTTTCTTTTTACCATGCACTCATATTTCTTCCTTGAGGTACAAGTCATCCCTGTAGATCTTATAAAAGATAATACTAAAGATATTTATGTAGAATGGTTCTCTTTTCCACTGCTAAACAACCTCTTGTTTCTCACCCTGAATTTTAGCACTCGGCTCAGTATCTTGGCCCAAAGGATCTTTAATTTTTCATTCTTTTTCCTACTTTTGGCTGTTGCATTTTTCCATGGTGATTTGCTTTAGTATTTCAGTGTCACAGAGACTTGTGGGTGGCAGGATCATGAATCTTCATTCTTCCTTTTTTCTTTTTACAAGACCCTAGAAGTACTTCCTCTGTAACATATGCTCTCATATGATCTATTTCTAGGATCTTATCCTTCTGACTCCTGAAATCTTTAATTTCCACAAAAACAGGGCTGTTGGATCTTATCCACATTCTGTCTTTTGGCAATGCAGTCTTTCCAGCCTGGGGCTTGAGACCATGTCCTTCAGCTTCAAGGAGTCCTAGTGGTGCAATGGTTAAGTGCTCAGCTTCTAATCAAAAGGTTGGTGGTTAAACCCTTAGTGGTTCTGTGGGAGAAAAGGCCTGACGTGACTCATGTAAAGATTACAGCCTTAGGAAACCCTACGGGGCAGTTCTCTGTCATATTGTCTCACTATGAGTTAAAACTCACTCAAAGACATACAACAACAACAACAACAACCTTCATCTTCAGAGCATCCCTGAGAACCAGAGACAGTTACCTGGCCTCTCAGTATTTTAATGCCTTGAAAGGAGGCAGAGCCTAGGATTTTAGACTAATCTACCTCTTTTTTCCCCATATTTATTTTAAAATAGACTCTGCCCTTCACCTCATCAGTGTATGGAGACTCTGCTCCAGCACTTTGTCAACTTTGGGCAAAATTCAGTTTATTCACTGGTTTCCACAAGAAATTCAAGTCGATTTACTGAAGATCTGTGGGGTTCCAGTATTTCCCATGGGAAATTGCTATTAGTATTTTCTTTCACATTCCCTCTCTTCCCTATACCACAGGCAGAGATTCTGCTTGTCTGCTGATAGTTAACCCACGGAGAGCTCTGCTCCTTTTACTTCCATTCTTTTCAATTTACTTGACATCTACTGTCTCCTAGAGTTATTTCTTATATAAAGTAGCTCTTTTTTGCTCCCTCGAAGGAAGAAATTTAGTACTCAGTCTAATACCCTTGCAATGGAGACTGATTCTTTCTGATTTGGATGAATGGGTTTATCCAACAGCTTCTCAACAAAGCTAGCTTTCTCCTTACAGGATTCTCTTAGCAGCTGCTATTAACAAAAAGATGACCATTTTTCTATGTCATTATTCATAAAATAGGGTTAATAATACTTCATGGTTGTTGCTGTTGTTGTTATGTGCCATCGACCCTGACTCATAGCGACCCCACCTTGGGTTTCTGAGGCAGTATCACTATGGAAGTAGATTGCCCAACCTTCCTTCCGAGGAGTGGCTGATGGGTTTGAGTCACCAGCCCTCTAGTTAGCAGTCAAGTGCCTTAGGCACCATGCTACCAGAGCTCCTATAATACTTCATAGGGCTGCTGAAAGGATGAATGGAAATAATGAACGTAGAGGATTTAGTATTTTATCATCATCATTATTGAATGGAATCAGATGATGCTATACTTGTGTTCTCTCTATATGGATCTGTGGGCTACTGCCATTACAATGCTTGAAGCTGAGCTGTCTGAGGTTGCTCCTAGCTTTGATCTATCTTCCTAAGGGCAAATACATTTTATTCATTCCAGTAGCTCCAGCACCTACTGCAGTATCTAGTGCAGGGGGATGTGCAATCAGTGTTTGTGAACAATTTAATCTTTTGGGCTGGGGAGCTTCAGGTACATTCTGAAAAAGCACTACATGTAGAGAAAAAGAGACCTGTGGAGGAATTAAAACTAAGGTCCAGAGCCTATGCTTAAACCTACTTACATTTAATTTTTTCTTCCTGAGGAGTGGCCAAGAAACTGGAAGCACTTTGCAGGTAGGGTTTCTGTTCTATTTCATTTTTAGATCCCTAGGGCCCCATACCATGGCAAGCACAGAGGAAGCACCAGTCTCCCCATTGATAATAGACTTCTCACATTCATTGTATTAACATAATTAATTTAGTAAATTGTGTCTTTTTAAAAATTTTTTTAATTTTTATTTTTATTGTGATTTGGGTTAAGATTTAGAGAGCAAATTCACTTCCGTACAGCAGTTTACATATACTTTGTCTCATGACATTGACCACACAGTTTACCACAATGCAACAGCTCCCCTCCCACTTCCTCCACATAGTTACCTCATCCCAGTATGCATCCCTCCATGCACTCCTGCCCCCTGAGCTGTTTCCCTGTGCATAAGCAGCCCTTCTTTCTCAATGATTGTTCTCTCCAAGGAGTGTATCTACCTCAGGTAAATGTTCAACTCATATGCCTGTCTTCT
>NW_006921623.1:16477773-16489607 GCF_000298275.1 Orycteropus afer afer | reverse complement strand
CAGGGGTCCAGGATTATCTTCTGTGTCTGTGTTAATTGGTTTCCCTTTTCTTTGTTGAAGAGGGTCTGTGCAGTCTTTCTGCCTAGTCCACCATCTTGCCGGAACTCAGTAAATTGTGTCTTAATAAGTAACTTTTAATGTTAATAGTTGAGGTTCTCACTGCATGAACTACTTATCATAAACCATCTACTGAAAGCAAAACTGAAAAGAATTACCTATGAGAAACTATTTTTACCAGGTTTACATTGTGCTTTGCACTCCTTAGTTCTCTTTCCATTGTTTGAACAAGTACATGGCTAAATATGAATGGGAGAAGAAAGGAGTCTCCTTGGTTGTCTGGCATTTAGTTACATGTGATTCCTTCCCTGTAT
This sequence comes from Orycteropus afer afer, assembly GCF_000298275.1. NCBI lineage: Eukaryota > Metazoa > Chordata > Mammalia > Tubulidentata > Orycteropodidae > Orycteropus > Orycteropus afer. The sequence goes on along the minus strand of NW_006921623.1, from coordinate 16,489,236 downwards.
GCACCAGTTCTCCCAGGCCCAAAAGGAATATGTGTGGGAAGGGACTAAGCCAACACCTGCAAATACTCCAGGAATATATTTGATGTCCTATCAATCTAATATTCTTTAAATATTTATTTGTCAGAGGCTGAGGACCTACGTCATGGGATAAGCGTGCTGGTTTTAGGGCCAGCTTCTCACTGCTCCAAGCAATCCTTATCAGCCTGAAAGTTGGGTACCAAACTCAGAAAAAAGAAATCTCTGATTAACCCAGTCACCTTTCATAGAAGAAAGCTCAAGAATTTAGTATAAATTATTTGTTACTAGAACATGTTCCTGGGAGAGGAAGGAGCTCATCCAGCCCTGGCGGTTTTTCAAAATATTTGTTCCAAAATGTATTTTTCCATCTCATTAGATTTTTAGTGTAGTATCCATTTTTTATTGATGCCTCATCTGTCCCACATCTTAATAATATTTTTCATTTTCCCCATAAGATCACAAACTAATAAAATGATAAAATTTATAATACATAAAATCTATAAAATTTATGTAAAAATATAAGATTTATACATGAAAATATAAAATATGCTGCTTCTCCCACTCTGTTGCTCTAGTGCTTTGATATGGTGTTGATTGTGAAATAAGCTGGCATTACATTAGATACTTTATCTTGGGAGCTGGTTGAACTCTGGCCCAAAACAAGTATCTTGTAAATGTATGATTTCATTTGTTACATAGGAAGATGGGAAATGAAACTTGATGTGATTTATTATTAATTTTGATCATTATAGTTATTTTTGGCACATAGTATTTATTTTATTATCATTGCAACTGATGTGTATTAGCAATGAGGTTCTGAAATGTTCTTCCATCTTTTATCTCATTAATAAGGAGGTTCTGGAATAGTTAGTGCTTTGGTCATTCCCCACAAAAGTAGCCTAGTAAGTTTGATTGAACTGAATGTATAAATGCATGAATAAAGCATTTGACTGCCAACAAGAAGGCTGGTGGTTCAAACCCACCAGCCACTTCTCAGAAGGAAGGTTGGGCAATTTACTTCTGTAGTGATACTTCCTTGGAAACCCAAGGAGGGGTTGCTATGAGTCAGATCCGACTCAGTGGCAATGAGTTTGGTTTAAAGGACTATCCAGCTGATAAAAAATCTTGCTTTTGTTTTGGCCTTTATACTTTAAGTTGTTAAGTTTTATGCACCTGTGAATGGGAATACTAATTTCTATCGTTTTAAAAATAAAGTTGTTTTAAGGACAACTAGTTAATATCCAATATCATTCTGGTATGTAGAACACAGACTTTTGGTGTTGAAAGAAATGTTTGAAATCTAATCACTTCCTTTTACAGATGAGAAAACTGAGGCCAGAGGTTAAAAGAGTTATCCACATGACAAGAAATACTTTCTGTTTGACCTATATTGGTGACTGTCACTGTACTTTTTGTCATTGTCACCATTTTATCAGTTCCTCTAAGTGTAGCACATCTGAGAACACTACTCATTTTGTGGAGTTGAAATTACTCCCAGCTCCATGCCAATATCTCTGTGATTAAGCTAGCCAGTGAGGATAAGGAAAGTTAATAAAATCCAATCTCTTGTAGAAAATTAGCAAACTGATTAACTCATCAGCTATAGGGATATTCTGAGATCCAGCTGGACACCTGACAGAATCACATCAAATTTTCATGGAGACAATTAGTTCTCTCCACTTAGAGCTATTCAATTATAAACTAACAATTAAACCCCAGCCTACAACATTAAAATGTGATTAGCCCTTTGCTAATAATACATGAGAAACATCAAGGTGATTATGAGGGATGAGTGAGAAAGTCTTAAGTTTAAGAGGATTCCTTTTCAGACTAATTGTTCAGCATTCACTCTCTACTGGAAGAGATGGCAAAAATGTCTTTGGTGAGACACATCAGCCATTTCTTTTGTTGATAAGAATGGAGAGTCAAAGATATCTTTGACTTATGCCAAGGAATTTTCTAAAATGTGCTCTTCAGATTCGGATTCCAGTAAAAAAGAACTTGGGATAGTTTAGCCCCTCAACATTGCTTGAGATGTTGAAATAGTTATTTAGCCTGAAGAAGAGACAGCTGAGGGGTGTTTGAGACTTTTTTTTTTTTTTTTTTTTACTACATCAGTTTTTCTAGATAGAAAGAGATAAGCCATTCACTATTTATACTGAAGTCAGATCTGATGGAAGTGAAATTAAATTTTAGTAAGTTCTAGATTAAAAATTAGCTCAATTGAAGATAAAATTATACCAGTTGAAATGGAGAAAAACTGAACTCAAACTTACTCAAGGGAAAAAAAGAATGTATCAGGTCTTGTGATGGACAAGATCATAGGTCATCAGTTTCAGGGAACGATTGATGGATCTAGGTGCTTGATTATGTCTTCAGGGCTCAGTTTCTTCTCTCTCCATCTCCTGGCTCTACCTTCTGTTGTAGAAGCTGCATTTCTTTAAAGGTTTTCACCATGGTTATGTGACCAACTGTCTCAGTTTACCTAGGACTGAAGGGTTTCTTAGGATACAGAACTGTTAGATTTACAACCAGGAAATTCCCAGGCAAACCAGGATGAGTTGGTCTCCCTGGTGGTGGGATAGATGGCTCTTGGACACTTGGGCTTATATGACTTTGTAGTTTAGACATCAGAGGAAGAAATAGCATATATTCCTTAATCCCAGGAACAAACATGGTGAGGATTCTGATTGGCTGATCTTGGAGCACAGATTCATCCCTGAAACTATTCTTTTTAGCCAGGGAAGTGAATTTCTTTGACTAGGCATGTTTGGGCCATGTGTCCACCTTGAGTTGAAGGCTTAGCTTCTCCTCCAACAATAAGGATGAAATAGGACTACTATGGAATTGGAATGGTAATCTAATACAGGGATTCTATCAGATACATGTATGTTTACCATAAGCATCTCTATGTGCCAGTTATTGTGCTTGATGCTTATACATATATTATCTCATTCAGTCCTCATAATAACCCTTTTGTTGTTATTGTTTGTTGCTGTTGAGTTACTTCCGACTCATGGCAACCCCCTGTGTGCAGAGTAAAACTGTTTGATAGGGTTTTCAAGGCTGTGACCTTTTAGAAGCAGAGTGCCAGGCCTTTCATCTGAAGCACCTCTGGGTGAGTTCCAACCACCAGCCTTATGACTAGTAGTCAAATGCCTAACCATTTGCAGCACTCAACAGCACAATAACCTTATTGGACAGACACCATGGTAATGGGACCAACTGTCAATTTTAGAGATAACAAAATTGAATCATAGAAAAGTTACCATGCCTAAAGTTGCATAATAAATAAGTGCTCGAGTCAGAATCTTCACCCCCCCTGAAGACTTCTGGTCTCCCACTAGCATCTTTTGTTGGCAGAGCCTAAGAAGACCCAGGAAGCAAAGCAGAAATGTGATTTGCAAGAGCCAAGCCCCAATATCCTAGAGTGTAGGAGAGTGGGTTGGGATCTAAGGGACAATAGCTTAAACAGTGCTTTTAAAAGTGGGATGTTCTTATCTTTCAGGGTTTACAATATGACTGATTGTTCATATATAAAATTAGGAAGATGATTAGATGATGCTTATTATTTTTACAATCTCAGCAGCTTTTTAGTTTTTGATTTTAAGATTACTTTTCTAGATTTGAAGAATTAACATAATTAAAGTTTGCCTTTCTTTGTGAAAATGACTATCAAACCTCTTCCTGGTCCCATCCTAGAAAATATCATGCTTGAAATTTTCAGACTATCTCCAATTTATTTCCATTCTGTAATTTATCCATTGAAGTATTGCTTGGAGCTGATGAGAAAAGATTAAGGACTTTGAAATCAGAAAGGTGTGGATTTAACTGTTGAGTTGGCCACTTTGCTTGAGGTTTAACCTTGGGTAAATTATTCTGACTTCATTTTTTAAACTGACATAAATACTCATAGAGTTTTTATTGGCTTATATGAAAAAAATGTATATTGGCATGTAGCAGTTATATAGTTTAGCCCAACACTGATGCTTAATAAAAACAAATTCCATTCCCTGTATCCTTTACTCAACTCTGCTACTTGAGACCAAAAGTGAGTTTCAGATATCTCACCCTGTTGCATATGAAATCTCACTTAAAAAAAAAAAAAATTATTGTGCTTTGGGTGCAAATTTACAAAGCATATTTGTTTTACATTCAACAGTTCATGTACATTTGATTTCATGCCCCGATTACCATCCCCGACCATAACAAACTCTCCTCCCCTCCTATGCTGTGACTACCCCCTCCTTGTGCCCTTCTTAAAAATGCACTTCTGTCTGTCCAGATTTCCCTCTATGTGGATGCTGCCCCTCTTGTGCCTCATGGCTGATTGCTGTAAGGGGTACATCTCCCTAGAGTACATGAGTGCATTGCCCTGGGGTAGGTGTTCTGCATGTAGGTCTTTCTGCTGTTAGGCTGAGAGCCAATCCATGGGAGTGAGTCTATTTCTAGGCCCAAAGAACAACCTGAGGCCATAGTCTTGGGGGTTCCACCAGACTCTATCTGACCAGTAATTCTGGTCATGAAATCTCACTTTTGTGATAATAGAAACTGGAGTTGGATAGGGGTTTATATTTCACACATAATTTCCATCATTCCTCCTTTAAAGCTCCCCAAATAATCAAATGACCTAAGCAGCAATGTGATCACTTACTATGTAACTACAGCTTCAAGACAGTTTCTCTGTTTTCTCCTTCTAACTTGCCATCCCTTGGACTCATCTGTATAGAATCTGGATCAAAAGTCTGGTGGTTATCTTCTCCTCACTTTCCTGAACTGCCCTAAGATTTATTTATTAAATATTGAGGGCAAAGATCCTTCCTGCAATTAGGCAGGGTGGGTTTTGGCAAATTGTATATTTCAAACATACACATACAAAGTTTGAAAGGTGGTATTTCTGAACTAATGGAAGTGCTTTATCCTTGGGAAGTGTGGGTTAGGAGTAATGCCACAAAAGTGCCAAATATCTCTTGGCTCACTTTATAATTAAATTATAATTGGATACATAGTTACAGATGTGTAGATGTCTTGAGTTTCTGTCTCAAAATAAGCTCTCCAGAGTAACAGTTTTTGTTAGCTGCCATCAAGTCAACTCTGACGTAGGTGACTTGTATACAATAGAATAAAACATTCGTCTTCCTGTATCTTCCTCATAGTTGCCAGCATGTTTGAGTCCATCTTTGGGACTATGGTACCAATGCCTGTATCATCAAGGGTCTCCATGCGCTAGCTGGACCTTTACTTAACCAAACATGATGTCCTCCTCTAGTGATTGATCCTTCCTGAAGAAGTTCAAAAACAAGTGATTTGGACAGCATTCTGTTGTGATCTGTAATGTTTTCATTGGTGGATTTTTGGTAGTAAATCACCAGGCTTTCTTCTTAGTCTGTCTTAGTCTGGAAGCTCTGCTGAAACCTGTCCACCTTGGGTATTTGTTGGTATTTGAAATCCTGGTGGCATAGCTCCCAGCATAATAGTAACATACAAGTCATCACAGTATGACATACTGATAGAGGGGGACACTTTCATTAAACAAGTAATTGAATCAAATTTACTTTCTCAGACAGTCTTAAGTGTACTGAACACCTCCCTGTACCATGCCTTTTACCGAGCCAGTGAAGATTCAGTGTGTGTCCCCCTAGAGTTTTCCATGAATTCTGTTGGTGAGGAGTACCATTGCTCCCCAGAGGACCCCCTGAGAAACAGGATTTTATACATACTGTTGCCATGGCTTTTCCAATTGGAAAACGCATCATGGAACTAAATGCATTTGGCTTTAGTATCCCCATAGGCCTTTTTCCACATGGGAGCTAATAACCTGTGAAAACACGAATTTAAAAACAAAATCATCTTTAGTTCACACAAAGGTACAAAAACAGTGCAACTTTCTGGCTGTCCTCTTTTTAAATAACCTGTTTCTTATTTTCTGTTTATTTGTTTTTTCTTCCAACTTTTTATCCTTTCTTTGAATCAACCTGCTTCCTGGCCTGCAAATTCAGAATGTTACTTTTCAGGCTAGATTGAATTTTTACAGCAAGTCATAAACCCTTGAAAATAGAATTTATAATGGAAACGCTGATACAGCCCTAGCTAGCATTGCCAGATAGGTGTTGTAATAATACTGGATTGTAATATTCTCTAAATCTAATACTCTATAGATTTTTTTTCTTGCTGAGGTTCATTCTGACCCAATTCTTTTTATAACCTCTTCAATGCCCATGTCCATGTCCCTGAGTGGCAAAGTCAAGTGCCTCTTGGGCATGGCTGGGTCACATTGGTATAGGCAGAATATGACACATTTAACTCCCTTAGGCACAAGCTGGAGAGATTGCAGTCATGCAATGAGACCAGTTCCCTGGAGTGAAGCAGGCTTGGGATTGGGTAAGGGCCACACAGGTGGCTTTGGGCTCTGGTGGGGAGACTAGTCCAACAAGAAGAACCCAACATGAGAGGTAGTTTCCAGGTAAGAAGACAGGATGTGTTGACAGGTGTGCAGAATATAGTGATGGTGAGCCAGGAAGAATTCATAGAAATCTAGACAGATAATTCTTATCATGAAAGTCTGATGGCAGGTAGCAGGATTTCAGACCCTCTTCTATGGTTCTTGGTGGGTCAAGGGGTGGAGGGCATTGGCAAGAGCAAGACAGAGTCTAAATATCAGAAGGAGGAAGATATGGAATCAAATGTTAGTTCTGCCATTTACTAGGTATAGGATGGTAGGCAAGTGATTTAACCTCTCAACTCTTGTTCTCCCATCTGTAAAATGGAAATAATAAAATATTTGTTAATTAGATGTATTTTTATTTTTCATAATTGTTATGTAATCAATTAAAAAAATGTTCAATGAATGAATGAAGGACTGTGTAAGAATTAGATAACTTACACAGGGACTTAGGGCCAGGCACCAAGTGAGTTGGTTAAATATTTGTTAGGAGTTCATAGTAAAGGCTAGAGGCACAGGAAAGGTATGTGTACAAAGTATACGAACGAAGACACTAAAATCCATTTACCACCTCTTGCCTGAGATCAAGATTGTATTTAGATGCTTTGAAGCTTGCAGGTAGAAGTTAAGATACCTCAATTATGGGGAGAAGATAGCTGCCACCAAGTCGACTCTGACTTATGACAACTTTATGTACAAAGAACAAAATGTTGCCTCATGATCACCAGCATGTTTGAGACCATCATTGAGGCTTCTGTGCTGATCATCTTTCTGAGCATCTTCCCTTGCACTTGGTGGCCTTCCACTTCACCAAATACAATGCCCTTGTATCAAAGTGATTGATCCTTTCTGATGATGGGTCCAAAACAAATGTGTTAGACAGTGTTGGACACAAATGTGTTGTGATCCATAGATTGTCATTGGCTAATTTTAAGAAGTAGGTCCCCAGGCGTTTCTTCCTTTATCTGTCTTAGTCTGGAAGCTCCACAGAAACCTGTCAATAACATGCTAGTACTTGAAATACCAGTGGCATAGCTTCTGTCATCACAGCAACACTCAAACCAGCACAGCAAACTGACAGATAGATGGTGGAAGAAAGCTGTGGTAGCTGGGATATGGACAGTGTCTGCATATACTCTGTAACAGATAAGTAGAGAGTGCAGGCTCTGTCCTCAGACTGCCTGGGTTCTTATCCCAACTCTGCTCACTAGTTATGTAATATTGGGCAAATTAACCTCTCTGAAGTTCCGTTCCATCATCTATAAAGTGAGTTTAAGAACAGTACCTATCTCATAGGTTTGTTGTGAGGAGAACTTAAGGATGTACAAGACACACACCTGATACATAGTAATTGATCAATAAGTGCTGTTACATTTTATTGTTTTCATTATGAATATTCCCTATGACAGAGCTGGTTGAATGGTTTGGAATGGCACTCTCCCAAAAAGAATCAGAGATGGGCTGGGAGCTCTGTGAGCAACATTAGCAGCTTCCTGGAAAACAGGAGCCCAGGGAGGAAGATAAAAGGAGCAGGCATCTTCCTAAAGTAGCTCCAGTTAATCCCAGGATAAACAGAAAATTTAGAAGGTAGGGCTGAGACACTCAAAAGAGCTTACCCCATTGTTCATCATTTCTGTTCAGAACTTGAAAGCATTTTTTTTCTGCTGTGGCTTTGTCTGTTTGCCATTTGGTAAGCTGCAGTAGACCCTTCCCCAGGTTGAAGTGCTAGTGAAGTCTTGTTAACTCCTGTTTGAACATAAAGGGCAGGGGAGAAGGTAGATTTGCCACAATGCCAAGGGCAAGCTGAGATGAAAGGAGAAGAGGCATTCACCTTGTTTGCTTCTCCTCTAGGAGATGCCCAGCACGAGATCTCACTGTGCACTGAAAAGGTTAAGAACAAATTGCTTCAGCTCAAAAGATCCTCACAGATTAATATACAGTAGATTCATTTAACTCTTTACATGCAGCTTTGTGACTCATGCTCAGTTAAAGAAAAGGCTTTGAATGTGGTCTTTATGAAGAAATTCTAAGGGAGTTCTGGCAGTTAACCTCATAAATCAAGGCCTTTAAAGAAGTGCATGCCTCTTTTTGTCCACCTTGGCAATTCTTGAAGTATTTTCCTAGAGAGACTTCATTTGGTGTAGAGTAAGGGAGAAAGAGAACTTGGAGCACTCAATTTATCCTCCTCCTTGTGATTTATTTTGACCTCCGAGGGACGTGGCTGCCACAGATGGCTGCGTAAACTGTGTACTGCACAACTCCGGGCACACAATCCTAAGATGTGAATGGAACCCTTGGTATGTAGTGCTGGAGTTCTGGTCAACTGTCACCTAGAAGATGTAGCTTTAGAAGGCTTTGAGGTTTACTGATAATTAGGCTGCCTTGCCTGTCTCTGCTCCTTTTGGAGTTTTAGCTCCAAGTTTGCCCTGTTACTTTCTGTCTCTGGCTGTCCTTTGGCTTCTAGGGGACCTGAAGCCAGGATTCACCCTTTCTGGGTAGCACTCTTGTGCTGTGCCCTCCTTTACCACTTTGGATGTGGCATGCCTATCAGGAGGATTAACATTTATAAAAGTTCATCTGGAGACAAAAATAACAACCTGAAGGAAAAATTTTGGTGCTGGAAATAGGAGCATATTGGGAGTTAGAGGGTCTTTGGAGGAAGATTTCGAACCATCCCACATTATGATTGCCTCCTTTCCACCCTCCTCCCACTACCTCTGTCCCCTCCTCATCACCTCCCCCTGGTGTCCTTTAGCCGTGGGGATGGTATTGTTGTTAGCTGCCTTGGAGGTGGCTCCTCAACTCATGGTGACACCACACACAGTGGAATGAAATGAAGTGCTGCTTGGTCCTGCACCATCCCTATGACTGGATGCAGATCTGACCTTTGTGATCCATAGAGTTTTCTTTTCTCTTTTTTTATCTTTGCAATCTTTTTTTTTTTTTCAAAAAAAATTTTGGGGGAAGGTTTACAGAGCGGATTCATCTTTCATACAGCAGTTTACATACACTTTGTCTCATGACATTGACTGTAATCTCTCACAATGCAATAGCTCTCTTCCCACTTCCTCCCCATAGCCAGCTCTTCCCTGTGTCCTTTCCTCCTATGCACTCCTGTTCCCCAAGCTGTCTCCCTGTGCATGCCCTGCCCTTCTATTCTTCCGTGATTGGTGATCCGTAGGGTTTTCATTGGCTCATTTTGGAAGCAGATCACCAGGCCTTTCTTCCTAGTTTGTCTTTTCCTGGAAGCTCTGCTGAAACTTGTTCAGTATGATAGCAACACATAAACTTCTACTGACAGATGGTTAGCGATGCCTGAGATGCATCGGCTAGGAATTAGCTAATGAGCTTGACTACTAGCCAAAGGTCAGATGTTCTAATCCACCCATAAGTTCCTCAGAAGAAAGGCTTGGTGATTTATTTCTGAAAAATCAGCCATTGAAAATCCTGTGGGGCACACTTCTACTCTGATACACATGAGGTCTCCATCGGTTGAAATTGACTCAGCAACAACTGGTTGTGGAAGGATAGTTGCCTAGTTAGTCCTTAAACATCCTTTTCTGTTTTTTTTTTTTTTTTGCATGCTCTCTCTTCATGGCAGGAGCTCTCCTTTGTTCCTGATACCATACCCAACTGTGGGTTAGGGCTCTACTTCTTTTTCATGAAATTAAGCTCTTAGAACATATTCTTTGGGATAACTGCTCTCTTCTCACATCAACCAAAAAAATGAACAGGCTATTTTTTTTTTTGGCTATGTTGCCAATCATATTCATTCAGGGTTGGGGCTGTTGACTGATATTATGTCACTCAGATGCAGTCTTCTAATAGGTTGATGGAAAAGAGTTACTTTTTTTCTTCTCTGTGGAATTTGAAATTAGAGCTTCTACAGCCTACCTAGAGTAGGAGAGAATTAGAGGTAGAGAACTGAAGCCCTTAGGGAGGAGGAATTCATGTTCCTGGTGTTGTGCCAGTTATTTCCAAGGACAAGTTGCTCCTCTTTTTCCCAGTTACATGAGCTAATGCATTCTCTTTTTACTCTAGTGACTTTGGATGGGGTTTCTATAACAGAAAACATCTGGAAAATGGGTACCTAAGACTCACTAGGTGCAAAATGAAACTCATCTTTCTCCAGGTCCTGCTCTTGTGTTTTATTTCCACTAATAACATCACCTTTGATCTAGCCATCTAAGCCAGATAACCTGGGTTTCTTCACTTACTCTTTCCTCTCCCTCATCTCCACCCTACACTCTCCCTTGAAACTGGTCACTTTTCTTTACTTCCCCCTGGTTCAGGTCATCATGTTCTCTTCCCTAGATCACTGCAGTGGCCTTCTACTTAGTGTCTTTGCCATGGTACAGTGGTTAAGCACTTGGCTGCTAACCAAAAGGTTGGTGGTTTGAACCCATGAGCCACTCCCTGGAGAAAGATGTGGCAATCTGCTTCCATAAAAATTACACACTTGGAAATCTGATGAGGAAGTTCTACTCTGTCTATAGGGTCGTTAGGAGTCAGAATTTACTCAATGGCAATGGGGCATGGGGGCCATCATTCTTGCTTCCTCCATTCCATTCTCCTCTCTCCAGCAAGAGTGGTTTTTCTAAGATAAGCTCATCATGTGGCTGATGGACTTCTGCCCCAGACACTTGGTCTTTATTAAGCATTGTGAATCTTCTGGACACAATATTTTATAAATATATTTGACCACAAAGCTTTATATTCATGAAATATTTCATGAGAATAATGTTCTATAGAAAACAATTTGGGAAACAATATCCTAGAATATTTTAAGGGCTAGAGTTACAAATTCTTTGTCTCCATTATTAAAAAACAAAACAATACTCTAATATGGTTCTTGTAGAATATGTCATTTTAATAATAATAATAATTTTAATAATAATAATAATTTTAATAATAATAATACTTACCACTAACTGAATTTTTGGGAGCTCTGGTAGCATAGTGGCTAAGACACTTGCCTGCTAACCAGACGGCTGGCGGTTCAA
>NW_006921623.1:16461391-16477673 GCF_000298275.1 Orycteropus afer afer | reverse complement strand
TCCTACTTCCGTAGTGATACTGCCTCGGAAACCCAAGGAGGGGTCGCTATTTGTCAGGGCTGACTCGACGACACATAACAACAACAACAACAACAACTGAATTTTTATTATAAGCTGAGCAATGCTAAGTATTTTACATACATTTTCTTATGTAACTTCAAAACAGCCTTTGAGGTTGCTATTTTTATTATCTCCATTTTGTAGATGAGGAGTAGAAGGTTAGGTTAATTAGCTCAGATTCACACAGGTGATAAATGGGAGAATTGTGATTTGGAACAAGGATTTCTTGATTCTGAGGACTGTAGATTTAACCACTAGCTAGTGTTTTCCAACTCGTGTTTACATAGTCATGGGTGCCATAGATAGGCCTCAGAGGCAGCCGCAAGGGACAGAGGGAGAAAGTGATGAGGGACAGAGAAACTCTTTCAAACTGTGGATTCCTGAGGATTACTTCAACCAGAGTATCCAGCCTTTCTCTCCTATAATTGGGAGTTTTGCAAAGATTTTTTTTCTTATGCAAATGGTTGGAACATGTTGGAAACTACTCCATTACCTGATACTGGCATTTAAGATGCAAATTTTTCCTGTTAAGAATCTTTTCCTTCTGAAGGATTTCTTCTGATTGTTGAGGCTGCATTTCCATAAAGATGTTGAAGGAGCATTTGTCTGACATGTAGAGTTAGCTCATTCAGTTTGGATCATTGGTAGTTCCTGTTTATGAAATCATAGGCTGAATAAAATTTACTTAGTTGTCTTCATAATTACATGAAATAGAGTGGGGTGGGTATAATAGAGTATTCTACCTAAGGCCCACCTTTTCTTTATCTTAGATATTTGATCTAGGGAATTGTAGTTTATTGAGTGGATATTTAGGATATTGAAGGATATTCAGGAGACTGATAGATTTGGGGAACTTGAAAAAAAAAGTGAAAGAAAAACAAGTGATTCAAACTGACTAGAACAGTTTTCCAAGGGCAGGTTTCTTAAGCATTTAAATAAAATTAGTTAAGAATTTTATTTTACATGAAATCCCTTTCACCTCAGGTATCTATCCTTTACTGCAGACTGGCCGGCAGAGATTTCTGCCATCTGGCGTAGTTTCTTCTTTTCCTGTCCTTGTCTTCTTTACTTAGACACCATCTCCTTTTCTGCTACTCAGGAGCAATCTGCCTAAACATGTATTTATGCACTTCAGGAATTTTTAAAAAATGTAAACCTCCTATACTTCTGGGGACTTCTACTTTATTTCTGCTGCTTGTCTAGTGGCTGGGCCTAAGGCAGAATGTATTTTCATAACTATGATGGCTAACACTGTTGGGCCTCGGTAGAGACTCAAGCTATTCCAAGCTTAGATCATTATAGTGGTCACTTGAGCTCCAAGGCATCTGTTTTCCAGTAATATGCCTTTTAACCAGGGCCTTAGGGAAGCCATTCTGATCTGTTTAATTGGTTTTTAAATTAATTTATGCTCCTAATGAATTAAAAATCTTTGATTGGAGGAATTTAGAGCATAAGTTTCCTGAATGCAGAGGAACTGTGTCTTGAATTTAAATCTTAGGAAGAAGATTGTATTAGGTGCCCACTTAGGTTGCAACTCTTTTGATCTATGCATATCAAGCCCTGTAAGAGAGCCACCATTTGATACCCTTCAATTCCTAGGTAGTAAAGACTACAGCTTCAGTATGGATTATACTTTGATATAAAGAAAACAAAAGTCCTTACAACTGGAGCAATAAGCAACATCATGATAAATAGAGAAAAGATTGAAGTTGCCAAAGATTTCATTTTACTTGGATCCACAGTCATTGTCCATGGGAGCAGTAGTCAAGAAATCAAATGACTTGTTGCATTGGGTAAATCTGCTGCAGGAGACCTCTTTAAAGTGTTAGAAAGTAAAGATGTCACCTTGAAGACTTCAGTGTGCCTGACCCAAGCCATGTTATTTTCAATTGCCTCATATGCATGTGAAAGATGGACAAAGAATAAGGAAAACCAAAGAAAAATGGATGCATTTGAATTATGGTGTTGATGAAGAATATTGAATATACCATGGACTGACAGAAGAATGAACACATCTGTCTTGGAAGAAGAACAGCCAGAATGCTCCTTACAAGTGAGGATGGTCAGACTTCGTCTTATATACTTTGGACATTTTCTCAGGAGTGGCTAGTCCCTGGAGACTAGGCACTGATGCTTGGTAAAATAGAAGGTCAACAAAAAGGAGGAAGGTCCTGAACAAGATGACTTGACACAGTGATGGGAACACTGGGCTCAAACATAGCAATGACTGTGAGGATGGAGCAGGACTGGCAATGTCTCATTCTGTTGTACATGGGGTTGCTATGGGTCAGAACTGACTCGACAACACCTAACAACAACAAGGTGTAAGGCAGACTTAAATACAGAATTAAGTCTTGTCATTGTCTATATAATATGGAATCAAATAAGAGACTGAATCAGTTGAGGGAAGGACATAATGGATTGGCGAACATGTTACTAAATTATTTCTTTCCACATATGCTTATGCATGGAGTTACTTATATTGTAATGTGTTTGGATATTTAGATATGCTACAGTGATAAAAAGTACCATTGATGGACATTGCTGATTATTACTGCTATCCTTTTTGTTCAGATACTTTCATAAAGAAAAGTTTGTTAATAAAAGCCCTGAAGGGGTCTTGGGACTAGGTGTACCTTATGAATGCTGGTAGCATCTGTACTTTTGGCGCCTTTCTTGGCTAGAATAAAATTGAAGAATGTCACACACCCAAAAGCATGACATAAAATTAATCAAACTTAGCACCTCTTTTCCTCAGGGATTTCTAAATCCTAAATCCCAGCCTTTTAAAAGTTACTGTAAAGATCATAGTGATAAAAATGGTCATATTAAAACCCATGGTTGAACATTAATTTAAATTATGATAATATGACCTATTAAAGAGATGCACTCTGGTCTCCCACCAGACCAGGCTACAATAAATCAATTTTTGTTAATCTTTTGAGGAGAAAATGGAAGTTCCACTAGTGGTCAGAAATTAAAAATAATTTGGCTACAATATATTACCTTTCTCTTCAATGGTGTTTATACAGGGTATGTATCATCTCTGCCATTGTCTCAGTCTTCTATACCTCTTTATCTAAGCTCTGCACTTCAATGGAAAATTATCAAAAGCATCACAAATTCAGATTAGTGCCAAGCAGATTCCTGCCCACAAAAGGAGGAACATACAGAAACTGACACAAGTATTTATGGCTATAGTAAAGTGTATATAAGATTAGTAGCTTCTGGGACTATTGGGACTAATAATAATTAGAGTCAGACAAAAACTTTACATGAAAACTCAGATCTCACCCATAGTCAAGCCATCCTCTTGTCTATAACACCATTTACAAAGGAACACCACCCCTTGACTTTAAATTCAACAGGCAAATCAAGGTGTTCTAACTGGGGATTAAGATCAGGCTTCAACTAGCTTTGTCTAGCATGCCGAACAAAATTTCAAGATATCAAACTATGTGGGTAGAGTTTGAACAAAAATCTTTAAGATTACCATTGAGGGCAACACTGGAGAATTAATAAATGAATGAAAAATGAAAGTGTTATTCCAAGGTGCTAAGATCACTCCTTGGAAGGAAGATGGGACAATCTACTTCCACAGTGATACTGCCTCGGAAACCCAAGGAGGGGTCGCTATGAGTCGGGTCCGACTCGACAGCACATAACAACAACAACAACAACAAGATCACAGAGACTATATCTTCTTACAAAATATCTATGGCATTATATAGATGTTAACCAGTATATTAGGTGTCTTGATTTTGACTACTTTGGATAAAAATGCACAAATACTTCATTCCTAATCACAACTTTCAAAGGAACTCTATTGAACCTCTTTTTCATTCATTCATTCATTCTACAAATATTTATTGAGAATCTACTATATACCAAGCCTTTTTTCAGGTGCTTGGGATACAGTGATAAGTAAAATAAAATCCTTGCCCTCATGGAGCTTACACTTCTTTAAATAAGTTCCATTAACATTAACTTAATGCTTTTTTCAGATACCAAAGAATAAAAGCCACTACAATCTACTAAAGATCTCTGTTTTGTGTTATTTTGTGTTCCATACTTAATGTCAGGCGCTGTAGGTAACGTGCAAGAGAATCCACTGATGGGAACAGAGATATGGAAGTAAATTTTTGGCTTTGACATGTAGGCAGCAGGGCAAGCAACTGGGACAAAGAGAGTGAATGTGGGATTAACAGAACAAGAAGACAAGATAAAAAGCACAGGAAAATAGAATAGCAGAGAATCTGGGGTAAGTTCCAGGAACTGGGAGCTGGAATCAGGTAAGACCATATGGCTTGTAGGTTCAGTGGGGTGGGCGGGAGGCTTAATAGTGAAAACCCATTAAGAAAGTCCTGAGCCTGAACCAGGTGGGGAAGCCAGAGGAAAGGCATAAATAATGAAGGAGACTCAAGGTAAGCCATGTATCAGGAGTGAGTGTAAGCAAACACCAGGTTGTAGAGTAAGGTCAGATATTCTGGGAAAACAGAGCCAGGGATTAGTAGAAACTGACAGAACAGAATAAAGCCAGCTGACTTGATTGCAATGTTTGTTTAAAGACCAAATAGATGTAGATCATCTACCTGTATTAGGCTCAGAGATAGTTCACTTGAGTGAGCTATGTCTGCGAATGCAGACCAGATAATCTGGGAAAGTGAGGTGAGGCTTATAGGGACCAATAGTCAGTACAGGAGGTTGTAGATTCAGAGGCAAGAAAATCTAAGTTGGAACAGGCAGGTGTCCATGCTAATAGGATGAGTTTTGAGAGTGAGAAATGTGAAGCAAAGAGGGCAAATGGAGGGTGGGAAGGAAGGTAGGATGCTGGACCAGGACCTGGTCAGGAGTTTCAAGGACCTCTTAACAGGAAGAGTAGGCTAGTTTGAGAAAGGCTGGCAGATTGGCTGTCCTAAGGTTAGAAAACCTTCATTGAAAATGGGAAGTTGATGAGCAAGGCAGCTTTTGGGGGGCTTCTCTGAACATCTAAAGTCCTTCACTGGGGGACTCCTCATTGGGGGACTCCAAAAACTCCAGTTTCTGTGGATGGAAGCTAACATATGGATGTTCTTTTGCACCAGACATGGCACTAAAGGCAGTTCATATATAAATAATAATGATGGGTATTTTCAATACACTGTTTACTGCTTCTACTCTGCTCCTATTCTCCACACAACAGGGAAAATGATTGTTTCAGGACATACATTGGGAGTGGAGCTTCTGGAATGGTGGTGTGAGAAGCTTGGTGGATATTCTCCTCAGCAAAACAACATTTAACTGATGACAGTTGTAAAAAATAACCATATAAAATCTCTGGAAATTGTCATAAAAGCATACAAAGAATGGAGAAACATTTATTCAAGAAAATCTGCTAAATCTTGGTAAGAACTATGAGAGTCTGTGGCATCTGAGTTACAACCTACATTTATTCCACCAACCCACTCCCCACTGACCCACGTGCCAGAAGTTCTACCATGGGAGCTCTACTCCAAGTGAGTATGTGGCCAAGAAGATGTGAGCTCTTTCTTCTTAGCTCCTAGTCTAGGGCTACTATTTTATTCATGAAGGGCACACCACCACCATCTCTTACCACTGCCCCTCCTCCTCCAGCAGCATATTGCAAAAGCACTGTTCTAGGCAGGTGCAGCTGAGAGGATTGGTGATCTCTTTCCTCACCTTGCTTCCTCTCACAAACCAAGTGCTCTACTCCGAGCACAGTAGGAGAATACTAAGAGAATACCAAATCTTTATACCTTTGTTCACCACTTCTCCAAAACTGTTTCCAGGGAAGCTCCTGGTTTCTCTTTTAGGCTCCAGAGTTGTACTCTTAACCATTCAGTTCTTCCGGCTCTAAAAATTCTAATAGCAAACTAAGAATAATATTAGTTTCTATTTATTGAGTAAAGATAATTGAAACCTCATTTTTCATATGAGGAAACAGGCTTTCCTGGGTGACAGAATGAGGCCTTCAGTCCAGGTCTGACTGAAAAGCTTCGTGCTCTTCCCACCTGCCATGCTGCCTCTAGTCCTCATAGCATTGTCATGAGGATCTACTGAGGCAAGTAAAGTTAGAATCTGCACACACATTGACTATGTTAATTAGCATGCAAATGTTCCCTGAAGTTTTCTCAGTTTAGAAGGTGCTTTCTGGAGATAGAATATTTAACAGAAAAAATGACTCTATGATGATAAGAATTAGATGATGTTGCAATTATGGAATGGTGGGGGAGGTGGGTGGGTTATTGGGAGTAGGGAGGCCCTTGGCAGTGCCTTTAAAACACCTTGTCTAGGGGCTGCATGGACAAGCAGAGTTAGGTGATAACAGCAGAGCTTTTGTTGGCATTGCTTCTTTCCTGGATGACAAAGCCAAGGACAGTGTGTTCCAGCTTTGGAGTAAGCAAGCTGTGCATTAGGAGGTAAATCTCTGGCTTTCAAAAGGTTGAATAAGATGCTCCTTAAAAAAGCTCACCAGTTGGCTAAATTTAGTACAGTGAACACCATCCAGGCCAAGAATATTCCTTGGCTTTGGGCCTATAGCATTTTCATTTGACTGGGATTTGGATACATTTTCATTCCCTCCAAACACTTCTCTTGATTCTCAGTACTGTGGTCTTTGGAGGCAAAAGTCTATGTGCTCATAGTTTGTTGGGGTCCTGTGGCTATACTTCATGGTCCTCTTCATAGTGATAGCAAAAAGGGACTATTTTTTGTGGACATGTTTTTAGTGAGTGGTTAGGTATGTAATGTGATATTTTCCTATAATTTTACTTGATCAGTCTTTTTATTTCAATTGATTCTTTCGTGATGTCACCCATTGCATTTCTTATTTGTGTTATTTACATCTGCTCCTTCTTTTCCTTTGTTAGATTTACCAGCAGTTTGTCAATTTTATTAATCCTTTTAAAGAACCATATTCTAGTCTTGTTGATTCGTTCTCTTGTTTTTCTGTTTCATTTATTTCTGCTCGAATATTTATCATTTCCTTTCTTCTGGTAACTGTAGGCTTTTTTTTTTTTTTTTTTGGATGTTCTATTCCTAATTGTTGGTTAAGGTTTTGATTTTGCTTCCTTCCTCTTTTATGATGTGTGTGTTTATTGTTATACATTGCCCTCTCAGCACTGCTTTTGCTGTGTCCTAAAGGTTTTTGTATGTTGTATTTTCATTCTTGTTTAATTCAAAGAAGTTTTTAATTTCAGTTTTTATTTCTTCTGTTACTCAGTGGCTTTTAAGCAAGGTATTATTCAGTTTCCATGCATTTAATATTTTTCCTTGATCTTCCTATGTTGTGTTCTAGTTTTACAGCATTGTGATCTGAGAAGATGCTTTGTAGCATTTCAGTGTTTTTAAATTTATTGAGGCCTGCTTTGTGGCCTAGAAGATGGTCTATTCTGGGTAATATTCCATATGTGCTGGAAAAGAATGTATATCGTACTCTTGTTGTATAGAGTATTTTGTATATGTCTATGAGGTGAAGTTGGTTGCTTGTGTTGTTTAGTTCTTCTGGATCTTTTGTTGAGTTTCTTTCCAGTTGTTCTATCATTCATTGAGATTGGTATGTTAAAGTCTTCAACTACTGTGGAATTGCCTGTTTCTCTGTTCAATTCTGTAAAGTTTATTTTTTGAGTGCACAGATGTTTATTATGGTTATGGTCTCTTATTGGATTGACCCTTTAATCATTATATA
Organism: Orycteropus afer afer; assembly: GCF_000298275.1. Classification (NCBI taxonomy): domain Eukaryota; kingdom Metazoa; phylum Chordata; class Mammalia; order Tubulidentata; family Orycteropodidae; genus Orycteropus; species Orycteropus afer. The sequence goes on along the minus strand of NW_006921623.1, from coordinate 16,469,926 downwards.
ATGTCCTTCCTTGTTTCTTTTGGTAGCTCTGGTGGTATAGTGCCTAAGGCAATTCACTACTAACCAGAAGGCTGGTGGTTCAAACCCACCAGCCGCTCCTCAGAAGGAAGGTTGGGCGATCTACTTCTGTAGTGATATCACTTCAGAAACCCAAGGAAGGGCTGCTATGAGTCAGAACAGACTCGACAACAGTGAGTTTGGTTTTTGTTTTTTGTCTCTTTTGCTGGTTTTTGCCTTTAAGTCTATTTTATCAGATAATAATACTGCCAATCCTGTTTTGTTTGTTTGTTTGCCATTTGCTTGATATATGTTTTTCCACTCTTGATTTTTAGCTTATTTTTGTCTTTATGTCTAAGGTGTATATTTAGTGGACAGCATATTGATTAATTGTTTTTTAATCCTTTCTGCTACTCTCTGTGTCCTGACTGGTGCATTTAATACATTTACATTTAGTGTAATTATCTATAGGTGTGAATTTGTTGCTGTCATTTTGCTGTTTATATGTGTGTGTGTGTGGGGAGCCCCTACTAATTTCTTGGTTCTATATAAGTTTTCTGTGGAGAGCTTATTTTGTTTATGGATTTTCTTATAATTTCCTTTGCTACTGTTGTTTTAGTGTTTACTAGCACTTTATGTTTTTCCTCTTTTTTATTTTGATGAGAAGATTTGTTTTCTTTGAGGTTATCCTATAATTTATTATTTTATTTCCAAGTCTAAAACAGTCCATTCTATCTTGATATCATCTTGCTTCATCTCCATTTGGAAGTTCTGTAACTACACCAATTACTACCTCTTTCTGCTTTGTCATTGTCCTCATTTACAAATTGACATCTCCGGTTCCCTACTTTTAGTCTTGTAGTTTATTCTACTTTCAGATACTTCTCTGTATGGGTTGGTTTCTGGGTGATGTTGGCATGTGAGTTAATTTCAGGTTGTTATCTGCCATTGTTGGTTCTCTGCTTGAAGAACTCCCTTTAGTATTTCTTGTAAAGTTGGTCTTGTTTTTATAGATGCCTTTAATTTCTGTTTATCTGGAAATGTCCTAATTTTGCATTTTATTCAGGGGAAAATTTTGCCAGATATATAATTTTTTTTTTTTTTTTTAGGGTTTTATGCATGTCATTGCATTGCCTTTTTGCCTGCATGTTTCTGCCAAGAAATCAGAACTTAGCCTTAGTGGTTTTCCTTTTAAGTTACTTTTTCTTTTTCTGGACTAATTTCAGGATTCTTTCTTTGTCCTTGGTTTGGAAAGTTTGATTATTATATGTTTTTTTTTTTTTTTTTTTGTTGTTGTTATGTGCCATCGAGTCAGCCTTGACTCATAGCAACCCCTCCTTGGGTTTCCGAGGCAGTATCACTACAGAAGTAGGATTGCCCAACCTTCCTTCTGAGGAGTGGCTGGTGGGTTTGAACTGCCAGCCTTCTGGTTAGCAGTCAAGTGCCTTAGCCACTATGCTACGAGAGCTCCCTATTATATGTTTTAGTGATCTTCTTTTGGGGATCTATCTTATTTCAGGTTTGATGAGCTTCTTGAATACATATCTTCTCATCTTTCATGATGTTAGGAAAGTTTTCCTCCAGTAAATCTTCTGCAATTTTCTCTGTGCTATTTTTTTGGTCTCCTTCTGTTATGGAATTCCAATCACGTGAATGCCATTCCTCTTGATGGTGTCTCACATAATTCTTAGGCTTTCTTAATTTTTTTTTTGTTTTGTTTGTTCTTTTTTTTCTAATTATTCCCCTAACAGATCTTTCTTCAATTTCCTTAGTTCTGTGCTTGAGTCATTGCTACTCTTTTGTCCTTCTAATGCATTAGCTGTTTCTGAAATCTTAGTATTAATCTTCTGGATTTTGATTTGCTGGGTTTTTTTTTTTTTTTGGTGTGTGTGTGGTTTCTAACTTTCCACTTATTTTGTCAGTTTTTTCTTGTATCATTTTCCTGAATTCCTCAAGAGTTTTGTCTGTGTTTTCCTTGATGTTATCTGTGTTTTCCTTCTCAGTCTGTTGAATATACTTCAATATAATTCTTTTGGATTCCTTATCAGGTATTTCCAATATAATTTTATCTTCAGGAAGGTTTTCTTATTCTGTGTTTTGGTCATTTGTTTGATCCACCTATCTTTTTTCTTTGTGTGAACTGAGGTTGTCTGTTGTCTGAGACATTGTGGTAGTATTGCATTTTTATTTAATAGATTATTGTATATTGGTGTGTTTCACCTCAGTTTCCTTTTGCTTTATTTTGTTTTGATATATTTGGGCAAATGGAGCAGGGAGCAGGTGTGTTACTCTGCTTATTAGTTTGGCAGCTCTTAGGTACTAACTACCTGTCTCCTGGTGGGTGTGGTTGGGGATGGGTGTGTGTGTGTAGTTCTGTTTGCTGTTCATCTAGAGAAGTTGAGGATGGGCTGGGCTAGTGATGAGCATCATCTGTCATTGATTAGGTGGTACAAGAGTAAGTGGTGGCACTAAGTGCCTGGGGCTGTAGGATGTGTGGGTGTGGCTGAATAGTGTGGATGCTGTTTCTGTGTCCTGCTAGGTGGGACAAAAACAAATCCACAACAACAAAAAAAGAAAAGAAAATAAACAAGGGAAAGAAAAGCTGAAAAGAGAGAGGAAAAAAAGGAAGGGCACCTTAGTCAGGCTTGAGGAGTCATTAAAGGCTTCTTGGAGGAAGGGACATATATACTGATATCTAAAGATGGGTGCTGGGAGCTCTGGTGGCATAGTAACTGAGGCATTTGACTGCTAACCAGAAGGCTGGCAGTTCAAAGCCACCAACCACTTCTCAGAAGGAAGATTGGGCAATCTACTTCCATAGAGATACCACCTTGGAAACCCAAGGAGGCATCACTATGAATCGGAATTGACTCAATGGCAGTGAGTTTGGTTTGGTTTGGCTTAAGGATGGGTGCCAGAGGAACTAACAAGTCTGTCCTTGAAGAAGTGTAGTCAAAATGTTTCTTGGAAGTGAGAATGGCCAGACTTCATCTCACCTACTTTGGTCATGTTATCAGAAGGGACCATTCCCTGGAGAAAGATACCATGTTTGGTAAAGTAGAGAATCATTGAAAAGGGGGAAGGCTCTCAAGGAGATGGATTGAAACAGAGGTTGCAACGATAGGTACAGGTATAGCAAGGATTTGTGGGGCTGGTACAGGACTGGGCAGTGTTTTGTTCTGTTGTACACAGAGTCACTATGAGTTGGAGCTGACTCGACAACACCTAACAGCAACAAACAACAAAGATGGGTGGGAATTGATAGGCAGAAGTACAGAAGAGAAGAGTGGGTATGAAGTATGATGAAAGTGAAGACAGGGAATATCAGTGTAGCAACAAATGGCCTGGACCTTGGGAGAAATTGAACTGGTGTTGGTATTGTCTGTTAGAAGTTTCTGAGAGGCTGGTGGACCTGGGGTTATTTCTGAGATGCATAAAATCATCAAAGATGACTGATGAAACTGTCATGTTGTGAAGTACTTTAAAGGATACTTTATTACTATTCAGATAGTATCCAGAAATAGTCCCAGTGTAATATTTTTGTTGGTTAATGAGTAAGTGTTTGTGTGCATTTATGTGTGGAGAGGTGCAAGGTGTAGCAGAAAATATCTTCTCTCACAAGTTTTATGGCATGGTGTTAAATGTATTTTATTTGTGGGATATTCATTATTTAAACCCAGGATTTTGGAAGAACAGGTTGTGGCACTGTTAGCCCAGCCATCCCCAGTTGCCCATCCCCAGTTCTCTGAGTTGATCATGTCACTCTCATTGACTTTAATTGATATGCTGCTGGTCAATGGGGAGGAGGAGACTTATACTTGAAGCAGGGTCATGGAACCCTGCCCAGGTATGAGGGAGACAGATTGTGTGTGTGTATTGGAAGTGAATGGGAGGTCAAAACACTCTTAAGCTAGCTGCCACTTCTCACCTGTCCCCTTTGCCATTGTTCCTACCCTGTCCATCTATTACATGTGGGGAAAACCCCAGGAGCTCCATTATAGACTCTGACCTGGGTTAGCTATATCTAGGATTAAACTGGCTCCCTGGTTTCAAGTCTGTCTTGGTTGGATAGGAGACTCTTCCATCTGAAACTTGATCTCAGAGGAGGAGGGTTGTTCTTTTCCTCCTGCTGACCCCCAACCTTTGGGAATATAGTGCAAGGTAGTTCTGTTTGATCTAGAAAAATTGGAGGCTTTGGATTCTGAACTAGGAGCTCTGGTGGCATAGTGCTTAAAGCATTTGACTGTGAACCAGAAGGCTGGCAGTTAAAATCTACCAGCCACTCCTCAGAAGGAAGGTTGGGCAATCTACGTCCATAGAGATACTGCCTTGGAAACCCAGGGAGGGGTTGCTATGAGTTGGGATCGACTCGAAGGCAGTGAGTTTGTTTTGTTTGTTTGTTTTTTGGATTCTGAGATGGTCAGCAATTCTTAGCAATTTTGGTGAACTCAAGACTAATGTCTTGCTATAACCCTAGATAGGAGCTCTGGTAGCATAGTGCCTAAGACACTTGACTGCTAACCAGAAGGCTGGTGGTTCAAACCCGCCAGCCAGTCCTCAGAAGGAAGATCGGACAATCTACTTCCAAAATGATACTGCCTTGGAAACCCAAGGAGGGGTCGTTATGAGTGAGATCTGACTCGTTCGCAGTGAGTTTGGTTTTTTTTTTTTTTTTTTTTGGAAAGCTGATGCATTGAGGAATCATAGATGACTTGTCCAAGGTAACAGACTAGTTGATGTGAGAGCCAGATCACTAACTTTTAGTCCACCATTCTTCCCACAAAATATCAACAGCTTTATTTGCCTTTCTTATGTACTGTCTCAATTATTGATTTCAGCACTGTGAGAGAAAACTAACATGTGATGAACATTGTACTAAGAGATTGACACATATTTACCTCATTGATTTATCATCATAGCCTTACAAGTAGAGCCACTGACACTGATAGGAAATGAAGAGAATAGGCTCAGAATGAAGTAACTTATCCTTGAATGGAGCTAGGGTTTGGAGCAAGGTCCAAAGCCAGTATTCTTCCTACCAGGCAACTTAATCTGAACCTACCACACTTGGACCTAAGAACTGAAGTGCTTTGGAGGAAGGCCAGAAGTAACTGCCTTTTGCTACCAACACTAAGCAGTAATTCAAACCTAGGTCTGACTCTATGTTGTAGTCTTTACCTCTACATGATGAGGGCTTTAGGGCTAAGTTTTTCCACTTAGACATCCCTTTAATACAATTTGAATTGAGTGCAATTTCTGCCCTAGCTAGCTCCTGGGGAGTATACTTTTTCTCGACATCTTGATTCTACCCATTTATTCTCTGCTTCTATGCTGCCTAAAGAATATTTCCTGATTGTGGGAGGAATAATTTTAAACAGCAAAGCTCCTTAGTGTCAGAGATGGATCTCAAATTCTTTCAAGTAGTCTTTCATAATGCTTTATTGAAAAGACCTCATGACTTGTAGGTTCGTAGATCACACATTTAATTGCCACCTGGAGTCCTTATGTATATCACTAGTGAGGTACTTGGAAAGGGTGGGTATGGCTGAAATTGTGATTTCTCTTCATTTACATATGAAAATTCTCTCACTAATTTCTGAATTAATCACAGCTGATTAGAAATATTTATCATAATACATTCAATTTCTTTAATATGTATTGAGTACTCATAGGATGTTGGTTACTGTAGTGAGGACAGTGGGTTATCTCAACTTGTCTTTGACTCTTGGAAACTGGAGAACTTGGATCTAGAATTTATAGGGGCCATGATGGAGTTTTGACAGGATATTTGTTGTCCTAGATCTAAGTTATTTCTGTCAGGTTTTGGACATCTTCATGAGTTTTGAGTTTGACGTGCTGTGTGTAATGTGCCAAGATGTTTTCACATGTCTCTACAGTATCTCTTACTTTCCTAAAGTCACCAAAGCATTTCTTTAATACCCAGTTTCATCTACTTCCTTCTTTCATGACAGCATTTTAAGGAAATCTCAAGTCTCAGGACCTTTCCTTCTTGGCACATGGTGCACATGGCCAGGTAGCTCCCTGGAGCCAGGCTCCATTTCATGAATTGAGTCCTATGGGTGCGTCCTGAAAAGACAGGGAAGTGTGCTTTATTACTGGCTCATGCCCAGATGTGTCTGACATTCCGCAGTCAACAGCTTTCTGGTTTTTTGTTGAATTTCCAACTTGCTGTGAGTCCTCATATTATCTCTTTCTCCTAGGCTGGCCATGGATTGATTTTTTTTTTTTTTTTTCCCAAAAGAGAACTTCCTAACGCATATAAAGGGCCAGAGGAACACTGTAAATGAGGGGCCAAGCCTGGCTGAATGAAGATTGTTTTTCCACATGATTCCTCTGAGATGGGCTGGGAGATAAGGTTAGAGAAGAATATAGAAAAGAAGGCAGCACTACTTTTGGAAAATAACTCTTCCTTCTTCCCAGAATGAGACCTGTTCTGGAAACTTTTGCAAGAGGCTGTGAATGTTCTAAGAAGAAAAGAGTAAGAATACTGATTAATGTGTAAGCGGGCTCTGGTGGACATCAACTTTGGACTTTTCTTTGTGGAAGTACCTTTCTAAATCCCTTTTCCAGACACATTGTATCTCCTTCCCTCTACTTTGCTAGCTTTATCTAATCTCTCTTCCTGATTTCTGCCTGGTTTGATAGATTGCTTTACCTCTACTTGAAACTGGTTGGAGTCTTGCTGCAGACTGGCTGCAGTGCATTCTACATTGATTTTTGATTGTGAGCTTCAATATGCCACATAATTATATTATTCCTGAGTGTCTGGGAAGCAAAATTCATATTTGTCTGGATGTTAAATTGAACCTCAAAGTGTTACTGCCTTATTTTAAATGCCTCAAGGGTATGGTGGCAGCCTATCCATATATCTAAAAGCTAAACTCATTCCCATCTAGTTGATTCCAACTCACAGTGACCCTGCAGGACAGAGCAGAACTGCTCCATAGAGATTCCAAGGCTATAAAAATTTATGGAAGCAGATTGCCACATCTGCTGGTGAGTTCAAACCACCAACCTCTTGGTTAGCAAGAGTAGTTAATCACTGTGCCAGCAGGACTCATTTATCCATGTGTAGTAAGTGCCTAATGTTTCATAATGGATAGTTGTGAATGGTTCTGTGAGGGTCTTATTTGTCTTACATGGGCAATCTACTTCCGTAGAGATATATCACCTTGGAAATCTAAGGAGGTGTTGCTATGAGTCGGGGTCAACACGAGGGCAGTGTTAGGCAAACACTGACCCAGCACAAAATGCAATGGATGTGGTGACTAGGTCCATGAGGTGTGATGATGAAGGAGATTTTCTCTCTCTGATGGCATTCAGTCTAGATTATTGAGGTGGAGTGGTTGGTGAGGCTAGCTAGATAGTCTCTCTTCAATCTCACCTCTTGCAGCTACTTTGTAAGTGGCCAAAGTAAGAGGAAAATGTTAAGTATGGGCTTACTTCTCTGGAACCGATTTATTTAGTAGAAAGGATTCTAGAATTAGGTGGTTCTTCTCCTCTTCATTTTTTCCTAACAGATTTTTTATTTCTCTGTTATATTGTAAGATTGATTCTGTCTTCAAAATGTGTTCATGGGGATGAGTGGCTTTCTGTGAAAGCATTACAAATCATCCACAAACATCAGGCATCTTTGGGAAAAGCAAGGCTGTTTTCACAATGTTCATTTTTCACAGAGAGCAGCACCACCTGCCATCTTCCTGTATTTTCAGTTTCAGATTGTCCTTGTCTGTTTGAAGTTTGGGTATATACATTTCTGGTGAGCTTGTGCAAGCTTTTAAAATTTGCATGGTTTTGGAGAAGGAGCAATGACAGCTGAGTGACACAGAAATGGAAATCCTGATTCCAGTGAAACCGCCGTCTTTGCTAAGTGCTGGCTTATCACCAATGAGACCATATTTCAAAGTGATTTCATAGATATTAGTTCATTAGCTCCTCCCAGAATCCTGTGAAAGAGTTAGGGAAGAAAAGATTCAGTACACTGGACAGAAGAGGAAGATGAGAGCTTGAATGCTTTTGTGACTTGCCTTCGTCCAAACCTAGTTAGTGGTGGAAATGGGATAAGAACTCAGCTCTTTTCCATTGAGAAGCCCTGTGGCACAGTGATTAAATTCTCAGCTGCTAACTAGGAGCCCTGGAAGGAAGTTCAGTAGGTTGAAAGTTCAGTAGTTCAAACCCATTAGCCACCTCTGTGGGAGAAAGATGTGACAGTCTGCTTTTGTAGAGATTAAAACCACAGAAAACCAAACCCAATGCCATCGAGTTGATTCTAACTCACAGAGACCCTGCAGATCAGAGTAGAACTGCCCCATGGGATTTCTGTAATCTTTACAGAAACAGATTGCCAGATCTTTTTTTTTTATTAGGATTTGGGTGAAGATTTACAGAGTAAATTCACTTTTCATACAGCAGTTCACATATACTTTTTCTCATGTCATTGACCAAAATTTACAATGCAGCAGCTCCCCTCCCACTTCCTCCCCATAGTTACCTCCTCCCAGTGTCCATCCCTTCATA
>NW_006921623.1:16458156-16459986 GCF_000298275.1 Orycteropus afer afer | reverse complement strand
TTGTAAATAGTGCTGCGATGAACATCGGCGTGCATATATCTGTTCTTGTTATGGCTCTCACTTCTTTAGGGTATATACCTAGTAATGGGATGATTGCCACATCTTTATCCTGCAGAACAGCTGATTAGTTCAAACTTCCAACATTTTGGTTCGCAACCCAGTGCTTAATCACTGTGCCATGAGGAGTTCTTCCATAAAGATTACAGCCTTGGAAACACTATGGTGCAAGTCTACTCTGTCCTATAGGCTTGCTGTGAGTTGGAATCAACTTGATGGCAATGGATCTTTTTCCATTGTATCTTGAAGTTCAAGGCCTGAGTTTTCTTCTTTTTTAAAATTGTGATTTGGGTGAAGATTTACAGAGCAAATTCACTTTCCATACAGCATCACATACACTTTGTCTCATGACATTGACTACAATTCACCACAATGCAACAGCTCCCCTCCCACTTCCTCCCGACAGTCAACTCTTCCCTGTGTCCATACCTCCATGCACTCCTGCCCCCTGAGCTGTCTCCCTATGCATAATCAGCCCTTCTATTCTCCCATGATTGTTCTCTCCAAGGAATGTATCTACCTCAGGTAAATGTTCACCTCATATGCCTGTCTTTTGTTTGGCTGGAAGCCACAGATGTGGGTTCAATTCCAGAACTGAAAGGCACCTAGGAGCCATAGTCTCAGTGGTTCCACCAGGCTCTATCAGAGCAGCAAACCTGGTCACCCTTTTTTCTTTTTTCCAAATGATTTTGAGTTCTATTCCACATTGTTCTCCCTCTCTATCCAGGATCTCCTGCATCGATCATACCACCTACTAGTGCAGCCTGTCCACCCATCTATCCACCCGTATACCTATGTTTGCCATCACTGACAATGCAGTACTGTATGTACAAAAGTGTTCATCTTTGTTGTCTGTACCTCCCATGTACCTCTCTCTGTCTTTCTCTTCCTCAATGCCACCATATTGATCACTCACATTTGGTATATTGATCTTCTCTTTTCCCAATCAATACTTATCTCTACCTATCTATGTTTCCTCTTATCTCCTCCCACTCCTGGTAACCAACAAAGAAAATCAACAAAGATAAACCTTTCCTTGACTTTTACAATAATGAACTAATACAATATATTTGTCCCTCTGTGATTGACTTATTTCACTCAGCATTATGTCCTCTAAGTTCATCCATGTTATGTGTTGTTTTGCAGATTCTAGGTTATTCTTTAGGGTTGCATAGTATTCCATTGTGTGTATGTACCAAAGTTTGGTCATCCATTCTTCAGTTGATGGACATCTAGGTTGTTTCCATCTTTTGGCTATTGTAAATTATGCTGCAATGAACATGGGTATGCATATGTCTGTTCTTGTCATGGCTCTCACTTCTTTAGGATATATATCTAGTAATGGAATTGCTGTGTCAAATGGTATTTCTGATTCCAACATTTTAAAGAATTGCCACACTGCTTTCCACAGTGGTTGTACCATTTTACAGTCTCACCAGCAGTGTATGAGAGTCCCAATCTCTCCACAGAGATTTTTTTTAACAAAATAAAAATATTTGTTATTTTCTGTCTTGTTGAATTTTGCTACTAGTGCTGGAGCAAGATGATATCTCATTGTTGTTCTGATTTGCATCTCTCTAATGGCTAATGATTGTGAGCATTTCTTCATATGTTTGTTGGCCACCTGAATATCCTTCTTGGTGAAGTGTCTATTCATGTCTGCTGCCCATTTTTTAATTGGATTATTTGTCTTTTTGTTATTGAGGTATTGGAGTTTTCTATAAATTCTAGAGATAAGTCTCTTGTCAGATATGTCATTGCCAAATACTTTTT
>NW_006921623.1:16448471-16452321 GCF_000298275.1 Orycteropus afer afer | reverse complement strand
TGTAGATTTAGAATCATTTCTAATTTTTCATTTATTTTGTCATTTTGTTCTTGTATTTTCTTCCAAAATTCTTCAAGGGTTTTGTCTGTATTTTCCTTGGTCTGTCTCTCAGTCCTTTGAAGATACCTAACTATAATTCTTTTGAATTCCTTATCAGAGTTCTAATGCTGCTTCTTCCTCAGGAATGTGTTCTGGGTCTGTATCCTGCTCCCTTGTTTCTATCACTTTATCTTGTTTCTTTGTGTGCACTGTAATGGTCTCTTGTCTCCAAGATATCTGGGGTTGTATTCAGATCTCTGTTAATCATTTGTGAAGAGCAGCCAAGGGTGGTTGTTTATTATTGGTCTGTTGGTGGAAAAGGAAGTGGTGGCTCTCATTCAGTAAGTAAAGCTGCAGAAGTTGTGGGTGCAGTTGTGTCATATGGGGACTGTTTCTGTCTTCCACTCAGTTATACAAAAATTACAATTGAATAACCATCAAAAAAGTAAAAGCAAATGGACAAAATATACACCATGTAATGACACAGGAACAGTAACCAATAAAAGGAAAAAGGGAAAATGAAGGGAAAAAAAAATCCTGCAATATCTGGTGAGAGGGCAAAAGGAGAAAAAAGGTAGAGAAGGAGAATAATGAAAAAATGGGAAAAGTACAAAAAGAAAAACAAGGAATGGGGTTAATCATGAGAAAGAAAAGGAAAATTGCAACCAGGAACAGCGGGGAAAAAAAAAAAAGCTGAAAACTAGAACCTGGGAGCGGAAGAATAAGGAGTATTAGTAAAACAGACAAAAGTAATAATAATAATAATAGTTTTTAAACAGACAAAAACAAACAAAAAACAGAAAAAAAAATCAGGGCAGGGTGGGGCAGGGCACCCAGGCTCCCTCCGAGCACACAGACTGGGATGGAATTCCTGCTGGCCCAGAAGGTGGGTGGGAGTGACTGATAGCTTCACCTCCACTCACCAAGAGGGTGTGGTGAATAAGAGTAACAGTGGTAATGTTGCACATTTCCAGTTTTCCAGGTCTGGAATGTCCATGGGGTTCCTGGCAAGTGGGGTCTGTTATTAAATCCCTGGAATCTGGGAGAATGCTATTGCTTTAAACATCCAAAATGGTCAAGCTGCTTGTAAACATTCAAAATGGCTGTGTCCTCTGGACAGGGAAAAGTCCACAGCTCAGCCCACCTTCCTCTTCGCTGCTTTCCCTTTTATTCCCCAGCCACCAGAGCAGTCCTCTGTGCAGTCCCTGGCTAGCAGGGCTGATTTTTAGGTTAATTCTTAGGTCCTACCACCACTCGGCAGTATCCAAGGTGCCTGTGCCATCAGGATCGCTGCCAGACCACAGCTCCATATGTTTCCTTTTTTGGTGTTTTCATGCAAATTCTTCTGCTAGTTAGAGTTTAGTCTATTTCTATATTCTTCCCTTCAAGGCTCAGGGGTCCAGGATTATCTTCTGTATCTGTGTTAATTGGTTCTCCTTTTCTTTGTTAAAGAATGTTTGTGCAGTCTTTCTGCTTATTCCACCATCTTACTGGAACTCCAGGCCTGAGTTTTCAATGACTGTAATCTTTCAGAAGTGGAGCTCCTAGCCCTTTTTTCTGAGGTATCTCTGAGTGGATTGGAACTGCCAACTTCCCGGTTAGTAGTTGAGTGTTTAATTGTTTGCACCACCCAGGGACTCATATTTGGACTATCTAGTAGGTACTTGGTAGCTCTGATGGTGTAGTGCCTAAGGCACTTGACTGCTAACCAGAAGGCTGGCAGTTCAAATCCACCAGCCATTCCTCAGATGGAAGGTTGGGCAATCTACTTCCATAGTGATACTGCCTCAGAAACCCAAGGAGGTGTGGCTGTGAGTCAAATTGACTCGATGGCAGTGAGTTAGGTTTTTTAGTTTAGTAGGTACTCAATAAATATTTGATGAAAGACTATGGTCTTATCTCTAAATCCAAAGCTCTGAGAAAACAGAGTTCTGCATTAAGTAGAGAGTAAAGAGAGATGAGAGGATACACCTACTGGAGGTACAGCCCAGGGGCTTTGAAAGAGACCTCAGTGCAGCAAAAAACGTGGTCTAAAACAATCCTGAGTCCCATAGGTTTTGAACTGACTGTTATAGGGACTTCTTTTCTTATACTGCCCATTTTGATTTTAGAACCTTGTGTCAGGAAAGTAAACTAGAATTTTCCATCAGACATTTTGTACAGCTTCCATAGTGACCTATGTCAGGCATGGCATACAAAACCTAAAGTGCTTTAGAGGAGAAAAAACCACTGCCATCAAGTCGATTCTGACTCATAATGTTCCTAAAAGGGCAGAGTAGAACTGTGCTATAGAGTTTCCAAAGTTGTAAATCTTTACAAAAGCAGACTGCCTTATCTTTCTCCCATGGAGTGACTGGTGGGTTAGAACCACTGACTTTTTGATTAGCAGCCAATTCTTTAATCACAGTGCCACCAGAGCGCCTTAGAGCTTAGCTTCTTAGAGAAATTTTTGGAATTTTATGTTCTTGGTGCCTTCCAACCTTCTTACTGACTTTAGAGTCATTATTTTCTGACTTGGAGTAGAAATACTATACTTAAATATGTGTCTCAGATAGGATTTCTTGCTTTGAATTTCCTTGATACACTGCTTTGGGCCTAGTGTCCTGTTATTGAATATTTGGATTTTCTCTTTGGTGTTCTTGAGCCCTCTGATGCCTATTTTCTTGCCTCGCTTCAGACTCCTAACTCCACCTTCACCTTTGTCTTTTGGGCACCTTTGACCTCTGGCCCTGTAACCTGCTATCTTTAGTTTCAGTATTGCCATCTTTCTCCATTTTCACCTGACAACTTCTGCTGACCATTGTCTTTTTAAGGAAAAAGTGGTTTTATATGTTGAGATTAGAAAAAAATTTATTTTAATGCTAACCAATGGAACTTTGAAGTAATTTTGTCAGACTCCTCAATGTATTGATGACGAAACAGTCCCAGAGGTTTAGTGAATTGCCTCAATTCAGCAAGTAAGTTGGTGGCTGAGTCAAGTGTAGAACCCAGGTCCTCCTCACTTGTAGTTAAGTGTTTTCTTCTTACTGTGTAATGGTGTCTTAAATTTATAAAAATATCTAAGCTCCACTGGCTAAGGAAAAGGGCCAGTAGAAACCTCTTTTCTTTGTGAAGTGTGGAATGCTTTCTTCTTCTCTATCCCTTATCCTTCTTCATCAGTATATAAGCTACTAGAGCAGGAGAGGAATTTGAAATAAAGGCTGTCCCTGAGTTACCAACAAGATCGTTCTTTAAGTCAAATTTGTAGAGAATAGGAACAGGTACATTCAATTCCTATTTAGCCATACTATAGTGTGAGAAAAAGCTCAAAGCCTTTTCGGTTATCTAAAAGCTGCATGTGCAGCAAGTTAAGGTAATTATGATAAAGTATTTATTGTGAGTAGGGATTGGTTCATTTGTTTCAAAATGAGGGCAAATTTTTATCACATCAAAGGGCAAGCGTAAGTATTGATTTGGGTGAAGAGAAGGGCAGTGTGCCAAATGTGAGTGATCAATATTGTGGCATTAAGGAAGAGAAAGACAGAGAGAGGTACATGGGAGGCACAGACAACAAAGATGAACCCTTTTGCATATACACTACTGCGTTGTCAGTGAAGGCAAACATGGGTATATGGGTGGATAGATGGATGGACAAATGGGTGGAAAGGCTGAACTAGCAGGTATGTCTGTGAAGCGGGGAGTGTACCCAAGAAATGTATAGGGTTGGCAGACAATGGTCCTATAAGTTTATGTGTATGATCTGAATTCCCAGGTGTATAGTAGAGCTGACAAGAGGCAAGGTGGTAGTCATTGCTTGGTCACAGCCAGCTAC
>NW_006921623.1:16439138-16447666 GCF_000298275.1 Orycteropus afer afer | reverse complement strand
AAAAGAAAAAAAAAAAAAAAAAAGGGAAAGCACAAGTTGTCTGTAAATTGGATATTTATAACCCAGAGACTTACTGTACAAGTGCTCTGATTGTCAAATACTTCTAGTCTCAAGAGCCAAGGCCATGGGACATCAGCAAAAGCATTGTAGTTGGATCCTACAAAGCCACATACGGTGATCCTCACGGTAACCATGATCAGCATGGAAATGGAAGCTTGTACTACATTCTGGAGCTAATTGTTGGGCATAGAAGACCATAGACCACAGATATAATGAGCTCCATGGGACATATGATCTCAGACTGGTGACATTCATTATCAACCACCATTTCTAAGCGAATGGACTTGAATGACTTGATTTGTTAAGCCGTATAGATCAGAATCAGAGAAATTTGGATTTGATAACTGGCCTGTATTTTGTCCTGGAGCTACCTATGCCTGTGTAGATGCTAAGTATGATACGTGAAGGCTTTATCAGTGGCTGGGAGATAGGGCCATGTCTAGAGTACCTGGGTTGAACAGGCCTAAATTCTGTGTTTCCTGCTTTCGCTTTTCTTACAGTTCCTAAAACGTTTAATATCACCAGTGCTCTATCTTTGGGAAGAGTCTACACTTCCTGTGACTTCCACTTAACCTCCAAAAGTCCAACTATAGGGGCACTGCTAGGCCCTAGGAGTGACTTGGGTTGGGGGATGAATATCGAAGCTGCTATGGACTTTGTTCACTTACTAAACCCTCTGTTTCTCTCTGGCAATGATTGCAAATCTAAGAATCCCAGGCCTGGGGTCTGGAGGCAGGTTGCTGAAAACCATGAGAGAAGAAGCAATGATTTGAGACAATGTCAGATATGCATTCATATTGTCTAGGATGCTTCCTACCCCAGGTTTTCTCTATCATTTCTCTGCCTGCCATTTTGTACTTGTAGTCCCCTCTCCCTGACTGTTAGGGTTTTTTACTTTCAACTTCTTTTCTTCTCTGTCAGGAAAGGAAGCTGACATTTTCCAACAGGCATTTCCTACAGCATCAGTAGTCCATGACAAGCATGGCCTGATAGACCTGACTTTAAGTGTGTTAGAGGAAAAGTTGTTGGGATGGCTGCAGCAGGTTAGGATTGAAAAGAAGGACACTCTGGTACTTGTTACAGAAATAGCGTCTTCCATTCAGCACAAACACTCAACACACCTTCAATGAAGTATGCAATGGGTGGCTGTTCCAGGATCTGGGGACACAGAAATGAATGAGGGAAAGCTCCTTAGAGAATGTGGTGCCTAAGCTGTATCTTAAAGGGTGTGTGAGCAAAGGAAAGAAGGACATTCTGGTCAGAATTGTTCACAGCAGCAAAAACCACGGAGGCATGAAGGAGTGAGGCATGCAGGGATATTACAAGCATTTGGATTTTTCTAGAGTATGAAGTACACCATAGCAGGAATTAAGGTAGATGTGTGGGAATCATTTTTTAATTGTTTGGATGAACTATTCTATTACTGTTTCTATTTGAGGAGTTGTTGTTGTTGTTATGTGCCGTCGTGAGGAGTAGGTGGTAGAAATTTTGGTCTGGGATCAGGCTCTGGACATGCCTCTGCCTTTTCAACTGTGTGACTTTGGACAAGTCATTTCACTTTTCTGAGCCTTAGTTTCCTCATCTGTAAAATAAAGAAGTTAGTGTTCTGTGAAATCCTAGTGGAGAACTTTGCTGTGCTGTGATTGGTCTTAGATCCAGCAATGATGCCCACTATGGGTTTACTGAATAGTATTTTTCTTTCACTTTTTCTAAAGTTTAGGGTATTAGGGAAGCTGTATTATCTCTCTTAGTTCACATTTAAAGTCTTTCAATTCTGGATATTTTGTTACATCATTTCAGAATAAAAACTACTCCCCCACCCTTACCCCATCCCTGTTTCTTTATACCAGTTGCTGTGGAGTAGATTCCAAATCTCGGTGACCCCATGTGTATCAGAGTAGAATTGTGCTCTATAGAGTTTTCAATGACTGATGTTTTTGAAAGTAGTGCATAGACCTTTTCTTTGAGGTGCCACTGGGTAGATTCAAACCACTGATCTTTTGGTTAGCAGCCAAAAACATTCACCATTTGCACCACCCAAGGACTCCCCTTTCAGTATAGTACAACCTAATTATTATATATATTAACTCTGTCTTCTGGGTATACTGAGTGGGGGAGAGAGCTTTTTATCAGGAAGTAAGTTCTCCAATAGGATTTCACAGAACACTAACTTCTTTATTTTACAGATGAGGAAACTAAGGCTCAGAAAGGTGAAATGACTTGTCCAAAGTCACACAGTTGAAAAGGCAGAGGCATGTCCAGATCCTGATCCCAGACCAAAATTTCTGCCACCTACTCCTCACGACGGCACATAACAACAACAACAACTCCTCAAATAGAAACAGTAATAGAATAGTTCATCCAAACAATTAAAAAATGATTCCCACACATCTACCTTAATTCCTGCTATGGTGCACTTCATACTCTCGAAAAATCCAAATGCTTGTAATAGACTAAAATGGGACACAGCCTAAAGACATTCCAAGGGCCAAGTGCCCTTAGAGCCAAGTGCTCTTAGAGGTTGTGAGGGAGCCATTCTTTATATTAATAATACAATAGCTACCATTTAGCAAATATAGTGCGTTTATGTACGTTAACCTTTAAACAATCTTGAAAAGTACATGTTCTTTTCCACATTTTGCAGGTGAGGAAATTGTGGTCCAGAGAGGCTCAATAACTTACTTACTAGTCACAAAGCTAACACATGGAGAGTTGAAGGGAGAAACAGATCTTTTAGGAAAGCTGGTTCTTCCTTCTTGGTTACTCTGCCTCTTGACTAGAGAAATTTAGTGTGTGTAACATGGATTAGATAACCTCACCTGCCTGCAGTTCTAGAGAGTGATTCAGAGACTGAGGAATGTAGAAACTTCATCTTCATCTGGGAGACCACTTGGCAAGGAGGTGAGATTGCAATGATTTTTAATTAATATTAAATAAAGGACACAATGCTGATTTATACTCAGGGATGACTCATTCTCTATTATGGCCCTAGTGAAACATTGAGCTATTAACCCAATTATTATAATATGTGTAATATCTAGCTATTTACTTTTTGTGATGGGTATTCACTTTTTATCTGCTCAGCACCTAAGCCATGTTGGGCCAAAGAGTAGCCGCCATTCTTGGCCCTAGTTGTTTGGCCAAAGCTTGGGAGCCTGACTGAACCTGGGCCATAAAGTTTCTCCTCCAGAGAAAGCAACAGTTTCTGAGGGAAGAAGCTTTAAGATCTACAACTCTAGGACTGTTGTTGACTATGCTATCCTCTATACTGAGGGAGAAGAATCAGAGGAATCAGAGACAAGAGATAAGGAATCATGAGGGTGCATGTGTTTCTGGTTTGAATAGATATTGAGGTCTAAATATTCCTGTCTCAGGTTCCATGAAGGAGCTCTGGTGACACAGTGGTTAAAGCATTGAGCTGCATACCATAAAGGCAGTGGTTCTAACTCACCAGCTGCTCTATAGGAGAAAGATGAGGTAGTCTGCTTCTGTAAACATTTATAGCCTTGGAAACACTGTGGGGGCAGTTCTACTTTGTCCTGTAGAGTTGCTATGAGTTGGAATTGACTCGATGGCAGTGGGTTTGGTTTGGTTTGCTTGGGTTCCATGAGACACTCCAGTGTATTTTTTTCGGTCTAAACTATTTTAGGTTGGGTTTCTGTCACTTGTAACCAAAGGAGCCCTCACTAGCACACTTTGTACTTTCATTTTTGAATAACTCTAATAATTGTTGATTAATTGCCTTCTACAAGAGGCTGGTTAGTTAAGGTGCTTAGAGCACCATGCTGATGAAGCCAAGGATTTGCATTGCACTGAAATTCTCTATTCTGTATTGGCATATTTCACTCTGTTCTCAACTTACTGTTCTGTAAATTGTCAGACTTGTTTCTCTGACAAATTTTAGCTTTGGTCCATTCCTTTAAGATTTAGGGAAGAATTGATAGAATGTTTCAGGGCCTGAATTCCAAACCTCCACGCCATAAGATAAAAGCGTTCTTGGTGAACTTCTGGACTAATAACAAAATGCTTTGTGATTCAGTTTTGTTTCTTGTGCTACTCACTTCCTGTTGTTGTTTGTTATGTGCCGTAGAGTCGGACCCGACTCATAGTGACCTCTCCTTGGGCTTCTGAGGCAGTATCACTATAGAAGTAGATTATCCCATCATCCTTCTGAGGAGTGGCTGGTGGGTTTGAACCACCAGCGTTTTGGTTAACAGTCAAGTGCCTTAGGTACTACACTACCAGAGCTCCCTTCCTATTTTGTACCATATCTGGCTGTGTCTGTTTTCTGAATTGAGAACTTGACCTTCCACCTTAACCAGCTCCACACTGTAGTTGAAATATATTGATAACATCTGGCATGCTAAGTTCCACTTTTTCTTAGGTTGCTAGCTCCCTTGTCCATTTCTGGGCCATGGATCTACTGGGGCCTTGTATGAGTTGAGACTCTAGCATGTATATCTTTGCTAGTAAGAGAAAACACAAGAAAAAAAAAAAGAAGGAGAAAACTGATCTAAGTATATAGATCAATAAGTTAAAATTCATCATCACTATTTTTGATCACAATAAAAATCATCATCTAGACAAAGGATAGCTTTCATATTCATGATTGGATTAATTCAAATTGCTATAAAGGCTTTTAGATAAGAAATAGAGATAGCAAAGAAAGTTAAGAGCCTTCATACCCCATCAGTTTTCTGCTAACAAGTAGAACTCCTCTTTCAAGTTGTATTACACAAAACTTATTTTCTTATCTCTGCTTTTATTTTTAAAGGTATTAACATTAGTTTGAAGGGAAAAGGATAAGAGAAAGTATTTTTTTTTTTTTTTTAAGTACAAGTTGGTATTCTGAGAATTTTTTTTTTTTTTTGCATGTGACTCAAACATCATTTTGAATAGTGGACTATTTCCAGCACAATTAAGAGTATTGGACTCAATACAGTTCTCATTTGGTTTTAAAAGGCATTAGTATTTTAGTGAACACTGAATGGCTGTTTTTCAAAATGAAAATAAGTAGTTAGTCACTTCTGGATCTTGTCTCACACACTTGGTTATCACCACTGAAAACTACTATTGGGACGGAAGAGTGGCATTATAATGAGGCTGGCTGCACAGCTCCATGAAGACCCAACTCCTGTTGCCTTTAAAAGCTCAATAAATATTTGCTGAATGAAAGCACAGCCTATGTTTATAGAGCTGCATCCCAAGTTAGGCAAGAGCAAGGCTTTGAGTTGGTTTGAGCCAGTTCAGTCATGACTGACACAACAAAGTTGCAACAGAGCTGCATTTGTAAAATGTGAGTATACTGGAACAATAACCAGCACAGGAAAAAATATGGGTTGAAGCACTGGAATGGGAGACTTGGAAGAGGTGTAATGAGCCCTTTTAGGAACCTGATGTGGAAGATTGGATTATTGGCAGGACTGGGGAACAACACACATTCAAAGCAGCTCCGTCTTTGAGCCGGGCACCACTGTTTCCAACTCTGCTAGTCAAGAGATTTGGTTGCTATTAACATGCACACTGCACTTGTTTTTTAAGTGGGAAATTAAGTCTCTGGCAGGGTTTTGACCAATGATCTTTTCCTTTCTGGTTATCATTCCAGTACACTCACATGTTACAAATTTGAGTCTGTGCTAGTTTTGCTTCATTAGCTGTGACTGAACTAGGAAGAACCAGGAAGAAGCCCTGGGAAAGAGAGTTCTTTCTCAGCAGACATGGCCCAAGTCATACACTAGGGTCTTCCTGTTATGAATTCAAGATTTCAGGACCTATGCAGCCTTTTTCTACTCAGGTTATTGGTGGTTGTTATTTTGAAGTGGTGCTGTTCATCATAATACAGCATCCGTTTTTATTTCCAAGTGGGGGGAATAGAAATGATGTTGGAGAAGAGGTGCAGAACAACTAGGGAGGAGGTTTGAAAGTATGGCTTGCAGGGTAAGGCACTCTGGGAGAAGAAAGAACAGGTATCTTTTTATAAGATGAACAGTGCCCTCTCCCTTATAATATCTTTCCTGATACCTAGAGACAGACGTTCTCTCTCACCACTTCCTATGGCCCTTTGTATCACTCTTCTTTATGCATTTATCACATTATTTATAGATGATATATACATTTATATAGATTTTGTACATTGTATATTTCTTCTCTGACTTGCTTTTCCTCACCCTTTTGTTTTTGACATTCATGCATTGATGTGTATATCTGTAGTTCATTTATTTTACCACCTTAGACTATTTTATTGTATCAATATGCCACATTATCCATTTCTAGGTGATGTACACTTGAGTTGCTTCCATTTTATTGCTTTTTATACATACTATTACTCTATTAGGGAATGTGCACATGTTGTCTGGGATATATATTTAAAAGTGGAATTGTAAATCATAGGGCATGCACACTTTCAGATTTAAAGGTAGTATTAGATTATTTTCCTAAGAGGTTGTTTTTAATTATCTTCCCCCCAGCAGTGTATGCGGTTCCCACTGGCCTGCATTCTTACTAAAAGTCGGTACTGTTAGGCTTTAGTTTTTGTGTTTATGATGGTGGAAAACAGTATCTTATATTTAAAACTTGTTTTTTTCCCTGATTACTAATAAGATTGACAATGTTTTCACATGTCTGTGATCTTTTTTTTTTTTTCTTTGTAACACAATTGGACAGACTTTTGCCCATTTTTGAATTGGGTTTTGATTTGTTTATTGATTTGTATGAATTTGTTACAGATTTTAAAGAGCCCTGATGGCAAATGGTTAAGCACTTGGCTGCCGACTACAGATTCTGCAGTTTGAACCTACTTAGCAACTCCACAGGAGAAAGACCTGACAGTATGCTCCTGTAAAGATTATAGCATAGAAAACCCTTTGGGGGCAGTTCTACTCTATCACGGGGGATCACTAGGAGCTGAATCATCTTGACAGCACTTAACACCACCACTGGAGAATCTGGAAACTAATGCTTTGTCAGCTACATGTGTTGTAATTATTTTTTTCCTGGTTTATTGCTTGTTTTTTTTTTTTTTTTTAACTTTTAAAATAGCATCTTTTGCTCAACAAAAGTGTCACATTTTGCTATTGTAAGATATTTCAGTCTTTTTTTGTGTGTGTGATTTTAATGTCTTCCCTAAGTTTGTAATGATATTCTTATCTGGTTGCTTCCAACAGTTTTGAAGTCACGTATTTTACAGTTAGGTTTACAATCTCCTTAAAACTGAATTTTGTGTCTAGAGGAAGAAAGAATCAAGTTTATTTTTTTTCTATATGGATAATTGTAGCAATGCCAGTGTTTGTAAAGTTTCTTTTCTCCCACTAACCTGGAGGGCCACCTCTGTTATATGTTAACCTTTCATATATGAATGGCTTCCTTCTGAGTTTTCTGTTCACTCCTTTGGTCTAACTGTCTATTCCTGCACCAGCGCCAAGCCAATCCCATAACTATAACTTTATAATGAATTTTGGTATTTCAGAGGGCAAGTTTTTTCCTTGTCTTTATTCAGTACTCTTTTGGACTTTTGTTTCTATATAATTTTTGTAATCAGGTTATGGCAGTTAAGATTATGTGTCAACTTGACTTGGCATGGTTTTGAGTGGCTAGGCAGCTGGATGTAGTTATTCCCTATGATGAAACTGGTAATCAACTCCATGGTGGAATCTACTTACAGCAGTTGAATACCTGCCTTAGGGATGTGGTCTGCTTCCAGTATGTAAGGAGAAGCTTTGAAAAAGATCTCTGCAGCTTTTTGGCATGCTTGGACCTTGCATGTAGCTGAGTCTTCATTTAGCAGCCTGCCATGTTTCCTGCTGATCTTGGGACTATCTCTGAACTTGAACTAGTAGCTTGCCATGTTGTTTGGTAATCTTGGGACTATACCATTTTATTTGTTGACCTTGGGTTTGTCAGTCTCAGGAGCCAGCAGCTGCCTGAGTAAAGACGCCTCCAGCTCCAGTGGGCCAGGAGCAAAGGCAGAGCTGAAGCCCAATCAAGGGGCCTTTACCTAGCCCCTAGAGTGTGGCAATTTTAACTCAGACTTCTAGCCTCCAAAACTGTAAGATAATAAATTCCTGTTTGTTCAAACTCTACCCACTTGTGGGATTTCCATTAGAGTGGCACAAGATGACCAGAACACAGGTGTTTGTACCACAAAACAGCAAAAACGAAACAACCGTTACTATATTAATTGGATTGCACTGAAGCTATATACAATTTGGGAAAAATAACATAATACCGAGTTTTCCTATCTATGAACATATAATCTTTCTCTCCCTTTATTTGGTCTATTAAAAATGCCTTTCAATAACGTTTTATAAATTTTATCATAAAGGTCTTATACATTTTTTATTAGATTTATTCCTAGGTGACTACTTTTTGTTGCTATTGTGAAGATTAGTTTTCCTTTGTTGCAGAGATATACTAAAACATTAAACTCACTGCTGTCGAGTCAGATCCAACTCATAGCGACCCCAACTCAT
>NW_006921623.1:16409885-16439038 GCF_000298275.1 Orycteropus afer afer | reverse complement strand
CTTCCCTAAGTTTGTAATGATATTCTTATCTGGTTGCTTCCAACAGTTTTGAAGTCACGTATTTTACAGTTAGGTTTACAATCTCCTTAAAACTGCTGTCGAGTCAGATCCAACTCATAGCGACCCCAACTCATAGTGACCCCTCCTTGGATTTCTGAGGCGGTATCACTACGGAAGTAGATTGCCCAACCTTCCTTCCAAGGAGCGGCTTGTGGATTTGAACCGCCAGGCTTCTGGTTAACAGTCAAATGCCTTAGGCACGACACCACCAGAGCTCCTGCAGAGATACAGAAAAGGCAATTAATTTTCAGATATTGATTTTATATTAATCCACCGTACTAATCTCTCTTATCAATTCTAATAATTTGTCTATAGTTGCTTTGGGGTTTGTCTACCAGAAAACAAACCCCAAAGCATTTGTTAATCATTCATTCATTCTTTCACTCAACAGATACTTATTGAGCATATATAGTATACTAGGCCCTGTTCTAGGTAATATTCTAGAAAGTTAACAACACAAGCAAACTCCCTAACCTCACGTAACTTACATAGACAGTACTTTTTCCTTTCCAATTCTTATGTGTTTTATGACTTTGAAGGTATGATTTAGCAGCTGATTTGTAGCCCATTCTCTCTATCCCAAGGACGAGAGGAAAAGAACTCGAAAGAATTAATGATCTGGTAAGATCTCCTTGTAAACATAATGGGGTGACCTTTATATATTAAATGTTTTAGCGGGACATGCCTGGTCCATCTAGGTTATGTACAGTAATTATACCTATTGTTTATGGATTTATAGGTCATGGCCCACTGCCATGAAATGGCATTCAGCTATGTAATTTGTTGTATACAAAATGATGAGAATCCTTCCCTTTGCGTAAGTGACATCCAGCATGCATCATTAGAAAATTCAAGTTAGAACTGGAACAGAGTGTTCTGTCATAATGCAGCAAGAAAAAGTTCAGACTTCTCTGAAGTATAATTTACTTGCTTCTCATGGTTACCTTTATCATTTGAATTATCAATTAAGTTAAATACTGGCTAAGATACTTGCTTTTTATGAGTTTGATTTGAGACTGACACTTTGTGCCATCACAATGTCTTCTCATTATTTTACTGTAGTGAAATAGAGTAATGCTAGTACTTATCTGTATCCTAATCTTCATTTAGAATGTTTTCTAAATTTTTTGGTAGGTATTCTTAATCAGGTTAGGTAAATGCCCTTCCTGAATAATACAAAGGTCTTATAACTCTTTATTTCTGACCATCTACATTTATATGCTATTGCTGTTCAGGATTTCACTTCTTTCTTATGAAAATATTCACAAGGTATTGTCATTAAGTTATACAATCAGATTTTCTAGATTTGTCTAAATGTTTGCCAATTTCTTTGGACCATTTTCTTCCTGAAGTTTATTATTTAGAAGATTTTTTACTGAATGTCTATTAGTAGTAATAAGCTCTTATAGTTTATGTTTACCTTAAAATGTCCTTATTTTATCCTTGTTCTTAAAAGATAGTCTTGCCTAGGTATATAATTCTAGGGTTACAGTTATTTTCACTCAACAATTCAATGATTCCACCATATTCTGACTTCTGTTATTACTTTTGAAGATATCGATGTCATTCTATTTTCATTTCTTTTAAAATTACCTATACCTGTAATTTTCTTTGTGGTAACTTTAAAGATATTTTTGTCTTTGGACTTTAGTAATTGCACATTGATATTTCTATTTTCATTTTTCTGTTTGGAGTGCATTGGGCTTTCTGAACTTGAAAATTGATTCATTTCATAAATTCTGAAATTTCTTGGCCATTCTCTTCAAATTTTAAATCTTCTCTATTTTCTATAGTAGATAATTTCTAGAACATTAGTAAGACCTCTATTAGGCTCTTTTGCGTGATCTTCACTGTCTTAATTTATTTTTTTGTATTTCTTATCTCCCTCTTTTTGTCCTTCATTAAGAGTAAATTCTTTAAATGTATTTTCCAATATATTAGTTATCTTTTCATCTATGTCTAATTAAAATCTAATTTTAGACTTTAATCTGTATCTATATCCCAGTTATAAAGATTTAGGCTTCAGTATATATATTTTTTATTTCTTAAAGTTCTATTTAAAACCTGCTGTTTTTGGTAGTCTCTTATTCTTGCTCACTTTTTTATTCCATTTTTAAAATTTCTTTAAACGTTTGATACAGAGTTGTTTATTTTCTGAATCTGATAATTCCAATATTTAAAGCACTGGGAGGGTGGAGGGCATAAAATTTTATCCCGCCTCTTCTGACTCTTGCTCATTATGTCTTACTTATGTGTTTAACAGCTTTTATTTTGAGATCATTATTTTTTTGACAATCTGTGAGAAGACTTAGAGATCAATTTTTGAGATGCCTTTGCTCAGAAAGAAATGACATTTTCTTTTACTATACATCTGAGAGTATGGCCAGCCAGTGCACATTTTGGTTAATGTTGGATTACAGTTTTCTCTGTGCCTACACTCTGGTAGCATAGTGCCTAAGGCACTTGATTGCTAACCAGAAGGCTGGTGGCTCAAACTCACCAGCCACTCCTCGGAAGGAAGGCTGGGCAGTCTACTTCCGTAGTGATACTGCCTCGGAAACCCAAGGAGGGGTCGCTATGAGTTGGTCCGACTAGACAGCACATAACAACAACAATAACAACACTCTGGTAGTGTAGTGCCTAAGGCACTTGACTGCTAACCAGAAGGCTGGCGGTTCAAACCCACCAGCCACTCCTCGGAAGGAAAATGGGGCGATCTACTTCCGTAGTGATACTGCCTCAGAAACCCAAGGAGGGGTTGCTATGAGTTGGGTCCGATTTGACAGCACATAACAACAACAACATATGTGAGCAGACATATGATTGTGAATTGTAAATTCTTAAGGGGAGGCTATTATCAGTGATGATGTTATAATTTTTTCCCACCACAGCCATACCAGAGAGTGATATGTTTCCTTATTCGTTCCCATTACTGGGAGACAATTTTGTTCTACCTCTCTCTTTGATTAATGCCGGCGTCTGGTCTCCTTTGGCAATCCAGTGAAACCTATGCACCCTTTTCATTATTTTTGGATGCATAAAATAAAATACATAGGATTACAAAGGATTGTAATTATACTGAAATATAGTTAGCAAGATATTAATAAAACAAATGTGTGATATTACTTCATTAATACATTGAATAATAAGAATAATAACATCTAGTGATTTGTCTAATAACTATAATTCCAAAGCAGTAAAAATGAGCATAAACATTATCTTAAGACATTTGCAATACTGTAATGTAAAATGAACTATCTGTGATTTCTATTAGAGGCATAGACACAGCTATTGCTGAGACTACTCTAATTTGTTGCTTACATTTTATAATTGAGAGATACTTTAATTAGAGCAGTTGACTGCTAACCAGAAGGCTGGTGGTTCAAATCCACCAGCCACTCCTTGGAAGGAAGATTGAACAATCTACTTCCATAGAGACAACACCTTAGAAACCCAAGGAGGGGTCCCTATGAGTCGGATCCAACTCAATGGCAGTGAGTTTAATTAGAGGTATATTAAATAAAGACGTAATTTTTTTTTTCTACATCCAGCTCCCTGGATTCCTTGAATTCTCTCCACAGATACTTTAGATTTCACAGACTCTAGGTTATGAATCTTTGCAATGGATTAATCTCTGGTTCCCTTCTTGATAATCTCAAAACTCTAAAACCAACCAGTTGCCATCAAGTCAGTTTTAACTCATAGTGCTTCTGTGTTTGTCAGAGTAGAACTGTGCTCCATTAGGTTTTAATGGCTGATATTTTGGAAGTAGATTGTCAGGCCTTTTTTTTGAAATTCGTTTGAAGGGATTCCAGCCTTTCAGATGGTAACTGAGCATGTTAACAATTTGCACCACCCCGGGACTTCCTCAAAGCTCTGTTGTTGTTGTCGTTCCTAGGTGCTGTTGAGTCAGCTCCAACTCATGGCGACCCTATGTACAATGGAATGAAACACTGCCTACTTGTGCTCCATTCTCACAATCCTTGCTATACTTGAGCCCATCAGTGCAGCCACTGTGTGAATCTATCTTGTTGAGAGTCTTCCCCTTTATCTCTGACATTCCACTTTACCGAGCATGGTATCCTTCTCTAGAGAATGGTCCCTTCTTGGCCAAAATAGGTGAGATAAAGTCTCGCCATTCTTGTTTCCAAGGAGCATTCCAACTGCACTTCCAGGACAGATTTGTTCATTCTTCTGACAGTCTATGGTATTTTCAATATTTTTTGCCAACACTATAATTCAAAGGCATTAACTCTTCTTTGGTCTTCCTTATCCATTGTCCAGTTTTCACATGCATATGAGGTGATTGAAAATACTATGGCTTGGGTTAGGCACACTTTAACACACTTAGTCTTCAAAGTGACATCTTTACTCTTCAACACTATAAAGAGATCTTTTGCAGCATATTTGACCAATGTAATATGACATCTTATTTCTTGACTGCTGCTTCCATGGGTGTCAATTGTGGATCCAAGTAAAATGAAATCCATGATAACTTCAATCTTTTTTCCATTTATCATGATGTTGCTTACTGGTCCAATTGTGAGGATTTTTGTTTTCTTTATGTTGAGGTGTAATCTATACTGCAGACTGTAGTCTTTAATCTTCATCAGTAGGTGTTTCAAGTCATCTTCATTTTCAGCAAGCAAGGTTGTGTCGTCTGCATATTGCAGGTTGTTAATGACCCTTCCTCCAATCCTGATGCAGAGTTATTATTCATATAGTCCAGCTTCTCAGATTATTTGCTCAGTTTATAGATTGAATAAGTATGGTGAAAGGCTGAAACCCTGATGGTATACCGTTCCTGATTTTAAACCATGCAGTATCCCTTGTTTTGTTTGAATGACAGCCTCCTGGTCTGTGTATAGGTTCCTCATGAACATAAATAAGTGTTCTGAAATTCCCATTCTTTGCAGTTTTATCCATAATTTGTTATGATCACATAGTCAAATGCTTTTGCATAGTCAATAAAACAAAAGTAAACATCTTTCTGGTATTATTTACTTTCAGTTAAGATCTGACATCAGCAAGGATATCCCTTGTTCCATGTCCTCTTCTGAATCTAGCTTGCATTTCTGGAAGTACCCTGTCAATACACTACTGCAACCATTTTTTAATTATGTTCAGTAAATTTTACTTGTGTGTGATATTAGTGATACCAAAACCAAACTGACTGCCATCAAGTCTATCCCAACTCATAGTGAACCCCACTGGGTTTCTAAGGGTATAAATCTTTATGGAAGTAGATTGCCCCCTTTTCCTTCCATGGAGTAGCTGTTAAGTTTGAACTACCAACCATCTGGTTGGCAGTCAAATGCCTTAGGCGTTGCACCACCACAGCTCCTTGATATTAATGATATTGTTTGATAATTTCCAAATTCTGTTGAATCACCTTTCTTTGGAATGGGCACAAACATCACTTTCTTCTAGTCAGTTGGCCAGGTAGGTGTCTTCCAAATTACTTGACATAGATGAATAAATGCCCACAACACTCCATCTATTTGTTAAACATCTCAGTGGGTATTCTATTCATTCCTGGAACTTTGCTTTCTGCCAGTTCCTTCAGTGCAGCTTCAACTCTTCCTTCAGTGACATTGGTTCTTGATCATATCCCACCTCCTGAAAGAGTTCAATATTGTCCAATTCTTTCTTGTACAAAAAAACCTCAAAGCTCTAGGTTGTATATATTAACACTTGCCTCCCAGTTACTTCAAAGTTTGCTTTTGTTACTTATGCAGGAGCTACTTGTTTTATAGCAGGAGGACTTTTTATGAGTATCTAGTCAGTGACACTGCCAGAAACAGGATTGTGTGTTTCTTCCCTCATTATAAGATGTAAGAGAACAGAGAATTTTTCTTTTATTATTGTTAAACTCATAGCAATGGACACAGTGCTATTTGTTGGCTGGATAAATAAATGAATACAGATTAAGTCAGATTACCTCTTCTCACTTCTAAGGACCAACTCTGTGAACTCTTCAAGGAATTTTATCATCTCAAGGTTTTGAGTACCAATCTCCTGTGAATACAGTGTGACATATGTTCACAGTGAATATTATATCTACA
This sequence comes from Orycteropus afer afer, assembly GCF_000298275.1. NCBI lineage: Eukaryota > Metazoa > Chordata > Mammalia > Tubulidentata > Orycteropodidae > Orycteropus > Orycteropus afer. Next base: position 16,432,913 of record NW_006921623.1, on the reverse strand, counting down.
GATCTATATAAAGAGATAATGAGCAAAGCATATACCAGGGACAGCTATAAATACATTAATCCAGTTCCCGAGAGCAAAAGAGATTAGAACAGAGCATTTAACATAGCTTTATCAAGAATGGTACCATTTTGTACATTTTTAATTGCTCTAATAAAATAATTTTTAGAGAGAAGCATTTTACAAGATTGTCTCTCAAACACTCAACTTTATGTACCACACTTCCTTCTGAAGATAGATTAATTTTCATTTTTGTTTAATATCTTAACCTCAAGAACAAAATCTGCCAGATTCCTCACTACTGCTGCTTCCTCATGGGCTGCTGCCAAATGGAAGATGACTGACTATAAATCAAAGTTTGGGACAACTTTAGTACTAATGGAACAGTTTCCCCAACTGTCATTATTTCAAGCTACTATTAAGAACAAGAAAAAACACTCAGATGTGTTAGTGACATTTTCTGTTATGAAAGATTGAAATTAGGTCCTTGTTATGTTTGGTTCCTACTGTAATTAGTCTTTTCTTTGTAAAACGTCATTGCTTCATTACTCCTGTGCCATTTATTAAGAGCAAATTATATATTACTTTTAGCATTTCATTCACCTTCTATCTACCAAAATGTGGTGCTGAATAAGGAAAGGACAGTTTGTTCAGATTGTGCAGTGTTCTATAGAAAGAAGAAAAATGGGAGTGGAAATAAAGAAACCACAACAGTGTCATTTCAGATTTATTATTTTTAAGCATGACACACTTGAACATGCACATACATATCCATTTTAGAGAGAACAGTAGATAGCTTACACATCCCTTTGGCTAAAAGTTCAGAAGATAACTTTTTCTTCCTGTTTATTGCCAATACAAAATTCTCCTACTGTATGGGAACTACTCAGGTAATATTCAGGGGGGGAAAAAAAAAAAGGAGCTGGCAAGGATGTTTTCTGGCTTTGTTACCTTTTGCCTTTGCCACATTTCCCTGAGTTAGAGTTTGGAGATGAGTAACTGTTCTTTGGTAAATGGTTAATGGAAGGAAAATGAGAAGGGATAGTGGGTATTGTTTACCAATGGAGTGCTTTCTGGACGTCAATGAATTTGAATATGCTCTATTTTATTTACTTTGTTTGCTTTTTATTTGGTCAAAAAGCATAGAAGAAGGTCAACTGCTGTATCTCAGTACCCAGAGGGCTTTTTTTGGGTTGTAACCACATTTACTTTGTTTGTCTTTTAAAAATTATTGTTAAGAGTAAACTTTTTAAAAAGACGCTATCATTATTATCTTGATAAATTGAAAAATTCCTTCCTGACTGCTACCTGTTTCCAGTACACCTTTTCTCATTGTCATTGAGTTTTCAAACTTTCCATACATTTTCCATTTATAGAATCCCAGATATTGAGAAAGATAATGTTATGAAGAAACAAGAAATAGAAAATGAAGAGTTTACAGGGTCTCAATTTTTGTTAAATAAAAACAATATTGAGAAAGACTTCAGTAAGATAGTGAAATAGGCAGACAAACTACACAGACCCTCTTAAACAAAGAAAGAGAAACTAATTGGCAGAGATACAGAAGATAATCCTGGAGCCTTGAGCTTTGAAAGGAAGTATACAGAAGTGGATTGGGCACTGACTAGTGGAAAAACTGAATGAAAACAGTGAGTATGGAGACAGTTGGAGCAGTCAACTGTCAGCTACTCTGATGGGACCAACAAACTGACTATTTCCAAGTGGTGTTGGGACCTGAGAATTGGCCCTGGTCACCAAGGGCTGCAGGGATGACTGCGTTGGTGGCCTATGACTAGGAAGGGAAACAGCAAGGAGGGAGACAACATGAGCTGTGCCCTTTCAGCTGTTCAGAGGGTGCAGCCATTTTGATTGTTTACAAGTGGTGGCCATTTTGGTTATTTAAAGTGACTGAGGGCACAGCCATTTTGAATGTTTACAAGTGGTGGCCATTTTGGACTTTAATATGATAGCATTCTTAGATTCCAGGGACCTAAGAATAGGCTGTTTGACAAGGACAGCAGGGACATACAGGAGGCTGACAATGGGAAAGGAGACAGGTGGTGAGTGTATAAGTGCTGCCAACTAGTAAATAGAGGAGCACAGCACAGTACCTTGCTTACATAGATAACATACAAACAAAATACATAAAATGAAAATGAAGGGCAAGTCACTCTAACATACAATCACAAATTAAATATAAACACAAAAATGTCACAATACCTTGGAGACAACAGAGCATCACGATGCAGACAAAAGAAACAAGATAAAAGAGACAAGGGACCAGGATACAGATCCAAAACACATCCCTAAGGAAGACATAGCATTGGAACTTCCTAATAAGAAATTCAAAAGAATTATATTTAGATACCTTCAATGAATTGAGAGACAGATCAAGGAAAACACTGACAAAATTAAGGAAAACACAGGCAAAACCCTAGAAGAATTTTGAAAGACAATACCAGAAAAAAAAAATGAAAAATTGGAAATGATACAAAATCTACAGACAGAAATCCAGAAGATTAATACTGAATTTTCAGAAATAGATAACACATTGAATGGGCACAGGAGTAGAATTAAATCAATGGAAGACAGAGATTGATTAATGAGATTAAAGGCAAATACCTCAATACTACTTTGGAAAGGGATCAATCAGAAAAAAGATCAAAAAATGAAGAAAGCCTAAGGTTCACGTGGGATACCATCAAAAAGGATTAACTTATGTGTGATCAGAATTCCAGAACAGGAAGAGACAAATAAAAAACACAGAAAACATTGTTGGAGATTTGTTGGAAGAGAATTTTCCTGGTATGATGAAAGATGAGAATATATCTATTCAAGAAGTCCAATGAACCCCAAACAGGATAGACCCCAAAAGAAAATTACCCAAATATATCATATCAAACTCACCAAAACCAAAGACAAAGAAAGAATCTTGAAAGTAGCATGGAAAAAACAAAAAGTTACATAGAAGGGGCAACCAATAAGACTAAGCTCAGATTTCTTGGCAGAAAGCATGCAGGTGAGAAGACAATGGGATGGTGTATATAAAACCCTGAAAGAGAAAAATTTCCAACCAAGAATTATATACCCAGCAAAATTGTCCCTCAAATATGGTGAAATGAGGACATTACCAGATAAGCAGAAATTAAGGGAATTTGTTAAAACCAGACTAACCTTACCAGAGATGCTAAAGGGAATCCTTTGGACAGAGAGGCAACAACAGCAGACAACAACTGACCATTAATACACATGGTGACATAACTCAGAACCCAACCCAGTTATGGAAGTATCCAAAGTAAATAAGCCTACAAGATTGTAAACAGGAAACCAGAGATATCAATTGACAAATGAGGACAACAACTACAAACCAAAAAGAGGGAAAAAATTCTGTAGTTACAAAACTTCTCAATGGTAAGGAAGTCAAGACAACTGCAAGAAAGAACAGACTGTTCTAAACTTGGGAAGAAAATTATAAATCACAGGGTAACCTCAAAGAAAAATGATAAACCTTCACATCAGAATAATAAAAAAGAGGACCAGCACAAATATTTAGCAAGTACTAAAACAATAGCAGTGAAAGAAGTGTTAACACGATTCATAAACAAAATGAGCTCAGCACAGAAAATTATATGAAACAGAAATCAACACCACAAAAAAGCATGTAACAAAATGAGAGCAACAAATTCATACTTGTCGATAATTACATATCTGACAAGGGACTGATCTCTAAAATTTATAGTAAACTCCAACACCTCAACAACAAAAAGATTAACAATCCAATTCAAAACTGTGCAGAAGACATGAATAGACACTTCACCAAAGAGGATATTTAGCTGGTCAGCAAATACATGAAGAAATGCTCATGATCATTAGGCATCAGAGAGATGCAAATCAAAACAACAGTGAGATACCATCTCACCCCAGCACTAATGGCAAAGTTCAACAAGACAGAAAATAACAAATGCTGGAGAGGATGTGGAGAGATTGGAACTCTCATATGCTGCTGGTGGGACTGTCAAATGATACAACCACTGTGGAAAGCAGTATGGTGATTCCTTAAAAAGCTGGAATTAGAAATACCGTTTGACTCAGCAATCTCATTATTAGGTATATATCCTAAAGAAGTGAGAGCCAGGACAAGAACAGATATATGCACATCCATGTTCATTGCAGCACTATTTACAATAGCAAAAAATAGTAACAACCTAGGTGCCCATCAACAGAAGGATGGATAACCAAACTATGGTACATACACACAATGAAATACTATGCAACACTAAAGAATAATAAAGAATCTGCAACACACAGCTTAACATGGATGAACTTGGAGGACATTGTGCTGAGTAAAATAAGTCAATCACAGAAGGACAAATATAGTATTAGTTCATTATTGTAAAAAGTCAAGGAAAGGTTTATATATGGAAAGCAACTTTCTGTGTTGGTTACCAGGGGTGGGAGGGGAGGGGAAGGAACACTGAAAAAATAAATAAAATAAAAATACCTTGACCCATGTCACTTTAGTTTTGTGTATTGAACTGTACGTAAATTATATTTCAATAAAATGCATTAAAAAATATTGACATTTTGTGATACTCTAAGAAGCTCTGGTGACATAGTGCCTAAGGCATTTAACTGCTAACCAGAAGGCTGGCGGTTCAAACCCACCAGCCACTCCTCGGAAGGAAGACTGGGCAATCTACTTCCGTAGAGATATTGCCTCAGAAACCCAAGGAAGGGTTGCTATGAGTCGGATCTGATCCAGCAGCAGTGAGTTTGTTTGTGGTACGATGCTCTAAGGAGCTCTGGTGGCATAGTACCTAAGGCATTCAACTGCTAACTAGAAGGCTGGCAGTTCAATCCCACCAGCCACTCCTCAGAAGGAATATTGAGCAATCTGCTTCCATAATGACACTGCCTTGGAAACCCAAGGAGGGGTTGCTATGAGTCTGATCCAACTCAATGGCAGTGAGTTTGGTTTTTGGTTTTTTATGATACTTTGAGCAGGGGTCCTTTGGGTTAATCCATGTGGTATCCTGTGGGCTAAGGCATCATTTCTTCCTGGAAGCATTAACCAGCTGAGTTGTGTCCTAGAGCACCACCATTGAAAGCACTCCAATGAAATGATCTTTCTGTTTAGCTAACCCTATATCTCTGTCTCTTTTCTCTCTCCCCTACAAGATTCTAAGGGCCTTGAGGGGAATGTCCCATTTGTATTCCATCTTTGTATTCTTCACTTTCAGCATACTGTCTGGCAAATACCTCTTCTCAGCCTTGGAACCAAAGATTCTGCCCTCAAGGGCCTCATAGTTCAAGCTGGCACCTCTTTTTCAAAGCAACAGTGACAAATGGAAACAGCTTTCTATTTCAGCCCTCATGTGTTAATGTTGCTTTTAAAAAGAAGTGCCAGCATGCTGTACTGGCTTATATACCGCCATAAAAATGAAACAAAGTCATCTACACACAAAGGCTATCCTGAAATGTGCCCTGCCTGCCTGGGAGGGAGGTACAAGAGAAGGTCAAAATATTTACAGATTTTTATCTCCTCAAATTTCTGCTTTTTATGTTCTTCTACCCTAGTTTCTCCCTGTCAGTGGCTTTAGTTATCCTGTGGATGCTGTGGCTTTAAATTAGTGATGGTGCTGCCATGGATTTTGGGGAGCAAATCTAAACTAGTCCATATTTTAACTGACCTGTCAAGCATTGCCAACAGCTGCAAATTAATCCGATTCCCTTCACCCTACCATACTTGTTGCCAGGATTTACTGGCTGTGGCTTCAGTGTTAACGTACTTCTTGGAGTGAGACTGTCCTGGAGATGATTATTTATTTTCAGGAGCTGGCCTTCTCTCAGAAGCTCATCAGTCCCCGTGTCAGGACAGCCTTGTCCATAAGCTGCCGTGGTCACTGTGGACATCATGCCAATCTTGCACTGATGGCTGAGAATGGCTTTCTCTGCTTCCTCTAATTCCCCTTCCCCTTCCCTGCCATGTATAGTTCCATGATAAATCACCCAAGAAAGATTTTCAGTGCGTTTTGACAGGATGAAACTGTGTGATTCTGCTTGATCTCATTAAGAGCCTCAGAGCCAAATCCCTCCAAATCACACACAGCAAAGCAAGCTTGCAACCCTGACTTGCAAACTGTGAATGGCTCATCTTTCTAGCTAAGGGAGAGAATGAAAGCTTAACGGACAATCTGATGGTTTTCTGCCCTTGGCTTCAAACAAAGGAGGGATGTTTACAGCATGGTTTCATTTGCAAAGTCCCAAATGTGGAAGCAAAGGCATCAGTAAGGTTTGAGCACCCAGGATTCTAAAGAAGAATATCCTAGCCTTCATTCATTCATTCATTCATTCCACAAACATGTGCTAAATGTACTGGACACTATAGTAAATTGTAAATAAGGCAAAATACCATGCCCTCAAGTAGCTTAAGGTGTGATGGGGAAGAGAGAGATGCAAATAGATAATTATAAAGCAGTATGTGGAGTGCCACAAAAAACAAAACAAAACAACCAAACTCACTGCTATCAAGTTGACTCATAGCAATCCCATAGGACAGAATAAACTGTCCCATAGGGTTTCCAATGATGTAAATGTTTACAGATTTAATGCTAACTACTAAACTTTTGGTTAGCAGCCAAATGTTTAAATAACTGTGGTACTAGAGCTCCTTCTGAGATACCTCTCTGTGTGTTTGAACCACCAACCTTTTAGTTAATAACTGCAAGCTTAAACATTTGCGCCACCCAGGGACTATGTAGGGAGCTCTGGTAGCATAGTGCCTAAGGCACTTGACTGCTAAGCAGAAGCCTGGTGGTTCAAACCCACCAGCCACTCCTCAAAAGGAAGGTTGGGCAATCTACTTCTGTAGTGCTACCATCTCGGAAACCCCAGGAGGGGTCGCTATGAGTCAGGTCTGACTCGTCGGCACATAACAACAACAAGGGACTATGTGGAGTACAAACCAAAAACAAACTAAACTTACTGCCATTGAGTCGGATCCAACTAATAGCAACCCCTGTCAGGAAAGTGAGGAAGTACAGAAGTTAAAGTGAAAGCAAGGAAAGAAAAAAAGGCCACCACCTCGACAGATCAGAGCAGGCTTTATTGAAGAAAAGTCCGTGAGGGATGACTCTAGAAGCAATGTGAACAATGCCAGTTGCAGAATAGAGCCATGCCTAGGAGAAGTGTTGCCCCCTTTTATAGGGACCTCTAGTGCACACAGAGTTTTGCAAGAGTTGTAGTTTCCAGTAAGTGGGGTTGTTTTTGACAAGGCGGGAGGGTGGAGGTGGAGTCTGCAGGTGGAACTTATCCTTGAGGTTTTGTTGTGGGTTCAGAAGAAATTGATGACCACTATAATGTCCAGAGCTGTAATCTCTGGTAGCATAGTGGCTAAGGCACTTGACTGCTAAACCAGAAGGCTGGCGGTTCAAACCCACCAGCCACTCCTCAGAAGGAAGGTTGGGCAATCCTACTTCCGTAGTGATACTGCCTCGGAAACCCAAGGGGAGGGGTCGCTATGAGTCAGGGCTGACTCGACGGCACATAACAACAACAACAACATAATGTCCAGAATATGGAAGAGTCTTTATTCAGCTATAGCCAGGCTGCAGGGAACTAAAGCATTCTCCTCAACTGCAGCCTTGAGCCTGTTTTCAGGCAGGTTTATATAGCTTAGGACTGCAAGCAGGCAAGCAAGCGTGTTACAGAAGTGATAAATTGCCAAGTTACTGTTTAGGAAAGATTAATGATCAGCTTACTATTTTAGGGAAGATTAATGGTCAGCTTATTATCAGAGTGGAAACACACAATCCAGAGTGAGGGTCCTCAATTCTGAGAATTTCTGTTGGCAGGATGTGGGCCCCCAACCCTGGGAATTACTATTAACAGTGCTCTCAGGGAAAGGAAGATTAATAGGGGTTAACAGGGCTCTCAGGAAAAAGAAGGTTAATAGGGGTTAACAGGGCTCTCAGGGAAAGGAAGTGGGGAGTGGGTTTCTCACAAAATTACAAAATAGCATCATCTACTTCAGTTTCACAAGGTGGGGGGAGGGTGTGGGGTCTGCAAGCTGAGTTTATCTCTAAGGTTTCTCAAGTCAGGAGAGGGTGTGAGGTCTGCAGGTGGAATTTATCTTTGAGGTTTCAGGGTGTCTTAGCCAAGTTTAGAGTAGCCAGTTCGGTCTTTCAATCCCTCCTTGGGTTTCTGAGGTGGTATCACTACAGAAGTAGATTGCCCAGACTTCCTTCTGAGGAGTGGCTGGTGTGTTTGAACCTGGTTAGCAGTCATATGCCTTAGGCACTACACTACCAGAGCTCTTATGAAAAAGCACCAAATATCACAATGAGAAGGGGCACCAAAACCCATCTGGGAGGGATGGTGATGAGGATAAGCTTCCACATAGAAGTGATGCCTAGGCTGGGTTTTAAACAGTGAGTAAGAGGAGTTCTGGTGGTGCAGTACCTAAAGCATTTGACTGCTAACCAGAAGACTGGTGGTTCAAACCAACCAGCCACTCCTCGGAAGGGAGGTTGGGCAATCTACTTCTGTAGTGCTACCGCCTCGGAAACCCAAGGAGGGGTCGCTATGAGTCGGATCAGACTCGAAGGCAGTGCGTTTTTCTTTTCTTTCTTTCTTTCTTTTTTTTAAAGAGGGAGTCAGATGAATTTGAAGTTATCGTAGTGAGATGTCTTAGGCAGAGAAGGCAGCAATGAGCAAACGTCTTCTTGTCAACACCTGTTGCCTTCAATCTCTGGATTTGCTCATTGGATGATTGTCATCCTTTTTCCTTTCTGTTTTCCATTCCCAGATAGGTGTTAACTGAGTACCTAACCCTGGCCTGCCATGTTCCACGTGGATTTCATTGCATGGATTAAATTTGAGCATCCTGCTTAAATGGCCTTGATTATCCTTAGCCTACCTCTTGCTTTTGGGTTTACTAGTCTCCTCTTAAGGAACTCTGGTGGTATAGTGGTTAAGGTATTTGGCTGCTCACCAAAAGGCTGGTGGTTCAAACCCATCAGCTACTCCAGGATGAGGCAGTGGTGTTCAGTGGTAGATCCTCACCTTCCATATGGTGGACCTCATGTACAGCCACCACTTGTCTCTAAGTGGAGGTTTTGATGTTACTTCTGTATTAAAGCTTAAATTCTAAAGCACTTAGTTTGTGAAAGGCTATGGTCTGCAGTGGGACCCATTTTGAGGCTCGACATAAGTTTTAGATACATTTGGGTTCTTTCTGACCATTAAACTAGCGTTTTGACTGTGCATAGACAAGTTCCAGGACAAACCTAAGAAGGGGTATTTTGCCTTCAGGAAGAATGTAGATGATCTCCACACAAAGAACTGAGCATATCCTTTTCTAGTTTAAATTAAGGTTGGGGTCTTGGTATTGTTTGGTAGCCACCTTGTGGCTAAGACTCAGGCTGCATGCATGGTCATGAGTCATAGCCTATCCAGACTACTACCTAGCCAGGTAGTCAAGGCTCAGAATGAATCCTGTAACCCTTCTCTATTTCAAGTGTGTACGTATCCCAGTCATGGTCTTTATCCCACCTGCAACAGTGATGAATCAATCTGCCACCAATCATGATTTTGTGATGATTCCCTTTTTTTCCCTTTCAACCATATATAACTAGCCCCATGGGCATAACTCAGCAGACTCCATTCAACTTTCTGTACTGTATACATGCTGATGGTTTCCCTCATCCAGGATGATTGTCTTTGTCCTGTCCAAGACTTAATAAAAGGGTCTCTGCTGAACCTGTTTGAATCTGGGGTCTCTTTCCCCCTGTTACACTATGATGCTGAGCAGGTTTTAGTGGAGCTTCCAGACTAAGACTAGAAAGAAAAGCCTAGTGATCTACTTCTAAGTCAGCCAATGAACACCCAATGGGTTACAATAGTCCAGTCTATCACCGGTCATGGAGATGAGCAGGAACCAGCAGTTTTTTGTGCTGTTGTTCATGAGTTGCTATCAGTTGGGTCTACTTGAAGACAGCCAGCAACAGCAACAACTCTCCTTTTGACACTGACACTAGTGCTTGCACTGACTATGTAACCAGTTTAAAGATAGACATTTTTTATTTTTTTAAGAAACAAGCCATGAGTGCTTTTGTTCAGGTTGACAAGAATTTTAAGGCTGAGTTCATGTCCTTTCCATCCTTTTATTCCCAACTGCCTTACATATAAGAAAAAACAAACCAAACTCACTGCTGTTAAGTCAGTTCTGACTCATAGCGACCCCTCCTTGGGTTTCCGAGGCAGTATCACTGCGGAAGTACATTGCCCAGTCTTCCTTCCAAGGAGTAGTTGGTGGGTTTGAACCACCAGCCATCTGTTTAGTAGTCAAATGCCATAGGCACTATGCTACCAGAGCTCCTTACATGTAAGAAAGACTCACTATATATATTTGGTGTAAGAAGGAACAAATGGGTATCCCAACTAATAGGCATTCTTCTTATTCAGTCTCATTTCTTATTCTTTCTTTTCAAAGGGCAAAGAACAATGGCATTCATTCCATTTTTAATGAAAATGCAGCTTATCTGCACAGTCAAAAGGAGCCTGTAGGATTTGAGGGAACCATACTTGAAAGCCATACAGAAAGGAGAGGAACCTGGGGCATAGAGGCTTCAGCCTGGAAAATCAGACTAGAAATGAAGACGGAGACAGAGTTGTCTTTATTGTGTCCACAGTGGCTCCTAGTTAGGACTCTTTGCCTTGACTAGAGAGGCAGACACTTCTATTCTGCAAATGAAAGAGGCAGGAATGCTTTTTCCAGGCAATTAGCTTAAAAAGGGTGCAGTTTCCTTGGCTTTGCAGAAATGCCAGAAAAGATTATGAAGTCTCTAAAGATCAGAAAAAAAGCCAATATGGTACATGACATTTTATTCATTAGGATGGATACCCAAGTATTCTGAGCCTCTAAAAATGTTTTGTCCTTTGTACACTGGGATGGGCCTCTGAGGATACCATTAATCATAATAACAGCAATGAAACCACCTTCTATTTGCATAGCACTTTGCAGTTGAAATGTGCTTTTAAGTACATAATGCAAATTATAGAACAGACTTCTAGTAGGGGGAGGATGGGAGGAGGAGGTTTTCAGAGGAAGATTGACAATTCCTGTCCTTTAGGAATTTTAACAATCAGCCAAATCTTAGTCTCTGGAGTCTAACTCAGGTTCAGTAGTTAGCTTCAACAGCTTACCTGTAGTACTTCATGATTAGCAGATGGACTCTCCCTATCACCCTGTGTTCTAGATGCCATCACAAGACAGTCTCAAACCTCAAGTCCTCCCCAGGAAAGCCCTAAACTATTCAGCCAACATCACTCACAGTGCTCTGTTATTTCTTCCAGTCTGGGCTTCTGCTTGTGGCTATTCAATGTCTAGAGACTTCATGCTGAAGAGCAGAGCTTAATGTATGACTGGTTGGGTGGATGTTTACTGCTTGCTTTCTTTAACCACAGCCCCAGATGCCTCTGCTGTAGATACAGGTCTGTAGCATGAGTTCCTTCACTGGAGCTGTGTTCTGCTTTTTTTTTTTTTTAAAGCTTTTGTTACTGTGGTCATCATTTATTTTGATGCCAATAGTTCCACCTAAGTCTCTATGTTATACTTACTTCAACTATAACCACCATTGCTACCATTTTATGCATCTTTTACCAAATGTGCAATGTAGGCAACTAAATTCCTGTGTACAATTTCTATTCTTTTGGGTGCTTTACTTTCTTAGGTCCATAAGGCTAAAAAGCAGGATCTCATGACATAGCTCTCCCACTTGCTACTGAGTTTGTCTCTCACTTTCACAGCTAACTGTCCTTGCAGAAATGTGGGTAATCACTTTACTGAACCCAAGAAGGTTTTGGACAAATTTTAGTTATATATTCTTTCAATACAAGGATGAACTGAAAAACAAACCTGTGATTCTGACTCATAATGACCTATAACGCTGCCTAAGCTGTAAATCTTTACAGAAGTTGACTGTCACATCTTTCTCTCATGGAACAGCTGATGGGGTCAAACTGCCAACTTTATGGGTAGCAGCCTAATGGCTTTAACCCCTACACCACAGGACATCCTTTAATACAAGAATGTTGTAGGTGCCATCAAGTCAGTTCTGACTCGAAGTGACCCTGTGTGTACAACAGAACAAAACACTACCTGGTCCTGCACCATCCTCACAATTGTTGCTGTTTGAGCCTATTGTTGCAGTCATTATTCAATTCATCTTGTTGAGGGTCTTCCTCATTTTTGCTGACTCTCTACTTTTATAAGCATGATGTCCTTTTCCAGGGACTGGTCCATCCTGATAACATGTCTAGAGTATATGAGACAAAGTCTTGCCATTTTCTTTTCTAAGGAGCATTCTGGCTGTATTTCTTCTAAGACAAATTTGTTCATTCTTGTCAGTCCATTGCATATTTAATATTCTTTGCCAACACCATAATTTAAAGGCATTGATTCTTCTTTGGACTTCCTTATTCATTGTCTGGCTTTCACATGCATAGGAGGCAATTGAAAATATCATGGCTTGGGTCTACCATAGCTTAGCCCTAATGGTGATATTTTTGCTTTTGAACATTTTAAAGAAGTCTTTTGCAACATGTTTGACCATCCTTGATTTCTTGACTGCTGCTCCCATGGGTATTGATTGTGGGTCCAAGTCAAAGGAAATCCTGGACAACTTCAATCTTCTGTCTGTTTATCATGATGTTGCTTATTGGTCCAGTTGTCAAGATATTTGTTTTCATTATGTTGAGGTGGGATCTATGCTGTATCCAGCACAGGTCACAAAATGAAGCCACACGAAAGGATTAATGGTTTTTTAAAAGGAACAGGGCCCAGGCAGATGCCCTGCATATTCTGCGAGAGTGACACCTGCTATATCTGTCCTGGTCCTGCTTTATTTATGCTTAAGCACACAATTACATCATTATTCTTGATATTTCCTTAAAACAATCAAGTATTCAATCAAATACACTTCTATAGTAAAATCAAATATTTCCTTACAACAATCGGTTATTAATTAAAAGTTAAAGTTTTACTCTTTCCCATATCCAAAGGCATTTTCTTATGTCCAAATATATTGGATAATTAATTAGGTTAATATCTCTTATTAGGTTAATATCTCTCACAGGATTAGCAAATAATCACTAAGATACCTCATTTTAAAACATAATATGATTGTTAAGGTACATGATTCTAAAGAATGGTTTCTAAGGTATACTGTTCTTAGGGCAAAACATTATTCCAGGGAAACAGGTTAGCAAACATTCTGCTGGGGGGCAACATTCTGCCCCAGGAACACAAAGCTGGAACCAAGCAAGCATTCAACCATGAGAGGCCTTGCCATCTCTTAAACATTCAACCATAAGAGAGGCCTTGCCATTTCTTAAACATTCAACCATAAGAGAGGCCTTGCCATCTCTTAACTGTAATTAGAACATGTGCCTTGCAATCATGTCCTTTTGGGGGTCTTCTACTTGGTCTCCAACAGATCTACATTGAAGGCTATAGTCTTTGATTTTCATCAGTAAGTGCTTCAAGTCCACTTCACTTTTGGTAAGCAAGGTTATATTATCTGCATATTATAAGTTGTTAATAAGTGTTTCTCCCATTTCTTGATCCTACCAGGAGAGAATAATAATAACTTCATACAAAAGCTAGTAAGAATCAGTGGTTCAGTGGTGGAGATTCTCACCTTCCATTTGGGAGACCTTGGTTCGTTTCCCAGCCTGTGCACCTTATAACAGCTATGACCCCTATGGCAGTGGAGGGTTGTGTGCTGCTGTGATGCTGATCAAGTTTCAGCAGAGCTTCTAGACTAAGATTTACTACGGAGAAAGGTCTGGCAATCTACTTCTGAAAATAAGTTAATGAAAACTCTGGATCACAATGATTATATTTGCAATAAATCGTGGGGATGGCACAGGAACAGGCAGCATTTGTTCTATTGTGCATGGGATCATCATGAGATGGGGTCAACTCGGTGGCAGCTACCAACAACAAAAGGCCAAACAAGTAAAATGCATTATTGTAATTCTCATAACTACCCTTATATGAATAAGACCGAAGAAGAGTCGATGGTTTTGAGTCGTGGTGCTGGCAAAGAATGCTGAAAGTACCATGGACTGCTAAAAGAACTAACAAATCTGTCCTGGAAGAAGTACAGCCAGAATGCTCCTTGGAAGCAGGAATGGCCAGACTTTGTCTCACCTACTTTGGTCATGTAAGAAGGGACCATTCCCTGGAGAAGGATATCATGCTTGGTAAAGTGGAAGGTCAACGAAAGAGGGGAAGACCCTCAAGACGGATTGACACAGTGGCTACAAAGATGGGCTCAGGTATAGCAGGGATCATGCAGCTGGCACAGGGCTGGGCAGTGTTTCATTCTGCTGTACATAGGGTCGCTGTGAGTTGGAGACAATGCGACGGCACCTAACAACAACAGCAACCCTGTATGATCATTATCCCTTTATTATAAGTGAAGAAACTAAGGCTCAGAGAGGTGAAGTAATTTGCCCAAAGTTTGCCCAGAGCTGGATTCTATATGCAGATCTTTCTGGTCTCAAAGCCCAAGCTCTTTTCACTTCAGGATGCTGTGTCTAGCCCTTCGATTCTATAGTCAACCCAGGCCAACCATCCAAGGCTCCCAGAACATGTGCAAGTTATCTAAAACCACTCCATCTTTTTCTAGTCCTCAGTACTTTTGAGTTTTAGGACTAAATATCCATTATTTTATTTGAGCCTCACAAAACCTCTGTGAAGTTGGTAATGTAGTAATTATTAAAACAGTAGTTATAGATTGAAGAAACTGAAGCTTAGAAACATTAAATGATTTCTCCAAGGTCATAAAGCTAAGAGGTGATAGAGAACAGGCCCACCTCTGAGTTCTCTGGATAAAACTCCAGGCATTTAAAAGTCATTCTTATTTTAAATTTGATTACAAAGATACTTCTCATGGATAATACTAAAACAAAACAAAACAAAAAAAAACCCACTGAGGATAATATAAAAATCACATGTAATTCTACCTTCTGAAGACTCCGTGTTTTCCCATCTGCCTCTCTGTTGGCTGGACAGACACTTTTTGTTTTTCTATGTTTGTGGCGACCCATCTACTCTGGGGCTTGATGCTGCTCAGCCATTAGATGACTAGACTGGGTGAAGCACTGAGGAGTGTGAATATGAGTTACTATTTTGGTTATCTAGTACTACTCTGCCTCAGAAACCCAAGGAGGGGTCGCTATAAGTCAGGTCTGACTTGAAGGCACATAACAACAACACAACAATACCACTCTAACAGACATATCACCAATGGGTGGCTTTAACAAATAGGAGTTTATTTTCTACAATTTAGGAGGCTAGAAGTCTGAGTTCAAAGTGTCAGCTCCTAGGGCTAGGTGAAAGCCCCTCAACCTTGGGCTTCAGCTCTGCCTCTTGCTCCCAGCCAACTGAAGCTGGAGGCTTCTTTTAACTCAGACAGATCCTGGCTGCTGAGGCTGACAAATCCAAAGTTGACAAATAAAATGACACAGTCCCGAGATTACCAAACAACATGGCAGGCCACTAGTGCAAATCCATTAACAGTCCCAAGATTGGCAGACAACATGGCAGGCCATTGAGATGAAGCCTTGGCTACATGCAGGGTCCAAGACATCAAAAAGCTCTGGAGACCTTAAACAACACTTCTTCTTAGGTACTAGCAGCAGACCACATCCCTAAGGCAGCTACTTATCTGCTCACTGCAGATTCTACCATGGAGTTGATTACCAGTATCATCATGGGGCATAACTATATCTAGCTGCCCAGCCACTCAAAACCAGGCCCAGCCAAGTTGACATACAACTTAAACCACATTTACTTTTTCCTTTCTGTAACCCTCACTATCACACAGCTTTGACTTTATACATGGACCTCCTTATCATGTTTGTCATTTGCTTCTGGAGATCTGGGTTTTATTCAAGGTTACACAGAAGTAGGAGCTGCTGTAACACCAAGTTTGGTTGTTAACCAAGATTTCTATGGTATTTGCTCATTTGAGGGTATCAGGAGTTGCCTTAGATAGAAGAGATAAAAGAAATAAATGACAAATGAACTGCTCATCTCTCTTAAAACTTAAAAGAGTAAATGATCAGTGACTTATTAAAAAGTTGTTTAATTAAGGAAAGAAAATTCATTATAATTAAACTACATTGGGAGGGGCCAAATGGAGAATAACATGTTCTTGATTTTGATTAGTTGATATTTTATTGGAGGACATTGGTCTGTGTGCCCTCAGTTGAGACGTGAAGGAATCAGAGCTGTGGACCCATTCAAGGTCCTCAGAGGCAATGGAGGAGATGGGAAAATAGCCTGAAATGACCTGCTGAGAGTGTTCTGAGTGGGTTCTGTAGGATGGAAGTATGATTTCTAGTTGTTCATCAGTTTCCTCAGAGCCACCATTTCTGCACTTTCACCATTTCTGCCTCTTTGGCTTCCTGGAATGCAGTGAAATATTTTCATCACTGTAGAAATTCCAGCTTATCAAATTCACACAGACTCAGGAACTCTCTGAATCAAATATGGAGATTTTTCAGATACAACATCTAATCAAAAGTTTTGTGTTCTCCCCTTCTGCAGCTGTGTGTGAACTCACTGAAAAGCAGTGTGATTTTATCTCTAAGAGCCTGTATCTTTGCTTCTTTTTCTGCCTTTTTTCTTGTCCTTTCACGTCCCTCCTTCACATATATCTCTCTATCTCAGACTAAGAAGCTGAACAGAACTTCTCGGACGTAAATGTGAAAGCTAATCACTTAGAGATCTTACTAAAATGTAGATTCTGATTTAGGAGGCCTGGTGTGAGGCCCAAGAATCCCAGGGGGTGGTGCATCAAGATCACAGTCTGAGAACCCCACTCTGAGCATCTGTAGAGTTATGAGAATGGATTATGAGAGCTCTGGGTGGTCTTCAAGCTTGGCTTATAAACTGACCTGTGTATATGACTCTGAGGTCTAGGAGATATGTTATTAAGCTGATGTTGGCTCAGGATGACCCAAGTTGTCAACACTGAAGGACAAAACAACCAATTGCTCACCTCCCCTTGAGCTATAATGTGACTAAGCTCAGGCCTAGAGTTCACTTTTTTCTTTGTGGGCGCACCGTGCTGCTCTGAGGCTGCCCTTATTGCTTTTGAATTCTTAACTTACCAAGCACTCCAGCTGTAGACAGAGAGTAGCTGATACTAGTAATCTTTCTCAGTTTTCTCCCTGTAATGAGAGAACTAATTTCCTCTGGTTAAGAACACAAGGGCAATATCTAAATGACAATTCTAAAATATGCCAGGAGAAGAAAAAAAAGGTGAAATCTGAGGTGCTCTGATCATCAAGCTGCTCTATTGATATTTAAGTTCCATATCGACTGACTTCACTGGTTTTCAACAGTTAGAGACCATTTTGATTAGTTTTTCCCTCCCTCCCCTGTTGTAGTTTATTCTCACAGACTAATTACCTAATTGTGACTGAAAAGTTTGACTGGTATAAACTGTCATATCATTAATATCACATGCAAGTAAAATTTTATGAAGATAAGTCAAAAAGAGTTGCAGCAGTACATTGACAAGGAACTGTCAGAAATTCAAGATAGATTGAGAAGAGGACATGGGATGAGGGTTATCAGTGCTGATATCAACTGGATTTTAGCTGAAAGCAGAGAATACCAGAAAGAAGTTTACCTTTGTTTTAAGTGACTATCCAAAGGCATTCAACTGTATGGATCATAACAAATTATAGATGACATTGTGAAGAATTGGGGATTCTAGAACACTTCACTGTGATCAGGTGAAACCTGTACATAGACCAAAAGGCGGTTGTTCTAACAGAACAAAGGAATACTCCCTGGTTCAAAATCATGAAAGGTGTGTGTTAGGGTTGTGTCCTTAACCATACTTACTCAATCTGTGTGGTGAATAAACAATCCAGAACCTGGATTGTATGAAGAAGAGTATGGCATGAGAATTGGAGGAAGACTCATTAACAACCTGCAATATGCAGATGATACAGCTTTTCATGCTGAGAGTGAAGAGGACTTGAAGGAGTTACTGGTGAAGATCAAAGACTATATGCTTCACTATAGATTATACTTCAACATAAAGGAAACAAAAATCCTCACAACTGAACCAATAAGCAACATCATGATAAGATTGAAGAAAAGATTGAAGTTGTCAAGTGTTCTGGTCACCTAGTGCCACTCTGACAGGAATATACCAGAAATGGGATGCTTGAACAAACAGGAGTTTATTCTCTTACAATTTGGAGGTTTTAAGTCTGAGTTCAAAGTGCCAGGCTCTAGGGGCTAGGTGAATGCTCCTCAACCTTGGGCATCAGCTCTGCCTTCTGCTCCCAGTCTACTGAAGCTGGAGGCTTTTCTACACTCAGCTGCTGGCTGCTGAGGCTGACAAGCCCAAGGTTGACAAGTAATAAGGCACAGTCCTGTTGTTACCAAACCACATGGCAAGCCATTAATTCAAGTCCACTGAAAGTCCCAGGGTTGGCAGAGTGTGGCTGGCTGCTGAACAATGACTCAGCTACATGCAGCGTTCAAATGTGCCATAAGCTAGAGCCCATTCCCCAAGGCTTTTCCTTATATACAGAAAGCAGACCACATCCCTAAGGCAGCTACTCAGGTACTCAAAGTAGTTCCACCATGGAGTTGATTACCAGTCTCATAATAGGGACTAATACTACATCCAGCTGCCCAGCCACTCAAGCAGACCCAGCCAAGTTGACACACAAACTTAACCACCACATCAAGGATTTCATTTGATTTGGATCCACAATCAATGTCCGTGGAAGCAGCAGTCAAGAAATCAAATGACATATTGCAGTTTAAATTGTTAAAAAGCAAAGATGTCACCTTGAAGACTAAGGTGCATCTGACTCAAGCCATGGTATTTTCAGTCACCTCATATGCATGTGAAAGCTAGACAATTAATAAGGAAGATTGAAGAAAAGTTGATGCCTTCGAATTATGGTGTTGGCAAAGAATATTAAATATGCCATGGACTAACAGAAGAATGAGCAAATCTGGCTTGGAAGAAATACATCCAGAATGCTTCTCAGAAGTGAGGATGGTGAAACTTCATCTCATGTACTTTGGGCATGTCATCAGAAAGGACTAGTCCCTGGAGAAAGACATCATGCTTGGTAAAGTAGAGAGTCAGTGAAAAAGAGAAGACCTTCAACAAGATGGATGGACATGGTAGCTGCAACAATGGGCTCAAACAGCAATGATTGTGAGGATGGCACAGAATTGGGCAATGATTTGTTCTTCTACACACATGGTCATTATGAGTCAGAACTGACTTGATAGCACCTAACAAGAACAACAATGACATGATGTTGAGCATCTTTGCATATGCTTTTTGCCACCCGCCTATCTTATTTAGTAAGGTATATGTTCAGATCTTTTGCTCATTTTTAAAATGGGTTGTTTTCTTATTTTTGAATTTCAAGTGTTCTCTTTATATTTTGGGTAAAAATCCTTTAGAAGATACGTGTTTTATAAATATTTTCTCAGAGTCTGTGGCTTCTCTTTTGATTCTCTTATCAGTGTCTTTCATAGAGTCTACTCACTGCCGTCGAGTCAGATCCGACTCATAGCAGCCCCTCCTTGGGTTTCCGAGGCAGTATCACTATGGAAGTATATTGCCCCATCTTCCTTCCAAGGAGTGGCTGGTGAGTTTGAACCACCAGCCTTCTGGTTAGCAGTCAAATACCTTAGGTATTATGTCACCAGAGCTCCTTTTCATAGAGTAGAAGTTTAAATTTTAAATCCAGTGCTGGATTTAGTGTGAGCTCAAAGAGCTCAAAGTCTTAATTACCAATTTATTCTTTTATAAATTGTACTTCGGTCTTGTTTCTACAAAGTCATTGCTGAATTCATGGTTACCTAGGTTTGTCATCTTCTAGAAGTTTTATAGTTTTGCATTTTGCATTTAGGTACATGATCCACTTTGACTAAATTTTTGCAAAATATAGCTGTGTCTAGGTTTATTTTTTGCATGTGGTCATCCACTTGTTCTAGTACCATTTTAGCAAATGGTACCAGATTGGTTGGTTTTTGTATTTCTTGCTATAGGAAGACATGCAAGACGAAACTGAAGTAGTATTTTCAAAAAACACACTTCTGAGACAGAATTCAAAGGGAAAGTGAAAGGATTGACGATAGAATCTAGGAACAGTGTAGCCTTACCTGTGTTAAAGAGTAAATGTGCACCCTTAAGAAGCAGGATAAAAACAAACAAACTCATTGCCATTGAGTTGGATCCAACTCAGCGACCCCTTCTTGGTTTTCCAAGGTGGTATCATTCCAGAAGTAGATTGCCCAGTCTTCCTTCCTGGGAGCAGCTGGTGGGTTTGAACTGGCAGCCTTCTGGTTAGCAGTCAAATGATTTAGGCACTACCCCAAAGAAGCAGGTTAAACAGTAAGAAATTTAACAGAACCTTCCTGAAAGGAATAGGGGAACAGCAGATGGAAATAGAATATAAAGTGCTAGATATTTTCCACTTACCCCTCCATCCTACTGAACCCTCCTTTCCTTTGGATGCTCATCTGTATCACTCACCCTTCTTTATGCTATAGATTTGTTTGGGTTTGGCCATTAGACATTAGCAGGGATCAGAGGACAAGAAGAGAGAAAGGTTGAGGTGTTTATTCACAGGCCTCCACCCTGTCAAGCCTTGCTGTGGCTGCATTTCCCTTTGAGAAGTTTTTCCATGACAATAGCTCCCTCCCTTTGTACCTTCAGGCACAGGGCTAGGAGTAGCTTCCTCTAGGTGCTCCTGTGGTTGGTTTTGTTAACTTGCCCACACTTTGTAAATTATCTGGTGATTAAACTCTCTTCAAGTACCCTGGGAGTTTTCCTCCAAGTAATACAGAGATGTGTTCTACTATTGCAGAAAGAAGATAGAGACAAAAGAGATGCTACTGAAGGCTTGGAACTTTGAAAGCTGACGAATATTAAAGAGAATGTTGCAGAAGTGTTTGTACTGAGTGATTAGAGGCACAGACTTCAGGTGTATGAAGAGGCAGAGGAGTTTTAGCTTAGAGTGATTCCCTACCTGTGAAGCATGTGAGGCTGAGGGAAATTTTCTCAGGAAGCAGGTATATTGGGCCTAAGCAACTCCATAGCAAGAGTACCTGGCAACAGGTAGAGCAGGACTGAAAAAGTCTCTTTGAGCTCACACTAAATCCAGCACTGGAGTTTCTCAAACATAGTGCTCAAAGAAAAGACAAAAATTAAGAGATTTTCAGTTATACAGAAAAGAAAAAAAGAAAAGCACCTCAAATAAGATCTGTTATCTGAGGCTGTTATCATTGAATATCTTGAAACTCTGCAGTAACAAAGTTATTTCTTGCAAGAATGTCTCAAATGCCACTCTGAAAGAAAGACAGTATGTAAGAGTGAATTTCCCTTTAGGTATGGTAAATGATAGTGTCACAACCTGTTAATTGGAACTTATTTCTGTTGAATTGAAAGGCACAGCTAATTAGACTGGCTGTAGTCCTGGTGTGGTGCGGGTATGTGGTATGGCTTTTCGAGCCTAGTCTTTGTAACTCCCACCAGGTTATTGAGTGAGACCATGCAAATAAGGTGTGTAAAGCTCTGATGTTGGGATTGGTTAGTTTTGTCACTTTGCCAGGCTTAAAATGAGCCCTCCTAGAGGCGGAGAAGGAGCTCTGGTAGCATAGTGCCTAAGGCACTTGACTGCTACCCAGAAGGTGGCGGTTCAAACCCACCAGCCACTCCTCAGAAGGAAGGTTGGGCAATCCTACTTCTGTAGTGATACTACCTCGGAAACCCAAGGAGGGGTCCCTATGAGTCGGGGCCGACTCGATGGCAAATAACAACAACAACAGAGGCAGAGAGGGGATCTCACTGTCAGTGAGGGAGAAGAGCTGGAGGTGAAGTGGAGCGTGTCCTTGGACCCGAGATCCCTGAGCTGGACCTCCTTGGCTGAGAGATGCTCCGGTGAAGAGACACTCTGATGGAGAGATGCCGTAGCGGAGAAATGGTGGCAGTGGAACCAAGAGGCATGAGACAGAGTGGCAGGCTCATGTGGCTTACAGAGGCAGAGGTCAGGACAAGAGGCCGAGGGCCAAAGAGGAGTATCTGAGGGCACAGCAGAGGGGAAACAGTCCTGATCAAAGTGTTGTATCCTGAGAGTGTTCCTGAACCTGACTTGTAGCCTGTTACTTCCCTAATAAACCCCATAACCATGATTATTGTCTGTGAGTTCTGTGTGGCTATTGCAATGAATTACCAACTGCAGCAGAGAAGCAGTGAGCATCATGGGAGGGATGGTTGGTGTCAAAACTGGTAAAAAGGCTGGAGAGCGGCAGCATGTCTGGCATCATAGAAATAAACCTTGAGCTGCTGATGGTGATCCTGTCTTCCTGTTGTGAAGTTACAGGAGGTCAGAAGATGCCACCTCCACGTCCTTGTTACACCTGGTAAGGCTGAACCTCAAAGACCTTAGTCAATACCTGCTGTCTTTCCCTCAGAGCAGTCTTTGCTATGGTAGATACTCAGTTCTGGGGATATATGAATGTAGGGATTAACTGCTTTAGGGTCTGTATTTTGTAAGTGTGGGTCTAGTGCTGTGATAATTTTATATATCCCGTTAACTCCTTTGATTCTTTGAAAGTGAGGCATATGCTAGACATCATTTAACACGAGAGATCCTGAAAATATTAAATTCACATAATGGACAATAGCCCAGGCATAGATACTGAAAAGTCCAAAATTTACCTAGCTATTGAGAATCTTCCTTTCTGAGGTTGAACATAATTAAAAATTCAGGTGGAATAATTATGGATTTTAAATTCTTTGGACTTTCATCACAAAGATAAGAGTATTTGATTTTGGACTTTAACTTGCAAAAAGATTTATTCTTGAGAGGCGGGGCAAGATGGCGGACTAGGCAGAAGGATTGCACAGACCCTCTTCAACAAAGAAAAGGGAAACCAATTAACACAGACACAGAAGATAA
>NW_006921623.1:16371284-16399850 GCF_000298275.1 Orycteropus afer afer | reverse complement strand
TTTTTTTTTTTTTCATGGTTTTTCACATTTATATATGGATGGAAGACAAATTCATATTTTGTTAGTGAAAACTTTATGCCTCTTGATGTCTAAAATTACATGCTTTTTACCAAATGTAACAAAGTTTTAGCTTATCTTTAATTTTGCAGTTTATGTATCACTCAGGAATGGATAGTTTTAGTTAGACTGCCTAAGGATAGGAATCATTTACATGGAAATACTTGCTAAGTCTTATTCAAAATATTTTGAAAGTTACTCTTTTCTCCTGGCTTATATGTAGGCAAAATATTTTCCACTTCTTGGTTGTTTCTATTTTATCTTTTTTTTTTTTTTTTTGAATTTTCTGGACCAGACAATTTCTTTGAAGTGATATTAAAAGGTTTATGATACAGCTAGTAGACTAAATCTCTCATTTGCCATAAAAGAAATTACACAATGCTGACTATGACTACTGGCTTCAGATTATTGTACTTGCATCAACTCAGACAGGCCTGCAGCAGCAAGGGGAGTATCTTTTTAAATTTCAGTTAAGGATACTCCCTATCTCTACATGAGCTAGACCACAATAAATTTTGCAAAATACATATGACATCACAATTCCTGTATGTTCCTCAATGCTTTAGTGTCCCTTGTAGACTGATTACACTGGACATCTCTGCTGGATCCTCCCTTAAATCAGGGTC
This sequence comes from Orycteropus afer afer, assembly GCF_000298275.1. Lineage (NCBI taxonomy): Eukaryota > Metazoa > Chordata > Mammalia > Tubulidentata > Orycteropodidae > Orycteropus > Orycteropus afer. The sequence continues at coordinate 16,399,167 of NW_006921623.1, read as the reverse complement.
TGTCCAGGATGCAAGAGGAGCGACAACCAGCTAAAATATCAGAGAGGTCAAGCTTCAAGATAGTGGTGTTGGATTGTTCAATAGAGTAGCAAGTTCTGATAGTTGCTGACTGGAGTTAAAAGTGCTGGGCTGGGGCTTGTGTACATGTCTCCTTTTATTAAAATTTTTATGAGCTTACCAGGAGCTCTGGTAGCATAGTGCCTAAGGCACTTGACTGCTAACCAGAAGGCAGGCGATTCCAACCCACCAGCCACTCCTAGGAAGGAAGGTTGGATGGTCTACTTCCATAGTGATACTGCCTCAGAAACCCAAGGAGGGGTCGCTATGAGTCAGGGCCGACTCGACGGCACATAACAACAACAACAAGAGCTTACCAGGTGTATAAATGTAAGGTGCATTCTGATGATGAATTGTTTACGTAAATGGAATAATTCTTGGCTTTACAATTAGCAGCATTGAAATTTTAGGCAGCTAGGATTTCCCAGAGCAAATCAGGGCAGAGTTGAAGTAAAATATATGCTATATCTGATTTATAATGGACTATACTAAGTTGTAATGAAATAATTAAAAACTTTTGATTGTATATGCCTGTTGCTGTTATATCAATTGTATTATATAAATTTATTATGGAAAATTTGGATTAATATATAACTGACTTATTGATAATAAGAATCTCCTCTGTGTCCAGTTTTTCCAGAGAAAATCTAAACCTAGCCTCTGCAAAGATAATTAAGAAAATTGGATTATTTGTCTCACTTAGGAACCAAGATCACCAGCTCAGGTTTGCTCATGGCTTACCTATAATTATACAGGAGACCCTCTCGATCTAGAATTTCTTCATAATGAAATTTATATCTCTTATTGATTAATGTACTTAGTATAATAATTAAGGATTATGTCCATTTAATCTCTACATCTCCATCATAATTTCTAATACATAGTGTATACTCAATAAATATCTTTTGAATAAAGGAACATATTCCTGGAACTTCTACCCATCAATATGTTTTATTAAACACATTAAAAAGTCCAGAAGATACAGCTTATTGAAAATGCAACTACTATCTTGTTTTAAAATACCAAATGTTGAGTAATCCCTCAGAGACAGACACTGGGAGAGAGAACCACCAGGCCTGCAGACTCAGGACCATATGTTTGGGGAACACCAGGCTCAATTGGCACAATGTAATACATAAAAATCTTGTTCCACAAACTACTTTGGTGAGTAGCGACTGGGGTCTTAAAATCTTTCAAGCGGCCATCTAAGATGCAGCTAATGGTCTCTCATCTGAAGCGAAAAAGAGTGAAGAAAATCAAGGGCATTTGGAAACAATTAGTCCAAGGATATGATGGGCCTAGAGACCAGAAGAACTAGATGGTGTCCAGCTACCAATGCCAACCACTCAAGAAGGGATCAAAACTGGAGATGCTGGATAGAGTGGGAAGAAAAACATAGAACAAAATTCAAAAACAGAATAATAACCAGAATTACTGGTCAGATGGAGTCTGGTGGGACCTGCAAGAATATAGCCCTGAGATAGGACTCATTCCCAAAGACTGGCTCTCAGCCCAACAGTAGAAAGACTTACATGTAGGACACTCAACCCAGGGTGATGCACCTACCTACTCTACAGAGATACATCCCTTGGAGCAATCAGCTATGGGGCACCAGAAGGGCAACATTCACATGGAGGGAAAGCTGGACAGACAGGAGGCATAGTTAACAAGGGCAAGGGGGAGGGGAGGGGTCACAGGGAAGGAAAGGGAGGAGTATGGGTTAGGGTTGGGGATGGTAATTGGGGAGTGAAACCAAATGTACATGAACTGTTGAATGTAAAGCAAATTCTGCTCTGTAAAATTGTACCCAAAGCAAAATAAAAATAAATAAGTAAAACCCTAAAATGTTTCCTATCTCTGGAAATTTCTCTCAGTTATAATGCTACTAAAGCTTGACCTAGATACCAGTCTAAGTACTAGACACTAATAATAAGGGTAAACCATTGATAATTATACTGTACAGGTATAAATTATTGAGATAGTATATATTTTCTTACATATATTTTCACCACAATAAAAAATTAAAAAGTAAAAAAAAAAAAAAAAAATACCCAATGTCCCATGAATCAAATCAATAGTATCTTGATATTCTTAAAAGGACTCCAATTTCTGTGAAATTCTGTCATCATTTTTGAGTGCTACTGTAGTGTAGATAACTAAAAACCAAACTCACTGCTTTTGAGTCAATCCTGACTCATAGCGACCCCTCCTGGGTTTCCTAGGTGATATCTCTATGGATGTATATTGCCCAAGCTTCCTTCTGAGGAGTGGCTGGTAGGTTTGAACCACCAGCCTTGTGGTTAGCAGTCAAATGCCTTAGGCACTATACCACCAGAGCTCCCAGATAATATAAAATAAAGAGTGGTTAAATTGAATGAGATTTCACTTTGTTCATCAAATCAGTTTTTTGTCAATAAGAGTTGGCAGTGATGTGATAAGAGAATTTGCTATTATAAAAAAGACATTTGACAGATCCTGTCTAGTTTGCATATTGAAAATTAGACATTTTAGCAAGGAATAATTAACAATAAACCCTAGGAAAAGAGAAGCATGGAAGCTCTCATTTATTATGATTTAGTCCCCTGCCTTGACTCTTTTCTTCAGATTGAGTTTACTGATCCTTTCTCCTGCCATCTTCAACCTGTTGTTTAGCCTACTGAGATAATAAATTTCATTTCAGCTATTGTGATTTTTTAAAAAAATATACATTAAAAAACAAACTTTTTTTGTGATTTGGGTGAAAGTTTACAGAGCAAATTCACCTTCCACACAGCAGCTCACATATATTTTGTCTCATGACATTGACTGCAATTTCCCACAGTGCAACAGCTCCCCTCCCACAACCTCCCCATAGTTACCTCTTCCCTGTGTCCTTCCCTCCCATGCACTCTTGCCCCCCAAACTGTCTCCCTGTGCATACATAGCCCTTTTAATCTCCCATGATTGATCTCTCCAAGGAGTGTGTCTTTGGTTGGTTGGTATGTGCCGTTGAGTTGGACCCAACTCATAGTGATCCCTCCTTGGGTTTCCGAGGCAGTATCACTGCAGAAGTAAATTGCCCCATCTTCCTTCCAAGGAGTGGCTGGTGGGTTTGAACCAACAGCCTTCTGGTTAGCAGTCAAGTGCCTTAGGCACTATGCTACCAGAGCTAATGTAAATGTTCAGTTCATATGCCTGTATTTTGTTTGGCTGGAAGCCACAGGAGTGGGTTCAATTCCAGACCTGAAGGGCAGCTTGGGGTATAGTCTCAGTGGTTCCACCAGGCTCTATCATACCAACAAACCTGGTCCCCCCTTTTATTTTTTTAAATGATTTTGCGTTTTGTTCCACATTGTTCTCCCACTATATCCAGGATCTCCTACATAGATCCCCCTCTGAGTGGTTGACAGTAGTACCAGACACCATCTAGTTCTTCTGGTTTCATAGTCATACAGGCTGAGGATTACATGGTGTACCAGTCCCTTGGACTAATTGTCTTTGGTTCTCTTCATTCTTTGCTCTGGATAAGGAGAGACCCATCGTTGCATCTGGATGACCGCTTGCAAGCTTTTAAGATCCCAATCATTACTTCCCAAAGTAGGATGTGGAACAATGTTTTTGTGTAGTGTGTTATGCCAGTTGAGTTTGATGTCCCCTGCAACTATGGTCCTGTGCCCATAGGTCGAACTACTCACTCCCTCTGGGTAGCTAGCTATGGCCAAGAAGTGACTACAACCTTGTCCCTTGTCAGCTTTATTATATACCTGGGAATTCTTACAGAACATACAAATACACTTGTAGAAACATGTCTGCCAACCCTATAAATGGTCATGGGCACACTCCCTGCCGCATAGACATACCTAATAGTTCAGCCTGTCCACCCATCTATCCACCCATATATCAATGTTTGCCTTCACTGACAACACAATGCCATATGTGCAAAAGGATTCATCTTTGTTGTCTGTACCTCCCATGCACCTCTCTATGTTTTCCTCTTCCTCAATGCCACCATGTTGTTCACTCACATTTGGTACTTTGCCCTTCTCTTAACCCAAATCAATACTTGTCTCTACCTATCTGACAGTGTTTCCTACCCTCCCCTCCCACCCCTGGTAACCAACAAAGAAAATTTCCTTCCACACATAGACCTTTTCTTGACTTTTACAGTGACAGACTAATATAATTTTTGTCCTCCTGTGATAGCCTTATTTCACTCAGCATAATGTCCTCCAAGTTCATCTACACTATGCTCTGTTTTGCAGATTCTACATTATTCTTTAGGATTGCATATTATTCCACTGTGGGCATGTACCAAAGTTTGGTTATCCATTCTTCAGTTGATGGACAACTAGGTTGTTTCCATTTTTTTGCTATTGTAACTAGTGCTGAGATGAACATGGGTGTGCATGTATCTGCACTTGTCCTGGATTTTGCTTCTTTAGGATATATATCTAGTAATGGAATGGCTAGGTCAAAAGGTATTTCTAATTCCAGCTTTTTCAAGAACCACCATACTGCTTTCCACAGTGGTTGTATCATTTTACAGTCCCACCAGCAATGTATGAGAGTCCCAATCACTTGGCATCCTCACCAGCATTTGTTATTTTCTGTCTTGTTGAACTTTGCTACTAGTGCTGGAGCAAGATGGTATCTCATTTTTTGTTTTGGTTTGCATCTCTCTAATGGCTAATGATTGTGAGCATTTCTTCATATGTTTGTTGGCCGCCTGAATATCTTCTTTTGTGAACTGTCTATTCATGTCTTCTGCCCATTTTTTAATGGGATTACTTGTCTTTTTGTTGTTGAGGTGTTGAAGTTTTCTATAAATTCTAGACATATGTCACATATGTCATTGCCAAATATTTTTTTTCCCAATCCATAGGTTCTCTTTTGATTCTTTTGGAGAAGTTCTTGGAAGCACATAAAAATTTAATTTTGAGAAGGTCCCACTTATCTAGTTTATCTTCTGCTGTTTGTGTATTTTTAGTTATGGTTGATAGTCTATTTATGCCACATATTAGGGCTCCTAAATTTGCCCCTAGTTTTTCCTTGAGGAACTTTATAGTTTTAGTTTCACAGTTAAGTCTTCGATCCATCTGCAGTTAGTTTTTGTATGTGGTGTGAGTTGCAGATCTTGTTTCATTTTTCTGCAAATGGATATTCAGTTTTGCCAGCACCATTTGTTAAACAATCTCTTCTCCATTTAATGGATTTCAGCCCTTTGTCAAAGATCAACTGACTGTAGGTCGATGGATCTATTTCTGGGTTCTCAATTCTATTCCTTTGGTTTATGTATCTGTCATTGTACCAAATACCAGGCAGTTTTGACTATTGTGGCTGTATAGTAAGTTTTAAGATCCAGGAAAGTGAGACCTCCTACTTTGTTCTTCAATAACGTTTTGCTTATTTGAGGTCTCGTCCTTTCCATATAAAGTTAGTGATTGGTTTCTCCATATCCTTAAAGAATGTAGATGTGATCTGGATTGGGATTGCAATGAATGCATAGATTGCTTTGGGTAGAATTGACATTTTCACAATGTTCAATCTTCCTATCCATGAGCATGGTATGTTCTTTCATTTATGTAGATATCTTATGGTTTCTTGAAGTAGTGTTTTATAGTTTTCTTTGCACAAGTTTTTGTGTGCCTGGTAAGATTTATTCCTAAGTAGTTCATTTTTCTGGTAGCTATTATAAATGTTACTGATTTCCTTATTTCTTTTTTAGCAATCTCTTTGCTGGTATAGAGGAATCCAACTGATTTTTGGATGTTGATCTTGTATCCTGCCATGATGCACAATCTCTCAATTAGTTCCAGGAGATTTTTGACTGAGTGTCTTGGGTTTTCTAGGCACAGGATCATATCATCAGCAAATAGGGATAGTTTGACTTCTTCCTTACCAATTTGGATGCTTTTGATTTTCCTTTCTTGCTTTATGGCCCTGGCAAGGACTTCCAATACAATGTTGAATAGAAGTGGTGGTAGTGGGCATCCTTGTCTGGTTCCTGTTCATAAGGGCGATGGTTTCAGTCTCTCTCCATTGAGAATAATGTAGGCTGTTGGTTTTGCATAGATGCCTTTTATGTTGAGGGATGTCCCTTCTATTCCTATTTTGCTGAGAGTTTTGATAAGGAATGGATGTTGGATTTTATCAAATGCCTTTTCTGCATCAATTGATATGATCATGTGGTTCTTTTTCTTTGTTTTATTTATGTGGTAGATGACATTGATTCTTTTTTCTAATGTTGAACCATCCTTGCATACCTGATATGAACCCCACGTGGTCATAATGAATTATTTTTTTTTGATATGTTGTTGGAGTCTGTTGGCTAGGATTTTGTTGAAGATTTTTGTATCTATATTCATGAGGGCTATCGGTCTGTAGTTTTCCTTTTGAGTGATGTCTTTGTCCTGTTTAGGTATCAAGGTTATGCTTGCTTCATAAAATGAATTTGGGAGAATTTAATTCTTTTCTATATTTTGGAATAGTTTGAGTTGATTGGTATCAGTTCTTCTCTGAGTGTTTTGTAGAATTCTCTGGTGAAGCTGTCTGGTCCAGGACTTTTTTTTTTTTTTTTTTAATAACCTGTTCCATTTCTTCTTTTCTTATGGATCTGTTCAACTTTTCCACCCAGTCTGTATTAGTTTAGGTAAGTGGTGTGTTTCTAGAAATGTGTCCATTTCATCCAGATTTTCAAATTTGTTGAAGTACAGTTCTTCATAGTATCCTGATATTATCCTATTTCAGTTGTGTTGTGATGCCGCCCATTTCATTTCTTATCCATGTTATTTGTATTGTCTCCCTCTTTTCCTTTGTTAAGTTTGCCAGTGGTTTGTCAATTTTATTAATCTTTTCAAAAAACCAACTTATAGTGTTGTTGCTTTTTTCTACTATCTATTTTCTGTTTCATTGATTTCTGGTTGAATCTTTATTATTTCCTTTCTTCTGGCTTTTCTTGCTGTTCTTTTTCTAATTGTTGGAGATGTTGGTTTAAAGTGTTGATTTTGCCTCTTTCTTCTTTTTTGATGTGTGCATTTATTGGTATAAATTGGCCTCTGATCACTGTTTTTGCAATGTCCCAAAGATTTTGGTATGTTTCGTTTTCATTGTTGTTTGATTCAAGGAATTTTTGAATTTCAATTTTTATTTCTTCTCTTACCCAGTCTTTCCTAAGGATGGTGTTGTGTTGTTCAGTTTCCATGTATTTACTCTTTTTCTGTTGATCTTTCTATTGTTGATTTCTAATTTGATAGCATTGTGATCTGAGAAGATGCTTTGAAGTATTTCAGTGTTTTAAATTTTTTAAGACTTGCTTTATGGCCTAACATATGGCCTATCATGGAGAATGTTCCATGTGCACTGGAAAAGAATGTGTATTGTGCTGTTGTTGGGTGAAGTGCTCTGTTGATGTCTGTAAAGTCAAGTTGATGGACTGTATTAAAGTCTCCTTAGATGACTGTAGAGTTATCTATTTTCCTTTTCAATTCTGTTAAAGTCAGCTTTATGTACTTTGAGGTTCTTTCATTGGGTCTATAGATATTTATGATGGTTATATCTTCTTGTTCAATTGATCCTTTAATCATTATGTAATGTCCTTCCTTGTCTCATATGGTGGTTTTTGCCTTAAAGTCAATTTGATCAGAAATTAATTTTGCCATTTCTGCTCTTTTTTGGTTGCCATTTGCTTGATATATCTTTTTCCAACCTTTCATTTTTAGTCTGTTTTTGCATTGGTCTCTAAGGTGTGTCTCTTGTTGACAGCATATCGATGGGTTATATTTTTGTATCCAGTCTGCAACTCTCTCTCTCGAGTGGTGCATTTAATCCATTGACATTCAGTGTAATTATCGACAAGTATTAATTGGTTGTTGTCATTTTGTTATGTGTTTTTTCATGGTGTTCCTGGTTTCTGTGTTGAGCTCATTATGTTTATGTATTGTGTTATTTCCTTTGTTGCTGTTGTTTTAGTATTCATTAAATATTTGTGCTTGTCCTGTTTGTTTTTATTGTGCTGTGAAGGTTTATCATTTTCTTTGAGGTTACCCTCAAAATAAATGTGATTTATAATTTTATCCTCAAATTCAGAACAGTCCATTCCATCTTGCAACTCTCTTGACTGACTTACTGTTTAGGTGTTCTGTAACTACACTGTTTTTTTTTCCCCCTCTTTTGGTTTGTAGTTGTCTTCATTTGCCAATTGATGTCTCTGGTTCCCTCTTTACAATCTTGTAAGCTTATTTTACGTTGGATACGTCTATAGTTCTGTTTGTTTCTGGGTTATGTCATCTTGTGTATTAATGGTTGGTTGTTGTTTGTTATTATTGCTTCTCCATTCAAAGGACTCCTTTCAGTATCTCTTGTAAGTTTGGTCTGGTTTTAACAAATTCTCTTAATTTCTACTTATCGGGTTATCTCTTAATTTCACCATCATGTTTGAGGGACAGTTTTCCTGGGTGCCTAAGGTATTTGACTGCTAATCAGATGGCTGGAGGTTCAAACCCACCAGCTACTCCTTGGAAAGAAGGTTGGGCAATATACTTCTGTAGTGATACTGCCTTGGAAACCCAAGGAATTGTCACTATGAGTCAGGTTTGACTTGAAGACAGTGAGTTTGGTTTAGTTTTTGATTTATATAATTCTTGGTTGGAAATTTTTCTCTTTCAGGGTTTTGTATATACTGTCCCATTGCCTACTCACTTGCATGGTTTCTGCTGAGAAATCAGAATTGATTCTTCTTGGTTGTCCCTCGTAAGTTACTTTTCATTTTCCCATGCTGCTTTTAGGATTCTTTCTTTGTCTTTGCTTTTGATGAGTTTGATGATGATATGTCTTAGTGATTTTTTGGGTGGTTCTATCCTGTTTAGAGTTCGTTGGACTTCCTAAATGGATATATTCTCATCTTTCATCATATCAGGGAAGTTCTCTTCCAACAAATCTTGCACAATTTTCTCAGTGGTTTTATTTTCCTCTTCCTGTTCTGGAATTCCAGTTACACATAGCTTATTCCTTTAGATGGTATGCCACATGAACCTTAGGCTTTCTTCATTTTGTTTTGATCTTTTTTCTGATTGATCCCTTTCCAACGAAGTATTCAGGTATTTGTCTTCAATCTCATTAATTCTGTCTTCCATTGCATCAATTCTGCTCCTTTGCCCTTTCAATGTGTTATCTATTTCTGACAATTTAGTATTAATGTTCTGGATTTCTATCTGTAGATTTAGAATCATTTCTAATTTTTCATTTATTTTGTCATTTTGTTCTTGTATTTTCTTCCAAAATTGTTCTAGGGTTTTTTTTCTGTGCTTTCCTTGATGTGTCTCTCAATCCTTTGAAGATACCTAAGTATAATTCTTTTGAATTCCTTCTCAGGGACTTCTGATGCTGCTGCTTCCTCAGAGATGTGTTCTGGCTCTATATCCTGCTCCCTTGTTTCTACCACTTTTTTTTGATGGTATACACTGTGATTGTCTGTTGTCCCCCGAGACATTGTGATGTTGTGTTTAGAGCTTTGTTAACTGTTTGTGAAGGGCAGTTTAGGGTGAGTCAGGCTCTTCTTGGTAGTCATTTATCATTGACCAGTCGGTGGAGAAGGAAGTGGTGGCTCTCACTGTGTAGTTCCTGGCTAGCAGGCTGATTTTTAGGTTAATTCTTAGGTCTTAACACCACTCAGAAATATCTAAGCTGTCTGTGTGGTCAGGATCTCTGCCAGACCACAGTTCCATATGTCTCCTTTGTTGGTGTTTTCATGCAAATTCTACTAGTTGGAGTTTATTTAGTCCACATCTATATCCTTCCCTTCAAAGTTCAGGGCTCCAGGATTATCTTCTGTAGCTGTGTTAATTGGTTGCCCTTTTCTTTGTTGAAAAGGGTCTTTGCAGTCTTTCTGCCTATTCTGCCATCTTACCATGACTCAGAAAGAAGCAAAAAATTTTTTGAGTGGGTCACTAGAGGTAATAATGAGTGGTACCACTACTGTTTCCACCCCTTGATTCCTGGACCTGTGACTCCTGGCTATTGGAGAAACAGCATTGCTTATTGGATGCTGGTTTACAGCATATACAGCCTCCTGGAGGACATTGCCCCAACCCTTCAAGGTATTGCCCTAGTGGGTACTGTAATTGTGTTTTCAGTAGGCCATTCCATCATTCTATCAAGCTAGCTGCTTCAGGATAATGGGGAACATGGTAAGACCAGTGAATTCCATGAGTATAGGCCCATTGCCTCACTTCATTTGCTGTGAAGTGAGTCTCTTGATCCGAAGCAATGCTGTGTGGGGTAATATGATGGTGAATAAAGCATTCTATAAGTCCACAGATGGTAGTTTTGGCAGATGCATTGCATGCAGGGAAGGCAAATCCATATCCAGAATAAATATCTCTTCCAGTAAGAACAAAATGCTGTCTTTTCCATGATGGAAATGGTCCAATGTAATAAACTTGCCTCCATGTTGCTGGCTCATCACCTCAAGGAATGGTTCCATGTCACAGACTCAGTGTTGGTCTCTGCTGCTGGAAGATTGGGCATTCAGCAGTGGCAATAGCCAAATCAGCCTTGGTAAGTGGAAGTCCATGTTGCTGAGCCCATGCATAACTTCCATCCCTGCCACCATGACCATTTTGTTCATGATCCCATTGGGCAATGACAGGAGTAGCTGGGGAAAAAGGATGACTGGTTTCCACAGAACGTGTCATGTTATCCACTTGATTGTTAAAGTTCTCCTCTGCCAAGGCCACCTTTTGGTGGGCATTCACCTGAGACACAAATATCTTTATTTCTTTGGCCCATTCAGAGAGATCTATCCACATTCCTTTTCCCCATACTTCCTTGTCACCAATTTTCCAATCATGCTCCTTCCAAGTCCCAGACTATCTAACAAAGCCATTGGCCACAGCCCATGAATCAGTATACAGTCGTACATCTGGCCATTTCTTGTTCCATGCAAAGTGAATAGCCAGATGCATGCCTCAAAGTTCTGCCCTTTGGGAGGATTTCCTTTCACCACTGTCCTTCAGGGAAGTCCCAGAAAAGGACTGCAGTGCTGCTGCTGTCCATTTTCGAGTGGTGCCTGCATATTGCACAGAACCATCTTTAAATTGGGCATGAATTTTCTCTTCCTTAGTCAGCTAATCATAAGAAACTCCCTATGAGGCCATAGGTGCAGACTGGGAGAGGGAAGGTAATGTTACTGGAGTGGAGACCATAGGCATTTGGACCACTTCCTTGTGCAACTTATTTGTGTCTTCGGGTCCTACTTGATCTCTGATATACCACTTCCATTTAATGATGGAGTGCTGCTGTGCATGTCCAACTTTATGACTCTGTGGGTCAGACAACCCCCAGTTCATGATGGGTAGCTCAGGCCTCATAGTGACTTGGTGACCCTTGGTTAGGTGTTCAGTCTCTACTAAAGCCTAGTAACAAGCCAAAAGCTGTTTGTCAAAAAGAGAGTAATTATCTGCAGAGGATGGCAGGGCTTTGCTCCAAAATCCTGAGGGTCTGTGTTGCAATTCACCAATAGGAGCCACCCAAAGTCTCCAAACAGCATCTCTGTCTGCCACAGACTCTTCACACACCATTGGATCAGATGGATAATGTGTCCCAAGTGGCAGAGCAGCTGCCACAGCAGCCTGATCCTGTTGCAGAGCCTTCTGTTGTGCTGAGCCCTACTCAAAACTAGTAGCTTTCCAAGTCACTTGATAAATAGGCCAAAGCAAAACACACAAATGAGGGACATATTGCCTCCAAAATCCAAAGAGGACCACCAGATGTTGTGCCTCCTTTTTAGTTGTGAGGGAAGCCAGATGCAATAACTTATCCTTCACTTTAGTAGGAATATCTTGACATGCCCCACACTACTGGACCCCTAGAAATTTCACTGAGGTGGAAGTTGCCTGAATTTTTGTCAGGTTAATCCCACCCTCTAGTATGCAAATATCTCACCAATAAGTCTAGAGCTGTCGATGATGCTTCCTTACTAGGTCCAATCAGCAATGTCATCAGTATAAGGAACCAGAGTGATGTCTTATAGAAGGGAAAGGTGATCAGGATCCCTACAGACTAAATTATGTAGTGCTTGGAAACTGATATACCTCTGAGGTAGCACTGTGAAAATATATTGTTGACCTTGCCAGCAGAAGGCAAACTTTTTCTGATGATCCTTTGAAATTGGTATTGAGAAAAAGGCATTGGCCAGATCAATAGCTGCATTCCAAATACCAGGAGATGTACTAATTTGCTCAAGCAATGAAACTATATCAGGAACAGCAGCTGCAAATGGAGTCACCACCTGATTAAGTTTATGATAATCCACTCTCATTCTACAAGATCTGTCTTACCTGCCCCCAAAATTTTTATTGTGATTCAGGTGAAAGTTTACAGAGCAAATTCACTTTCCACACAGCAGCTCACATACACTTTGTCTCATGACATTGACTACAGTTCCCCACAACATCTCCCCTCCCATTTCCTCCCCATAGTTACCTCTTCCCTGTGTCCTTTCCTTCCATGCACTCCTGCCCCCTGAGGTGTCTCCCTATGCATACACAGTCCTTCTAGTCTCCCATGATTGATCTCTCCAAGGAGTGTATCTACCTCAGCTCCTCTGCCTGTCTTTTATTTGGCTGGAAGCCACAGGAGGGGGTTCAATTCCAGACCTGAAGGGCAGCTAGGGGGCCATAGTCTCCGTGGTTCCATGAGGCTCTATCAGACCAGCAAACCTGGTCTTTTTTTTTTTTAAATGATTTTGAGTTTTGTTCTACATTGTACTCCCACTCTGTCCAGGAAGTTCCATTTGTTTTTTTTTTTGCATAGGCCAAATAGGCAAGTTAAATGGGGAAGTGATAGGAATCACCACCCCTACATCCGTCAAGTCCTTGATGGTGGTAGTAATCTCTGCAGTCCCTCCAGGGATGTGGTATTGCTTTTGGTTTACTATTTTTCTAGGTAGTGGCAGTTCTGATGGCTTCAACTTGGCTTTTCCTACTATAATAGCCGTTATTCCACATGTCAGGGGCCCAATGTGGGAATTCTACCAATTGCTGAGTGTATCTATTCCATCACTTCAGGATGGATTTCAGGGACCCACTGGACCCACTGTGAGATATACATGAGCTAAGACTCCATCAATAACTTGATCTCCATATGCCCCCACTCTGATTTGTAGGCCACAGTAACACTTTGGGTCTCCTGGAATTAATGTCAGTTCAGAGGCAGTATCTAGTAATCCCCGAAAAGTCTGACTACTTCCTTTTCCCCAATGAACCATCACTCTTAAAAAGGCCTCAGATCCCTTTGGGAAAGGTTGGGAGAAAGATTGACAGTATAAATTTTTAGCAATATAGTAGGATCCTTCCTCAAGGGGACCAGACTTCCCTTCATTCAAGGGGTTTTGGGTATGTAAACTGACTCAAGTCTGGGTATTGATTGAGGAGCTGTGACTATGTATTCTGGCAAATCTAGACTACTGGTCATGTGACCTAGAATTCTTCTGTCTATATAGATCAAGTAAATATTTAGTAGGTTTGCCATGTATTTCACTCCTGGGAACACCATGCCTAAGTAGCCAATGCCATAATTCCATAAAAATTAGAGTATTCTGATTACTCTTTTGACTCTGCTGTCCATTATGGTAACCACTTCCACCTTGCCTTTGTGGATTAACTGCTGCCACTTGGGCCCTACTACCACAGGGTCCAATCAGCCCTATTGTAGTTAAGTGTCTTAATTCAATTAGGGCAGTTCCCACTGTCAAATCTGGCTTACATAAAATAGTAATCACAGCAGTCTTTAAGGATGCTGGGGCTCCCTTCTCATTTGTTCCTCACTTTAGTGGTAAAAGGTATGTCTGGGCTCTCCATTTCTGGGTTTAGTGGTCTAATCTGATAAATCCATTCTAACATGCCAATTTCCCCAAGCCTCTGGATACCTTCTCCTACATTATACCAAGGTGCTCTGGAACTTTACTTCGGCTTAAGATAGGTCACCACATAATCCATGCTTCAGTAAGCCAATCAAATAAACAATTAGATCCTTTCCTAACCTCTCAAGCTGAAACATTGAATGAAGAATCTGTACTTAGTGGGCCTAAATCAATAAACTCAGACTGATGCAATGTTACATTCCTTGTACCATTATCTTGCACTCTCAGTAGCCATTCCCATACATATTCTCCAGGTTTCTGTATGTACATTTTAGCAAAACCAATAGGTCTTTTCATGGTGTAGTGTACCACTTCCTCAGTCACACATTGTATTTCACCTTTTGGGGCTTACTTGGACTTAAGTTTAGTTATAGGTTTAGCAGCAACAATGGGTGGTTGGGGAAGTTCCTGAGATCATTCAGCAATGGTTTCCATGGCATCTACCTCAGGCAATGATGCAGCAGGAACAATTGGGTTAATCTCATCAAAGGGAGGTGGAAGGGGTAACGGTTTTATAGTAATCCCTTCAGATCGGAGGGATGAGGCTTTTGGCAGGAGGGATTCAACAGAATTTATAGGCTCCATATCCTCAGCTTCCTGACTGTCTGCCTATATGTCCCCTTCCCAGGTTTCAGAATCCCATTTTTTCCCAGTCAATGTCCCCACTTTAACTTCAGACACCATTCTGGGTTGGCAATTCAATTGATGTAATTCACACGCCCTTATGATAAGACTCTGGGTTTGGTTTTTGGCACTATCAGCTCTGTTACTAGAAGAAATAAGTCTTTTTTTTAAGGATGCAGCTGGAAACATTGAGGTCATTTATGCAGAGCTTGAGCTGTAACTCAGCAGCCCTGAATTCATCTTGCTCTTGCTCTTTTACTACTTTGTACCACTTAGTCTAAGTAGGACTAACCAACCAGCTTCCTTATACTCCTCTGGTGACAGAATTGCAGGAAAGTTCAAACGTACTGTCACCCAGAGCCTCACTTCTCAAAACTACTTGATCTATTGGTGGTGCTATTTTGAGTAATAATATTGCCACCTCATGCCATGAATTAGCAGGACCCTCTTTCTAATGGAGGCAAAGTCGCCAATGACTTTATGGTTAATCAAATTGGAGAACCAAAATAGAATCAGTGAGAACCAATTTAGGAAACCCATCCTTATGATTTTGTGTCTCCAGGACCACTCCTGGTACCAAATATGTTAGACTGGGTTCTCTAGAGAAGTAAAACCAGTAAAGCTTGTATTTGGTGGTGTTATTGTTGTTGTTATGTCCCGTCTAGTCAGCCCCGACTCATAGCAACCCCTCCTTGGGTTTCTGATGCAGTATCACTACAGAAGTAGAATGCCCAACCTTCCTTCCGAGGAGTGGCTGGTGGGTTTGAACTGCCAGCCTCCTGGTTAGCAGTTAAGTGCCTTAGGCACTATGCTACCAGGGACCCTAAAGCTTTTTTTTATATATATATATATATACACACACATACATATATATATACACATACATATATATATATACACATACATATATATATATACATACATATATATACATACATACATATATACATGTGTGTGTATGTATGTGTGTGTGTGTGTGTGTATATATATATATATATATAAAAACTCAAACCAAACTCATTGCCATCAAGTAGGTTCCAACTCATAGTGAGTTTCTGAGTTGGGGTTTCTGAGGTGATATCTTGACGGAAGTAGATTACCCAGTCTTCCTTCTGAGGAGTGGCTGGTGAGTTTGAACCACCAGACTTCTGGTTTGCAGTCAAATGCCTTGGGCACTATACCACCAGAGCTCCTTATATCTATATATATAGAGAAATTTATTTGGGAAAATGATTCACACAGTTGTAGAAGCTGACAAGTCCTAAATTCCTGGATCAAACATCAAATTGGAGCCTTTTCCTGACTCACTCGGCTGCAGGGGCTGATGAGCTCAAGGTTGGCAGGCAGTATACTGGCTATTGACTTTGGCAGATGATGAATCCAGGATTACCAGGGAGAATGGTGAATTGTTTGCTCGTGGACAATTGTAGGCACCACAACAGGATCCAGATCCACAGAAGGTTCTCTCTTTTTCCCAGGGTGTTTATATAAATATATGCGCGCACACACACACGTACATACATATATATACATATGCATATATATACATGTATGTATATATATGGCTGTGTGTGTGTGTGTGTGTGTGTAAGAAGCAGGCCACACCCTAGGGAAACTCCCTTTCAATAGATTAGCTGCTCAAAGCATATACATCCGATCTTATCATGGGAATAACCACATCACAACTGCTTAAATCATTCAGAATTGTGTTTCAGTCAAGTTGACACACAATCCCAGCTGTCACAGCCTGTAACTACTACAATATTTTTTAAAATATAATTTTAGGGAGCTCTGGTAGTGTAGTGGGTAAGGCATTTGGTCACTGACCAGAAGGTTGATGGTTCAAACCCACCAGCCACTCCGTGGAAGGAAGACTGGGCAATCTACTTCTGTAAAGATTTACTGCTTTAGAAACCCAAAGGGGGTTACTATGAGTTGGAACTGACTTGATGGCAGTGAGTTTATTTTTTTAGCTTCTGGCTAGTATGGTTAAGCCTTATTTCTCCTCCCCAGAAATACTTAATGGGACTAGGAAGTATAGGTCATGCTCATATTGGAAAACCACGTCTGGCCCTCCCTGCACATTTGTGTCACAGTGGCTGGTAAAGTAGTGCAGTGCAGGGTGGGAGTATTCCTGGAAGGTTTTCCTACTCCAGAAAGGATAATAATAGCTTAACTATACACAGAAGTGACTGCAGATCACATAAATACACACACTCATACATAAACTAATGTTAGTGATCAGTGTTACAAAGAAAAAGCAGGACAAGGATGTAGAATGTGACAGGCAGATCTCAAATGCTCTCTCTGAGGTAGTGACACTTGAGTAGAGAATTGAGTAATTGAAGCTCTCTGGGGAAGTAGTATTCCAGGCAGAGAGAATACATGTAAAACCCTAAAAGCATTGCATGCATTGTATTCCTCTGCAGGGGACCTTTTTATTAAATTTTTTGAAGGAGGGGTGGCCCAAGGATGGAATCTGGATCCAGCTGCTCTGTCACTGTTACCATTTGTCAGCTGAGACAGCTTCAGTTTCCTAAAGGAAAGTACAGGACTGCCTACCCTGAATCAGACAACAGTAAATGAGTCCTGGAGCCTGGGCATTGTAATCATTCGATGCACACGCACAACAGGACTATTGCAGCGAGGACTTAATTCCCTTAAGTGGAATTCTTTGGAACATAGGCCACTTTGTAATCTCTAAATAGGTCGCTGAGTTTTTTATCTCTGCTGTAGGCACAGCCCCAGGAGTCTCTAGAATCTTACTTTTCAGCAATATTATTTTGTACTTGCAAACATAAGGTCTATTTTTATGGATAACTGTTCCTACCAGCAGATAGTCTCAGTGTTGTATTTGATTACCTGTTTACTGCATCTGTTTGCCAGTCAGTGCTGAGCTCAGATGTCTGGTGGAAGATGGTGCTCAAGGGGCTGAAGGTTCACTTGGATTTAGGGAGTTAGATCACCTACCAGCAGATATGCCTTCATTTCAGGAGCCAAATTGGATGTGGGGAGAGACTGCCAGTGTGCCTCCAGATGTATCCTTGTCCATCTGGGCAAGGGATAGGTTTGCTCTGTTCCCAGAATTCTCAATTTGGGAACTCAGATTTCTGGTAGAGCCAACTGAGGCCTGTGTGGATCATGACTGTCTTAGTTATCTAGTGCTGCTATAACCGAAATACCACAAGTGGGTGGTTTCAACAAACAGAAATTTATTCCCTCACAGTTTAGGAGGCTAGAAGTCCAAATTCAGGAAGCTAGCTCTAGAGGAACACCTCCTTTCTCTGTTGGCTCTGGAAGAGAAGGTCCTTGTCTTCTTTTAACATCTGTGAGCCTGGCATTCCTTGGAGATCTCATATGTTTTGGCATCAGTCTTCCCTTGGGTCTAGGAGGTGTTCTCAGTGAAGAGACCTTGGGTCCAAAGGACATGTTCCACTCATGGATCTTCTTTCTTGGTCGTGGTAGGTCCCTCTCTCCATGTGCTGCTTTCTCCTTTTATTTCTTGTAAGATAAAAGTGATGCACGTCACACTCCTGGGAAACTCCCCTTACATCAGATCAGGACTGTTACCTGAGTAAAGGTGTTACATCCCACCCTAACTCCCTTACCATTGATTGTCTGATCACATCAGATTACATGTAAGGGGTGATTATACATCATTGCATCATTAAATAACTAACAAACCACTGAGAATCTTGGCCCAGCCAAGTTGCACATATTTTGGGGGACACAATTCAACTCATGACATTGCCCTAGAAGGAATTCCTGTTCAATGTGTACATAGTGAGATTAGTCCCAGGATCTTACCACCTTGTAGCAAACATCAACAGCCATGAGCCAGTGCTCATAAATGTGTTACATGCCAAATTTGGAATTTGCTGAGGTAATTCCCCCCACCACCACCACCCTGAGAAGGGATATAGTTTCTGGGAAAGTCCAGTTTTATTCAGAGACTTTTTCTTCCAATTTACTTCATAAGTCTAAAAGCTGGAAAATGCTGTTTCCATTAAGAATCTATATCTTTGGAGAAGGACATTCTGCATTTGGTTGACTTTAACTCTTATTTTTGAGTCTTCATAGTTATTTCAAAATGTGACCTGAATTCAGTCTCTCTCACTAAATGGTGAGTTCTTTTGAGAGAGGGTATTCAATTAATGTAGCTCTAATAGCCAGTTTTTGATCATTCCTATCTTGATAGGATGAGGCTGCTGTTTCTTCTGTAGTAATGCCTTTTTCTACAGATGCTTCTTTTATAATCTTGCTGCTCACCACCCTGTAATAGTGTAGCCTCCAATATCTCATTCCACTGTATCTGCTTAACTGGTGTCCTTTCTCGTAAACATCATCTTTACCATGTCAGTTGTCTGCTCAACAGCCTTCAATGCTCTCCATTCCCTAAAAGAGAACATCTAGACTTCAGAGTGCACCATTGTATGACCTTCCATAATATGATGAAACATCTTCCCAACTTAATCTTCCATTTATCCTTTATAGGAATTTGCCTTTCTAGCCACATTGATCTGTTCAATGTCTTTTGTTTTGGCCTTTTCCTTTTTCATTTCTGTTTCATTTTTTATGTTCCTCTTGCTTGGAATTGCAGCTCTTTTCTTTCTGCTTACTTCTTTTTTTCTAAACCCAGTGCATGCTACTGAAATTCTGTAGTACTGACAGTAAATCCAGTGGAGTTAATTTGATATGAATTCAGTTATTCAACCAATATTTATTGGCTGATGTAAGTTGTAATTTATTGGTTACAACAGTATAGAAACTTAACTATATATTTTAGACACTGTTCTAAGTATTTTGTGTATAATTAGTATATTTAATCAGCTCAACTCATTTAATATTGCTTTAATGTAAACGTAAAGCAGATATAGTCCGCTCTCACAGGGGTTCACAGTCTTGTTGCAGGAGACAGTCAGTAATAATATAGTTTGGTAACAGGCTTGATCACAAGGTAGTATGGGAAAACATTCTGTATCAGTGTTATTTTACTATGTAACAGAAACCACAGAAATAGAGGCTTAAAACAACAGATTCACTGTCTCACAGTTCTGTACGTCAGGAGTTTGGGCACAGAATTGCTGGATTCCTTGTTCATGATACTTTATCACGGTATCAGCCTGGCTATGATTCTCATCTGGGGCTTAGTGGTTGTTAATGGAATTCATTTCCTTGGGATTGTAGGGCTAAGGTTCCTGTTTTCTGTCTTTTAATAAAATTCTATTGTGTTTTTTGGTGAAAGTTTACACAGCAAATTACATTCCCATTTTACAATTTTTCTATACTATTGTTTACTGACATTGATTATATTTTTCACAATGTGTCAACATTCTCTTTAATTGCATTCTGTTTTTCCTTTTCCAGTACTCTAGTTTCCCTGCCCCTGTATTACCTCATTATTGCTTTAGAGTAATTGTTGAACTTTTAGTCTTATATAAATGATTTTCTAATGGAGTACTGTACTGACAGATAAGGACCTCTGGTGCAGTGCCTAAGGCATTTGTCTGCTGACTAGAAGGTTAATGGTTCAAACCCACCAGCCACTCCACAGAAGGAAGATGGGACAATCTACTTTGATAAAGATTTACCATCTCAGAAACCCAGTGGGAGTCACTATGACTTGGAATCAACTTGATGGCAGTGAATTTGGTTTTGGGTTTGGTACTCACAGATAATATCCTTTATTGTGTGTGATTATCTATTATTTCCCTAAAGGTGGCCTCAGGGCATAGTGTCAGTTCAGAGTTTAAAAAGTATCTCAGGGTGATAATCTCAAGGAGTCCTCTGGTATCAATTGGTTCAGTAAGTCTGAATTATTTAAGAATTTGAGTTAGATTCCATATTTTTCCCCCTTTCTGTCAGGGTCCATCTATTGTGGCCTTGATTAGAATAGTCAGATATATCAAGTTCTGGTCTTAGGGTAGATGACTCTATTTTCTTGTTGATTATTGACTGGAGTTTGCTTTCATCTCCTAAGGGGTTACTCAAAGGTCCTTTCCATGTGTAACCCTCCATCTTCAAGTCAGCAATGGTACATCAAACCTCCTTCATGCTTCAAATTTCTGACTTTCTATTCTTCAACAGAACAGAGAAATCTCTACTCTTAAAGGACTTATGTGATTAAGTCACTTTCCCTTTTGATGAACTCAAAGTCAACTGATTGGGATCCTTAATTACATCTACAAAATCCTTTTTGCCATGTACTATAACAATCACAGGAGTGATGTCCCACCATATTCATGGGGTTGAGGGAAGGAGATTATACAAGGGTGAGGGTCATTGGGAGTTATTTTAGAATTCTACTTGCCATACATAGGATGAGTACTTCATTTAATTTGGATGGGAATGCATAGAACAGGAGGAGGCTTTTCAGTGGATGTGACATTTAAGCATAGACCTAAACAATTTGTAGAAATTACCCAGAAGAAGAAAGTGGAAGTAGAGATAGGAAGGAGAAATCTCAAACCCCATGGTAGGGTGATATGTGATGTCAATGAATGTTCTTTGTGTTCCTTATATTTTTTTTCTGCATTGAAACCTTTCATTTATTTTGTGGTTTTTGTTCCTGATATTTCCCTTCTGCACTGTAACATTTCTCTTTATGTCAGGTGGCAGTTAGGGCAGCCTGGACTTAGAGCTTCAGGGAAATGATGGGTCAATAGTCAGCTTTGGTGTTCCATAACAGACTTTAAAAACTCATGGTAGAGCCAGTAGATAAAAAGTAGAAGTTTTTTTTTTTTTTTTTCAATCTCGGAAGTGAAACCTTTCAAATATATAGTTTTGAACTGGAAGACAAAAAAAAAAAAAAAAGCCCCCACTTTAGTTTTTTTTTTTTTTTTTTTTTTTTTTTCCCAAATAAGAAGAGAGAAATCTTCCTGTGAGAAGAGAGGGGAGAATTGACAAGAAGAGCAACAGAGGTAGAAAGTGGTGTTGGTACCTGATAAGAGGCAATACACTCCTGCACTTACTTGATTGAGTCCTGCCTGGTCTGAACCCTGCCTAAGTGAGGACAATAGAATCATCAGGTAGGATTTGGGGATCTGAGAGCAGAGGGGAGCTGAGCCTTGCTTCCTTGTTTGGAGTTTTGGGACCCATCAATCTCAGCAGAGTTCCCCTGCCTCTAGGGCAAGAGGTCATTAGTGAAGATCCTGCTCACCCATATCTAAGTATTCTGTAAGCCTCTGTGGAGTGTAGATGCACTCCAAGAAAGAAAAGGAAGCTGAAAATGTAGAGCTGACCGAGAAAACTGTGATCTAAGAAAACCTTAGGTGACTAATATTACATTACTGCCTCTAGTTGGAAGGAGGGCTTGAGATAAAAATCACATTAAATTCCAGAAGAATAAAGAGAGTTACATTCTTAAATATCTGTGTTTGTAGTCTGTGAAATTTGTACCCACTGCTTAATTCTAAAAATGGTGAAATATTATAACTGAGGAGGCTAGAGGGGGACAGACATGAAATAGATTTGAAAGGATTTGTTACACAAAGTACAGTGGGGTCAGAAGAGAATAAAAAGCATGAACAATGGAACAGAGGTATAAATGGGGACAGGCAGAAGAACCCAGTTGGGGAACAGAAGTCATACTGGGATTTAGGGGCACATGGTGAGGCATGGAGGATAGAGTCAGATTATGGAGGTTTTTGGTGGACCAGGACCAGAAGGTGGTGAGTAGGGTCATAAAACCTTCAGTTTAACAGGAAAGAGATGGAAAAGAAGAGCAACATTTGTTGAGTGCTTTCTGAGGACCAGATAGTTTACAAATCATATACCATTTATTCTTCATAAAAACATTTAAAGTATGCAGTAATCCCATTTTATAGATGAGGACCCTGAGGGTCAGAGATGTTTAGTTAGTTAGATAAATTCATACTGGTGGTTGGTAGAACTGGGATTTAAGCTTTTGTCCTGGGCTCCAAAGCAAGAATTCCCCTCAGCACCCCAGGGTATGCTTGTGGTAAATTCTTGAATAGGACAGAGGCCTGAAAAATCAGCATTTTTGAAAGATTGGTTTGGCACAATTGCAGTGATGGATTGGAAAAAGCAGACTGCTAACCAAAAGGCTGGTGGTTCAAACTCACCAGCCACTCCTCGGAAGGAAGGTTGGGCAATCTATGTCCGCAGTGATACTGCCTAAGAAACCCAATGAGGGGTTGCTATGAGTTGGGTCTGACTTGACGGCACATAACAATAACAACAACAAGCAGAGCAGGAATGAAAACGATAGTTGGAGAGCTAGTGATACTGGTCATATTCGGGAGATGCTGATGAAAATGGAGAGGAAGGAAGTTTTCAAGAAACACTTTGAAAGAAGAAACATGAAACAGATTTGATAGATGAGGCAGTCTTTTTATTTTTTAATTTAAATGATGTCCCTTTCTAGTTTCCATGGGTTTCAACTGCATTCTCCATAAGTGTACAGTCATTAAAAAAATCATAAAACATTAAAAAGAAGTAATAGCCCAAGGCTTTTCACTTTTGGCAGGTTTATTCAAGGACATCTAGTTCTCATAATTAGTTTCCAGAAGGTATGAGCTCTACCTGCAGTGTTTCAAAGATACAGTTTAACTTTTTGTAGGCTCTTTGATAGGAAAATTCCCTTCGCTACCGTTGCAGCTTGCCACACATCCATAGCTACACAAACTGTTCTTTTGTAACATATGGGAAAAGAACAATGAAACACAGTTCTCTGAAATGTCTGAAATTTATGCCATTTTATGCCCACGTTTTCATGGAATTTCTGGTAACAAGACATCTGGAAGCTTGATAGTAGCAGTCTGCCGCAAGCACTGGCCTCTGTTTCTGAGGCAGGTCTTCATACCACGGCTCCAATTTTTTTAAAATTGTGATTTGGGTGAAAGTTTACAGAGCAAATTCACTTTCCATACAGCAGCTCACATATACTTTGTCTCATGACATTGTCTATAATGTACCACAGTGCAACATCGCACCTCCCATTTCCTCCCCATAGTTACCTCTTCCTAGGGTCCTTCCCTCCATGCACTCCTGCTAGGGGCTCCAATATTTTGTGAGTAGTTTTGTATTCCTAAGGCCTTTCTTTCACTTTCAGTTACATTGATAATGATTTAGGTCTAAATTTTAGGTAATGCTTAAGTTTCATTAGTTGCAAACAATAAAAACAGACCTCAGCCAGCTTACACCAAAAAGTAGAAGAATATTGGAAAATTTTAGGGATATTTCATTGGGCTTCGAACTAAAAAGTCAGTGAACTAGGGAAGCTTGGGGATCTCAGCAGCAGGAGTTGGTGGGCTTCTAGGGAGTTCTGAAATGAATCCAGTGCAATTCTGAGGACCTAGGTTTTTCTCATTTCAAAATTCCTGGAGTTAGAATTTAGTTGGCACAACTCAGGTTAAGTGTGGAGCTTGCCTCTTGGTATCAAAGGCCATTCCAGAGAAGGGAGACATGCTATAAGCCAGGTAGGCCTTCTATGATATGTTTACAATAACAGCCTTGCAGTCAGATAGACCTAGGTTAAATCTCATCTGTTCTCCATTCAGTCACTCATAAATATTTATTAAGAATCCATTGCCATTCTTATCCACTGCTGGTGGGAGTGTAAAAACAAATAATACAATTGTTGTAGAAAACAGTATGGCAATTCCTCAAAAAATTTGAAATAGAGCCACCGTATGATTCAGCAATCTCACTCCTAGGAGCATAACCTAAACCCCAAAACCAAACCCATTGCTACACTATAGTGACCCCCATTAGGTTTTTAAGGTGGTAATTCTTTAAAGTAGATTGCTCTATCTTCCTTCTGCAGAGCGGGTTCATGGGTTTGAACTGCCAACCTTCTGAGTAGTCAAATTCCTTAGACATTGCAAGACCAGAGTTCCTTGGAATATACCCTAGGGATTTAAAAAATAGGGATGCAAACTGACATGCATGCTGATGTTCATTATTAGCAATAGCAAAAAGATTGAAACAACCCAAGTATCCTTCAGCAGATAAGTGGATAAACAAAATGTGGTACATACATGCTATGTAATACTACTCAGCCTTAAGGAAAAATGAAGTCTTGATACATGCTACAACATGGATGAAACTTGACATTATGCTACGTGAGATGAGTCAATCACAAAAGAACAAATATTATATGGTGTCATTTATCTGAAATGACAAGAGGAAGTAAATATATAAAAACCATTGTTACTAGTGGTTACCAGGGGTAGGGTGGGGTAGGGGGAGATAGGAAATCATCCTTTGGGACATACTCAGTTTCTGTCTATGGTAGTGGGGGGGTTGGCATCACTTGAGTGTAATGGATACACAACTTGACTTTTGTAGCTGATGTCACTAAACTGTACACCAGGGGAGAAAAGGGTGAAATGGCAAATACAATGTTATATATAACTTTATGCAAAAAACAAACAAGCAAAAAATACAGCCTCCCCAAAATAATAAAAGACTACAGCTATTGATACTACATAAGTACAAATAAACACCTCATAGTAATGGTTTTCTAGGTTCCAGGGTTTGGGTGCATAGTTTTATGGGCCTCTCCAGTCAGTTGGCCTAATACTGTTTTTATAGTTTCTGTTCTACTTCCTAATTCAGTGAATGGTGCCTGCGGTCTTGAAGGTTTGCAGAGAGTCACCCAAGATATAAAAGTTGGTCTCTGTTTGCCTGGAGCAGCAAAGGAAGAGGGAGACCCAGGAATCAGAGAAAGAAAATATCGTTAGGTCTAATTTTCTCCATGGACTACTACCTTGTCATGAGACCAGAAGATACAGATGGTGTGCAACTGTCATTGCTGAATGTTTTTGATCAGGGACCCAACAGCTAGTTTGGTTAAAAGGAGGAAAGAATGTTGAGTGAAATTTCAGATTCTTATTGGAGACTAGACTTACTAGATATATTGGGACTGGAGGAACCCCCAAATCTATTGTCTGGAAACACTTTTGCGCCCTGAACTGAGGCTGCCCTATGACGTCTTCTTTAAACTAAACAACAATTTAGCTCATTTGGTAGGAAGTATTCACCTTGGGTTTTGCACTCCTTTGGAGAATTGTCTATATGGGATTAAGTGGACACACTAAAACAGACAAGAACTTTAGAGGGCAAAGAGTCTGGTGTGATGACAGTGAAAAAAACATGGGCAGAGATGGGGAAAGTGGTGACACAATGTCGAGTGTGTGGCCATTGTTGATGAGCTGTGCATGTGGGGGTTGTTGGCTGTGTGTGTGTTTTCACCACAAATGAAAAAAATTTAAAAAAGAATCTATTGTGTCCCAGACATATTTCACACGTATGTTGTTGTTAGCTGTTGTTGAGTTTGCTCTGACTCATAGCAGCCCTATGTAAACAGAACAAAACACTGCCTGGTCCCATGTCATCTCACAATCATTACTATGCTTTAGCCCATTGTTGCAGCCACTGTGTCAATCCATCTTGTTCAGGGTCTTCCTCTTTTTCACTGGCCCTCTCTCTACTTTACCAAAGGTGGTAGTTAAGGTTATGTGTCAACTTGGCTGGGCAGTTGCATGTGATGAGACTGGTAATCAATTCCATGCTGGAATCTGCTGTGAGCAGCTGAGTAGCTAGCTGCTTTAGGGATGTGGTCTGCTTCCAATATATAAGAAGAGGCTTAGAGAAAGCCCTCAAGCTTTTGGGCACATCTGGATCCTGCATTTGGTTGAGTCTTCATCTCAGTGGTCTGCCATGTTGTCTGCTGATCTTGAGACTGTTTTCTGGACTAATGGCCTGCTGTGTTGCTTGATAATTTTGGGACTGTGCCATTTTACTTGTCAACATTCTGTTTGTCAACTTCAGTAGCTAGCAGCTGTCTGAGTAAAGAGAAGCCTCCAGCTTCACTGGGCTGGGAGCAAGAGGCAGAACTGAAGTCCAAGGTCAAGGCACTTTCACCCAGCCCCTAGAGCTGGTACTTTGAACTCGGACTTCTAGCCTCCTAAATTGTAAGAGAATAAATCCCTGTTTTTCAGAGCCATCTAAATTTGTGGTGTGTCTATTCAATGGCACATAACAACAACAACAATTATAGCAGCACTAGAGAACCAAAACACCAAGCATTATATCCTTCTCCAAGGACTGATCCCTCCTCATAACATGACCAAACTACGAGGGATAAAGTCTTGCCATCCTTGCTTCTAAGGAGCACTGTGGCTATACTTCTTCCAGGATAGATTTGTTCATTCTTCTGACAGTCTGTGGTATATTCACATGTATAGTTGTTCAATAAATGGTGGTTTCCTCATTCTGGAGAAGGAAGAGAGCTTATTATATAGAGATAAGGTATTGTGTGGTGGTTTTGACATCTATGTTCATCAATAGAATAAGAAAGAATTTGTTAGATAACCCCTTTATTATGAGAATTTAGTCAAACTAGGCCAGAATTCTTGTGAGAAGAAGTACTTAGGGCAGCAAGTGGCTAGGTGAGTTACTAGGTAAGGTTTCATTATTTAGTCCATAAATGTGAATTTGTACACTTTTCAGGAGAATGAATGATAATATATGTCATAAATGGAAACTTTCAAACTGGAGGTATTCATGCTAGATGTAAGAATGATGGATCCAACATGCATTCCCAGGAAGCAAAAGATCAAGATATAAACCATTTGTTCATGGGAAGAATGTGTCAAGATGTAAACAAATTATTCCCAGAAAAATTGTGTTCATAACTCCCATGATGTATAACCAAATAGGCTAGTGCTACTGACCTAGGTGGTAACTCACTCACTCAAAGCCAAATGGCCAACCTTTTTATTTCAAAGGACTTCAAGCAGAAGCTGATCTTATCTATAATCAATCATTAATCCCCTGCCTTTCCTTTGATTTCTCTCTATATACACCCCTCTCTCTCTACTTGAATTGCAGAGCACTTTTTTTTTTTTTTTTTTGTTAGTGCTGCCCAGCTCCTGGGAGCTCTGGTAGCATAGTACCTAAGACACTTGACTGCTAACCAGAAGGCTGGTGGTTCAAATCCACCAGCCACTTCTCGGAAGGAAGGTTGGACAATCTACTTCCGTAGTGATACTGTCTTGGAAACCCAAGGAGGGGTTGCTATGAGTCGGGTCCAAATTGATGGCACATAACAACAACAATAGCCCAGCTCCTATGGTATTATTCCACAGTAAAACTCCTTTTCTTTCACTTCTAATGGAGTGTAGGATTTTCTTCTTTGACAACATAAAAAGTCATAAAAAGATAGGTTTTTAACTCTACTTTTAGGCTTTATCTGGTGGAAATAATCTGGCAAGGATCCAAATATTATACTATAAAATGTCCAACAAAGCAGATGAAATTTTTTCTTTTTCTTTTCTT
>NW_006921623.1:16354988-16366643 GCF_000298275.1 Orycteropus afer afer | reverse complement strand
TTATGTATTTTTTCCTGGTGTCCCTGGTTTCTTTGTTCCATATTATTTTCTGTGCTGAACTCGTTTTGTTTATGAATTGTGTTATCATTCCCATTGTTGCTGTTGTTTTAGTATATGCTGAATATTTGTGCTTGTCCTCTTTTCTATTGTGATGTGTATTCACATTCTTGCTGTTGTTAGCTGCTGTGAAGGCAGCCGTCAACTCATGGGGACCCCAAGTGTTACAGAGTAGAACTGCTTCATAGAGTTTTCTTGGCTGTAATTTTTTCAAGTAGAGATGGTATGTAGGCTTGAACCACCATCCTTTAGGTTAGAAGCCCAAACCACTTGTGCCGTCTGGGATCCTCAATATTAACAGGTTAAAAATTTCAAAACAATGTGAATGTCCAAAAGAAAAAAAAATCATAAAATATATATCATGGACTATCTTGCTATTAAAGTCATGTTGTAAAAGACTACCTATAAAAGATGTTAAGTAATGCAAAGAGTTCGTAAAATAGTATTTTTCATTTTTTTAAAAAAAAAGATAAATACATATATATTTTTTCCTCAATGATAGCAGTACTTACTTCCAAATACTGATATTACAGGGGTTCAATTTTTTCCTCTTTATTTTTTGTTTTTATTTTCAAATATTTCTATAATAAAAAGCATCACTTTAATAATTTGGATAAATGCTATTAAATATTTTTTAAAAAACATATTCTGGCATTGCCAATGTGTTACTTTGCAAACTCTGCCAGTACTTAGGCCCCAAATTGCTTAGTTTCCTATTTTAATTAACCAGATTCTATCTCCCTTTCTGACTTTTTCTTTTTCCTGCTCCCTCATAAAAGAATGAACTTTTGAATGGCTTGCTGCAAGCCACTATCAGAACATCTCCATTTGGTAAGTAACTGGGGATAAGTGAGGAGGACATTAAAGAAGTCATGCTAAGAGGCTTGCAAAGAACCTGCAGATAAAAGTAAATAAATGAAGAGAGGATGACTTCAGGAGCAGCCAGAGCCACAGGTTTCTTTATTCTTTCTGTCCCTGCACTTAGCAGACAGGACAAGCCTATGATTTATGTCTCTGCTACCTGTGTTCTTTATATTAAATACATCATGGAGGTATTGACACTGCTTCTCCTTGAGCCACAAAAGCAGGACAACAACTGTAGTCTGCCTCTTCCCCTAGGCTGGTTTAACTTTACCTTAAAGAGTTTAAAAGGAAGCGTTGGGGTGTGGGGAGAAGCTCTATTTGAGTATCTGCCAAGTGTTTCTTACCTTCCCCCCCCCCTTTTTTTGATAAATGATTAATTCTTTGCAATATATTTGGAAACAATACTTAATTGTTGTTAGGGTCTTCCTGTGCATGATGTTGCAAGAAATTAAGTGATTGTTAGATCCTCAAGCTCATGCTTACCCAGCTCAAATGCTGATGTAGTTTTTACTCATTTCTTGGCAAGGTTTTCCTGAATCAAAAGCTTTGAAGAGGAAGAGACAGTTTTATATTTTGAATATTAGATTCCAAACACTCAGCACCTCTGTATCTTAGTTTATCATCTGTGTTTTGGTTACCTAGTGCCACTCTGACAGGATTATACCACAAATAGGATGGCTTGAACAAACAGCAGTTTATTCTCTTTCAACTTTGGAGATTAGAAGTCCGAGTTCCAGGTGCCAGGTTCTAGGGGCTGGGTGAAACCCCCTTGACCTTGGGCCTACTTCTTGCTCCCAGCCCCCTGAAGCTAAAGAAGTGAAGAGGCATCTCTTCACTCAGGCAGCTGCTGAGGCTGACAAATCTGAGGTTGACAAGTGAAAAGGCACAGTCCCAATATTACCAAACCACATAGCAGACCATTAATTCAAGTCCTTTAAAAGTCCCAAGATTGGCAGGGCAACATGGCAGTTGCTGAACAATGACTTGACTACATGTCGGGTTCATGTGTGCCAAAAAGCTGGAGACCTTCCTCAAAGTTGCTTCTTACATACTGGAAGCAGCCCACATCCCTAAAGCCGCTACTCAGCTGCTCCAGTAGATGCCACCATGGACTTAATTACTAATCTCACCATGGGGAATAACTATATACACCTGCCCAGCCACTCAACCAGGCCCAGCCACGTTCACACACAAACTTAACTATCACAACTATTAAATAGAAGCCATAATTCCTATCTTAATATTTTTAGGTTAGGTTTATTTATTATGTATGTAAAGCATCTAGCATGTTCTCTGGTGCATTAGCAAACACTGAAATATGGTAACTATATCATCAATTAGGATGATATGTTGCAAGCCATAAAATCTAACTCAAAGTAACAAAGGAAATTTATGTGCTTACGTGTCTGATAAGGTCAAGGGTAGCATCTTTGGCTGGGTTCTTTAGAGAAGCAAAACCAGTGAAGCTTATATGTACATATATGGGAAGTTTATCTCAAGAAAAGGGCTCATGCAGTTGTAGAAGCCAGTAAATCCTAAGTCTATGGGTCACATGTTGAGCTGGAGGCCTCTCCTTACTCACACAGCTGCAGGGGCTGATGAACTCAAGACTGGCAAGCAATATAGCAGGCTGCTGGCTTTGGGGGCTGATGAATCCAAGATTGGCAAGTAAAATGGCAGGTGGCTGGCTCACAGGCCTTGTAGGCAATGATCCCAAGATCAACAGGCAATATGGCAGGCCACTGGTTTATGTCCAGGGACCAGAAATGATGATGAATTGGGTACAAGATCAGGATCCAGCAAAAAGCTGGCAAACTTTGCCAGAACATCCATATTTATATATATGTATATATTTTGGAAGCAGGACACATCTGTAAGGAAACTCCCTTTCAACTGATTGGCTGCTCATAGCCGATCTCATTGTGAGGGTAATTATATTATATCAGATCTCATCATGTGGGTGACTCCATCATAACTGCTAAACCACTGAGAATCATGGTCCAGCCCAGTAGACCCACAGCCTTAATTATAACAGTTAGGAATAGTTTCAGGTGATATTTAATTCAGCTGCTTAATAGTGACACCATAGACAGTTCCTTTTTTTCTCTCTCCCCGCTTGCCTTCCTTCACTGTCAACCCCCTCCTCTTCTTGAAGTTCTAAGCTCTCCTTTTTTTTGACTGTAACAGTTGGAGATCTCACATTGCCACTGTCTAGCATACAAAGAAAAAGGAAATTCTGTTCTAATATCTCTAGTTGGAGAGAGATTTCCTTTACTTGAAGCTACAGCACTATGCCTTAACATTTCATTGGTTCTGATTGGATGTCACATTCGTACCAAAGATTTGTGGCCTGGAAAATGTTAATTGGATGGGGTCAATCAAGATCCATTCCTAGAGCTATGGTTGAATTGAATCCCACCCAAACAACATAGCTGAGAATGGAGAAGAGGTGCTTTTATAAAGGAAATTTGATTATAAAGGAAATTTAACACTTCCAGAAGGACAAGGAATAGATGTTAAAATGTGAACAACAGAAGTATAGCTTTAATTTGCTGTTACTATGGCTTTAATTTGCTTTTCCCTAATAAATAATGATGTTGAACAATTCTCATATGGTTTTGTTCAATTCTTTCTCTCATTAAAAAAAATCATCTTACCTTCTTAATGATTTGTAAATGTCTTTCATATTTTAGATATGAATATTTTGTTACTACTTTATTTTGCAATTATCTTTTTCCATCTGTAGCTTGCCTTTTCATTTTCTTAACAGAATCTTCTGATGAACAGAATTCTTAATTTCAAGAAAGTCCAATTTACCAGTGTTATCCCTTATGACTGGTACATTCTTATATCCTAGTTAAAAACAGTTTTGTAATCCCAAACTATCCTATTTTTTTAAAAAAATATTTCATTGTTTATTATTTTAACCTCTACTTTTAGGCCTGCAATCCATCTGGAATTAAATTTACTGTATGTATCCACATGGCCCTGGAATAATCTTGGTGGGAAGGTTTTTAATTATAAGTTATTATCTTTACTAGATGTGAGTATTCCTATTTTTTTTTCTTGTGTCAGTTTTAGTCAATAGTGGTTTCCAGAGATGTACTTATTTCACATAAATTGTTGAATATAAAGTTTTTAAAAAGATTTTCTATTGTGGTAGGATATAACATAAAAATCACTAACCATTTTAAATTATGTAATTCAGTGGTGTTTAGTATATCACAGGGTTGTACAGTCACCACCACTGTCTAGTTACAGAACATTTTCATTTCTCTAGGAGGAAAATTCTTACTCACCAATCACTTCCCATTCCCTTTTGCCCAAGACCTTGGAAGCCACTCGTTTGCTTTCTGTCTTTATGTATTTGCCTACTTTGGATATTTCATATAAATAGAACCATACAGTATTAGACCTTTCATATCTGACTTCCTTTACTTAACATATTGTTTTCTAGTTTCATCCATATTGTGGCATGTACTGCATCCTTTCTATGACTCAGTAATATTCCATTATATGAATATATATGTATGAATATACCACAATTTATCCATTCATCTGTTGGTGGATATTTAGGTTGTTTCTACATTTTGGCTATTGTGAATAGTGCTATGAACATTCAATTTTTATCTGAATACATATTTTCAATTTTTGGGAATATGTGCTATAAAGAAAAGCACTAGGCTGCTAACGAAAAGGTTGCAGTTCAAATGCACCAGCCAATCCATGGGAAAGAGATGTGGCAGTTTGGTTCTGTAAAGAATTACAGCCTTGAAAACCCTGTGAGTGCAGTTTTACACTGTCCTATCGGGTTACTATGAGTTGGAGTCGACTTGATGGCAGTGGGATACCTAGCAGTGAGTTGATGAATCATATGATACTTGCATGTTTAAAATATTAAGGAATCACCAAACTGTTTTGCAAAACTGCTGTGCCATTTTGCATGCCCATCAGTAATGTATAAGGGGTTCAATCTTCCCACGTACTTGCCAGCATTTGTATTTTTTAATAAAAATTTATTGTTGCCATGCTAGTAGATGTGAAGTAATACCTCATTGTAGGTTTTTTTTCTTTTTTTTTCCCCAACAGTAAAAAATTTTATAAAAAATTAATAGGCTTCATTTTTTTGGAGTGGTTTATAGTTTAGAGAAAAAATGAGCAGAAAATAAAGAGTTCCCATAACCCTTCTCCCCCTCTTTCCATTATCATTGACTCTTGCATTGGTGTGGTACATTTGTTACAATTGATGAACCAATATTGACACATTATTATTAACTAAAGCATACTGTTGTAAAATGAATCTTGGCTGAAGGAAGGAATACTAGAAAGATATTTACCTGTGTATTACTAACTATGTAAAGGCATTCAACTATGTGGATCATAACAAATTATGGATAATATCGAGAAGAATGGGAATTCCAGAACACTTAGTTGTGTGCCCTGTACATAGACCAAGAGGCTGTTGTTCAAACAGAACATGGAGACCCACATGACTTAAAATCAGGAAGAGTGTGTGTTCTGATTATATCTTTTCACCATACTTACTCAGTTGGTATGCTGAGCAAATAATCTGAGAAGCTGGACTATATGAAGAAGAATGTAGTATCAGGATTAAAGGAAGAGTCATTAAAAACCTACGATATATAGATGACACAACGTTGTTTGCTGAAAGTGAAGATGAGGTATTTACTGATAAAGATCAAAGACTACAGTCTTCAGTGGAGATTACACCTCAACATAAAGAAAATAAAAACCTCACAACTGGACCAATAAGTGATATCATGATAAATGGAGAAAAGATTGAAATTGTCAAAGATTTCATTTTACTTGGGATCCACAATCAACACCCATGGAAGCAGAAGTCAAGAATCAGATGTTGAGTAGTTCCAGCAAGATGGCAGAATAGGCAGAAAAGCTACACAGACTATCTGCAACAAAGCAATGAGAAACCAATTGAAACTGATACAGAGGAGAATCCTGGAACCCCGAGTTTTGAAGGGAAGGATAAAGAAGTGGATTAAATACCAACTAGTAGAAGAACTTGAATGAAACAGTGAATAAGGAAAGAGTTACAGACTGCCAGCTGTCCTGAGGGTACTGCCATTTTGAATATTTCCCAATAGCAACTTAAGAATTAGCTCTGCTCACCAATGCTGCATGGGCAAGGACTGCACTGGTGCATGATGACCAGAAGATAGAACAGCAAGGAAGGGGACAGGTAGACCTGTTGATTGCTGGCAGCTGTCCTGAGGGTGCAGCCATTTTTGGTGTGTCCAAGAGGTCAGCACAGCTGTTTTGAGCGTGTAGGGGTGGCATTCTTACTTGAACTTGAACCTGGGAGTGTGCTCCACCTGCCAAGGACAGCACGGGCAACCACACTAGAGACTGATGACTAGAGAGGTGCAATATTCCCCTTGTTACTTTTGTGCCCCACACAGGGGTGGCCATCCCCCTGCCTCCATTCAGTCTGTTCCCTGCCAGAGCCTGAGTGCCATGCCTGGTCTACCACAGTTTTGTTTTGTTTGTTTGTGTTTAAATTACTGTTTTTATCTTCCTCCTTTCTTCCTTTTTTGATTTTTTTTCCTCTTTTCTGTCTCTGTTTTTTTTTTCTTTTCTCCTCTTCCCTTTTCCTGGTTCCCTTCTTTTTTCTTTCTTCTGGTTTTTCCCAGCCCTTACTTTTTCCTCTTGCAGTTTTCCCTAATTTTTAACTCTTGCTCTTTTCTCTCATTCTGGGGCTTTTTTTTTTTTTTTTTGTCCTTTTTTCTCTTCTTCACATTATCTTTCTTTATCCTTTTTAAAATATATTTTGAAACTTTTTCTTCTGATTTATTGCATTTTTCTTTTTTCTTTTTCGATTATTCCTGTTAGTTTATGTGGTTTGAATTATTTGTTCTTCTTTTTGCTTTTTAATTTTTTTTTCTCTGAGTGAGAGACAGAAACCATTCCCACAGAAGCCAACTAAACCTGCACCTCCTGCAGCTCTACCAGTAAGTGAGGGCCACCATTTGCTTTTGTACCAACTGACCAACAATAGACAGCAGCCAATAGCAGCTCTATTCACCTTCAACTTCTCTTTATGAACAGCTAACAGAGATCTGTGCACACACTGTCATTCTTTATCATAACCACCAGGAGACAGGTGGTGAGTGCCTGTATGCTAACAACTAGCAAATAGAGGAGCATAGTACCCTGCTCACACACATATATCAAAAAAAAAAAAAAAAAGAAGAAAAAAATCCTGTGAAAATCAGACCAATATACAACCACAAATTAAACATAAATACAACAACACTACAATGTCTCAGAGACAACAAACCATCACAGCCCACACAAAAAAGCAAGATAAAGTAGTAGATACAAGGGACCATGATACAAACCCAGAAAACACCCCTGAGGAAGAAGCAGCATTGGAACTCACTGATAAGTAATTCAAAAGAATTATATTTGGGTACCTTCAACAGATTGAGAGATAGATCAAAGAAACCACTGACAAGATCAAGGAAAAACACTGACAAAGTTAAGGAAAACACAAAACTCTAGAACAGTTTAGGAAAATAATACAATAAAAAATTGACAAAATAAACACAAAATTAGAAATGACACAAAAACAACAAACAAATCTGGAAGATTAATACTAAGATTTCAGAAATAGATAACAGTGAATGGACAAAGGAGTAGAACTGAATCAATGGAAGACAGAATTAATGAGATTGAAAAGAAATCCCTCAATACTGCTTTGTTAAGGAATCAATTAGAAAAAAGATCAGAGCATAATGAAGAAAGCCAAAAATTCATGTGGTATATCATCAAGAGAAATAACCTACTTGTAATCAGAACTCCAAAACAGGAAGAGACAGGTAAAATCGCAGTGAAAATTGTCAAAGATTTGTTGGAAGAGAATTTCCCTAATATGATGAAAGATGGGAATATATCCATTCAGGAAGTTAAATGAACCCCAAACAGGATAGTCCACAAAAGAAAATCACAAAGATATACCATCTTTGTGTTTGATGATATACCATCATCAAACTCACCAAAACCAAAGATAAAGAAAGGATCCTGAGAGCAGCCTGGGAAAAAGGAAAAATTACCTACAAAGGGCAACCAGTAAGACTAAGCTCTGATTTCTTGGCAGAAATCATGCAGGCAAGAAGGCATTGGGATGATATATATAAAACCATGAAAGAAAAAAATCTCCAACTAAGAAGTATATTTGTTGTTATTATGTGCTATCGAGTTGGCCCTGACTCATAGCAACCCCTCCTTGGGTTTCCAAGGCAGTATCACTGTGGAAGTAGATTGCCCAACCTTCCTTCCAAG
This sequence comes from Orycteropus afer afer, assembly GCF_000298275.1. NCBI lineage: Eukaryota > Metazoa > Chordata > Mammalia > Tubulidentata > Orycteropodidae > Orycteropus > Orycteropus afer. Next base: position 16,358,402 of record NW_006921623.1, on the reverse strand, counting down.
GAGTGGCTGGTGGGTTTGAACTGCCAGCATTCTGGTTAACAGTCAAATGCCTTAAGCACTATGCTACCAGAGCTCCTACTAAGAAGTATATACCCAGCAAAATTGTCTATCAAATATGAGGGTGAAATTAGAGATTTCCAGATAAGCAGAAGGAAGGAAGTTTGGGTAATCCACTTCCGTAGTGATACCACCTCAGAAACCCAAGGAGCGATTGCTATGAGTCAGGTCCGACTTGACAGCACATAACAACAACAACAACAAAGGAATTTGTTAAAACTAGACTTTACAAAAAATGCTAAAGGGAGTCCTCTGGACAGAGAACCAACAACAGCAAACAACAAACAATGATTAACACACATGATGACATAACCCAGAAACCAACCTAGTTATAGAAGTATCCAAAGTGAAATAACCTTACAAGACTGTAAACAGAGAACCAGAGACACCAATTAGTAAAGGAGGACAACTATCAACCAAAAAGAGAGACTAAATAGTATAGTTACAGAACTTTTAAATGGTGAGGAGGTCAAAACAATTGCGAGATAGAACAGACTGTTTTAAATTTGAGAAGAAAACGATAAATTACAGGGTAACCTCAAAGAAAAATAATAAATCTTCACATCAAAATAAAAAGGAGGACAAGCACAAATACTTAGCAAATACTAAAACATTATCAATGAAGGAGAAGATAACTCAAACAAAATGAGTTCAGCACAAAAAATTATATGGAAGAAAGAAGTCAGCAACACCACAAAAAAACATATACCAAAATGACATCAATAAATTCATCCTTGTAATAATTACATTGGTAGCTCTGGTAGCATAGTGGCTAAAGCACTTGACTGCTAACCAGAAGGCTGGTGGTTCAAACCCACCAGCCACTCCTCGGAAGGAAGGTTGGGCAATCCTACTTCCGTAGTGATACTGCCTCGGAAACCCAAGGAGGGGTCGCTATGAGTCGGGGCCAACTTGACGGCACATAACAACAACAACAACAACAATAATTACATTGAATGTAAATGGATTAAATGCACCACTCAAGAGATGGAGAGTTGCAGACTGGATAAGAAAACATGACCCATCAATATGCTGTCTATAAGAGACTCACCTTAAACACAAAGACAAAAATAGACTAAAAATCAAAGGATGGGAAAAGATATACCAAGGAAATGGCAACCAAAAGAGAGCAGGAGTGGCAATATTAATTTCTGATAAAATAGACTTTAAGACAAAAACAACCATAAAAGACAAGGAAAGACATTATTTAATGATTAAATGATCAATTGAACAAGAGGACATAACCATAATAAATATCTATACACCCAGTGAAGGACCCCCAAAATACATAAAGCTGGATGTAATTATTCCCCATGATGAGACTGGTAATTAACTCCATAGTGGAATCTACTGGAGCAGCTGAGTGGCTGCCCTAGGGATGGGGTCTACTTCCAGTATGTAAGGAGAAGCATTGAGAAAGAAGTGTTGTTAAGCTTTTTGGCACACTTGGACTCTGCATTTGGGTGAGTCTTCATCTCAGTGGCCTGCCATATTGTCTGCTGATCTTGGGACTGTTAATGGACTTGAATTAATGGTCTGACTTGTTGCTTGATAATTTTGGCACTGTGCTATTTTACTTGTCAACCTTGGGTTTGTCACCCAACACAACCAGCAGCCATCTGAGTTAAGAGAAGCCTCCAGCTTTAGTAGGCTGAGAGTAAGAGGCAGAGCTGAAACCCAAGGTTGAGGGGCTTTCACCCAACCCTTACCGATGCCACTTTTAATTTGGACTTCTAGTTCCCTAAACTATAAAAGAATAAATCCCTGTTTGATAATCCACCCATTTGTGGTATTTCTGTTAGAGCAGCACTAGACCAAAACAGCTGGTAATTGTTATCATTGTCCCCCTATATGTAATGTGTCATTTTTCTCTAACTGCTTTGAAGATTTTATTTTTGTTTTTCAACACTTTGGCCATGGTGTGCCTAAATGTGATTTTTAATTTATTTTCTTCCTGCTTCAGGTTTGCCAACTTTTTTTGAATCTCTAGTTTGGTTTAGTTTACCAAATTTATGAAATACTCAATGATTATTTATTTGAATAAATTTTCTGTCCTGCTTATTTCTCCTCTAATTCTGATATTCTAATTGCATGTGTGTTAGTCTGCTTGATATTTTTCCAAATGTAATTGAGGCTCTGTTCATTTGCCCTTCCCTGCTTTTTTTCCCTTTCTGTTTGCCAGAATTTCTATCTTGTCTGCCTTAATGTTAAATTGTCCTTAATTTACATAGCTCAATTTTCTTTAAGCTCATTCCATGAATTTTTCATTAAGAATATTACAATTTTTAATTCTAGAATCTCCATTTGTTACTTTTTATAGTTTCTGTTTATTTGTTGACAATCTTTATCTAGTAATTCATTACACCTATCTTTTTTCTTTAAATTCTTGAATGTATATCTAATTGTGATTTTAAATACCTTTTCTGCTATTTCCAATGTCTTGGTTATTTGGTGTCTATTTTTAATGACTTCTGTTTCTCTTGATAGTGGGTTACATTTGCCTATTTCTTTACATGTCTAGTTTTTAAATTATATGTTGGCATTGTGGATAGTATAATATAAAGAGTTTGTACTATGCTGTCTTTTAAAGAATGTTGAGGTGTTTTTTTTTTTTTCTCCTGGCAGGCAGTTAAATTATTGGAGGAATATGTTGATTCTTTTAGACTTTTTTAGGGTAAGTTTATTTATATTTGTCCTTAGTCCTAGGGCATTACATATTTTTTAAGAGTATGGTGTTTATTTCCAAGGAATGGCCTTTTTGGGATCCCAGCTAAATGTCTGACGTACTCAGTAATGTCTCCCTATTATGCCCAGGCCAATGTATTTGAGTACTTTTTGATCTTTAGAATTTGAATAAAGTTCTCATACTCTCATGAGATTCTCTCTGCTAAGATTTGCAGTTTCACTGTGTAATGCACAGTGAAGCCTTTAACCAAGGGCCTGAATACAGTCTTTTCATCATCTTCTGGGGTACCTCTTTGTAAAACTTCCTGACTTATGGAATTGTGTCCCACAAAATCCAGCCACATCAACAGAGATGACCTCTGATCTCTGCTTTTTCATCTTAGTAAAATGGCTGCTCTCTACTTTGTCTTTATCTCATTATGCCTTTTGTTCTAGAAAGTTCCCCAGGCACAAATTAAATGTGAATATGTTCTCAAGAACTGGTTCTGAGGTTCCGGCAAGATGGTGGACTAGGCAGAAGGATTGCACAGACCCTCTTCAACAAAGAAAAGGGAAACCAATTAACACAGACACAGATGATAATCGTGGACCCCTGAGCCTTGAAGGGAAGGATACAGAATTGGACTAAACCCCAATTAGCAGAAGAATTTGCATGAAAATACCAAAAAAAGG
>NW_006921623.1:16348354-16351998 GCF_000298275.1 Orycteropus afer afer | reverse complement strand
AAAAAAAAAAAAAAGAACTGGTTCTGTGTTGCTCATGGTCCAGTGCTTAGTTGTCTTATAGATTTTGTCCAGTTTTTTTGTTGTTTATGGCAGAAGAAGTAATACCAGTTATCATTGTGTCAGAAGTAACTGTTACTACATTAAGTAAGTGAATAGTAATTTCTCTGTGTTTTGAATCATTTATCAAGATCATTTTCTTGTCTCCATGCTCACATGCTCACATTTTAGATAAAGGTGAAAGTCATTAGAATTTTGCTTATCTTGCAGTAGTTCTTAATTTTTAGTATGCAAAAGAACCACTTGTTTAAAGTATAGATTTACTTGGGAGGTATTTTGATACATTTGATCTTAAATCTACACTTTTCAAAACACCTTCTATGCTATGTTAGATAATAGCTTATTCAAGTGAAGTTTCACCTTAAGCAAATTTTTCTCACTGATAGAGAAACTTCATGAAAATTCACATATTATTTCCTCATTGTAATTGGTTCAGTGATGGTGCAGCATCTTACTTACAAAGATTAGTTACCCTTGAGAGTATAATTAGGATTTTTGTTCATAAGTTGGCAAATTATTCTTTTCTACTGTATTCAGGTGTGCTACATATAATTTAAAGCTTATATTAAAATAAAAAAACCTGGAAATTTTAACGGTGACATTATAAGTCAGATCTCATTTTATTTCTTGTGATAAGGAGTAAAATCTTAGGCATTTGGAAAGGTTATAAAAGTTTACACATTGCCCTCCACAAGAAGCATCTTGCCATAGAAGTTGGTGTGATCTTCTATAACTTAGTTTGACAAAAGGAAACCATAAGCTTGTTTATTTTTTTTATTTTTATTTTTTTTTGTGTGTATCTTCTGTAGCAAATTTATCTTATAAGTAAAGAATTTCTTTTGTACTTTTGAAGGGAAGTTGAACTTCACCATTACCTGCTTCATTTTGTATCTATTCTGTAAGAAATGCACAAACACTGGTCTTGTTTGTGTGCATCCATCATAATAGTTATACAGATATATGTAAAGATATAGCCTAAAATTGCTTTCCCCAAGAAACTTTCCATTTTTTTTTTAATAATATAAGTTGGGGTAGCTCAGGGAAACATTAAATAGGGCTGATAAAGTAATGCTGTCTCTAGGAATTCATCATTTGAATTATAGTCCTCATATATTTAGCATTTACTTAGTGTCTTAGTTATCTAGTGCTGTAAAACAGAAATACCACTATAGCTCTAACAGAAATTTATTATCTCACAATTTAGGAGATTAGAAGTCTGAATTCAGGATACCAGCTCTAGGGAAAGGCTCTCTCTGTGTCAACTGTGGGGGAAGGTCCTTGTCTCCTTTCAACATCTGTGGGTCCAGAACTCCTTGGAGATCAACATGTATCTTTGTAGTTCTCAGTGAGGGGACTAGGAACTTCTCAGAGGGTCTGAAGGATGCACTTAGCTCCTGGATTTTCTTTCTTGCTAGTAGTGAGATCTCTCTCTCTGCTCACTTATCTCTCCTTTTATCTCTTATAAGGTAAAAGCTGTGATTCAAGCAAGGGTGTGACTTGATTAAGAGTGGTGATTTTAGTAAAGGTGGTGACTTGATTAAGAGTGGGACTTGAGTCATGTCCTCTTATAAATCTGTGTGGTTCAAGATACAACCCATCATAATCTTGTCTCATTAACATATAGAGGATAGGATTTATAACACATATCACAAAATGGAGGATAATTACATTAGAGCACAGAATGGATCACAATACTTGGAATCATGGTTTAGCCAAGATGGCACATATTTTTGGTGAACACAATCCAATCCTTGACACTTGGTAAGCAAACAGTTTTTTCAGAGGATAATAAATCCCTGAGAGATAGTGATAGGAAAAGGGATGGAGATGGCAGTTTTCTATGGATGAAAATATATTATTTTCTGTATACAGTTAATGAGGAGCTGAGTCATACATTGGAGTAATTTCCTTCTTGCCAAAAAATGGATAAAGTAATGTAGGTAATCTCTACTGTAGTCATCTTTACTGATAGTTCTTTCAACATTTAGTCAACAATTTGTGTACTGAGGGTTATTATGTTTCAGGCATTATTACATCAGGAAGATAAATTGAGAGCTGAAATGGTGTTTGTCTTGTTCACCATTATATCTTTATTGACAGCAAATGACCAATAAATATCTTTTAAATAAAGGAATAAGTGAAAGTATCAGCCCCTGGGGAGTCTAGTTGGAGAGACAGAAATGTAAATATTATGATAAAATTTGAGATATGACTTAATAGAAGAAGTTACCATGTGGTATATAATTAAACTGGAAAGAACAGCTATGTCTGGAAATGTGTGTATGTGGGGGATAGTGTCTCTCTAGTACAGTAATTCTTGTAGGTGGTGGACCATTCTTCTAAGAACAAGTGCACCCAGAAAATTAGGTAAATTAAGTAAAGATTCGGGTGCCTGTCCTTAGAGAAGTCATTGATTCTAGGGCTGAAGCAGAGAAAAAGGAAAATGATCCTGGAGCATTTTGTGGTGCCAGAGACTAAGTTAACTGTTAAAAAAAAAAAAAAAGAAGATACAAGATCCAACCTGAAAGAGTTTCAAGTGGCCAGACCCGGAAAAATCTGAGCAACAAAATAAATAAAAATGTTACTGGATTATATCCCAAAGAATAAAATAAATATTCATAAGTCTATACTGACATAAATAATTGAATAAATAAATGAAGTGATAATTCTTCTTTACAAAATAATTACATGTAATAAATGTAGAAGGAATCAGGAAAATGGAAAATCACCATTAGAACACTACAGTTATAATTGCTGCAAGCAAGATCCACTGTGAATGCTAAAATTAGTGGATGAAAGTTTAAGGAGAAAAAGGATTTCTTTGCATAATATCTAGTCAGTACAAAGGGAAAATATTTATTTTCAAATGAATTTTTTTAGAGAAGAGGAAAAGATAGGCAGACATCAAAGTGATCAAATAATTCATTTTGATGTCATGTACTTCTGATTTGATGTATTGAGAAGGACATATCACCTCTCTGGTGTTCTTCTCAAACATGGATAACCTCAATCTAAATATGGGAAATATATCAGACAAAGCCAAATTGAGACACATTTTACAAAATACCTGACCAGCTCAAGCAGACAAAGCCAATTACTGTAATGAAATGTGCAAAAACTTGGAGTTACAAAACCTAAAGGGAAGAACATGCTTGGCATTTCTCCAACTGAAAAAACTGAGGAGAAAATTTAAGCCTTGAGTTGCAATATTGAAAGATTCTATGGACAAAATATTGAATGATGCAGGAAACATCAAAAGATGGAAGGAATACACAGAGTCACTGTAGCAAAAAGAACTGGTAGATCTTCTTCCATTTCAGGAGGTGGCATATGATCAAGAACCACTGACACTGAAGGAAGAAGTCAAAGCTGCACTGAAGGAATTGCTGAAGAACAAGGCTCCAGGAATTGACGGAATACCCACTGAGATGTTTCAACAAGCAGATGCCCCACTGGAGGCACTCACTTGGTTATGCCAAGAGATTTGGAGGACAGCTACCTGACCAACTGACTGGAAGAGATCCATATTTGTACCCATTCCAAAGAAAGGTGATCCCACAGAATGTGGAAATTATCAAACAATGTCA
>NW_006921623.1:16331759-16348029 GCF_000298275.1 Orycteropus afer afer | reverse complement strand
AGAAGAATATGGCATCAAGATTGGAAGAAGAATCATTAACAACCTGTGATACACTGACAACACGACTTTGCTTGCTGAAAGTGAAGATGACTTGAGGCATGCACTGATGAAGAATGAAGAATACAGTCTGCAGTATGGATTACACCTCAATATAAAGAAAACAAAAATCCTCACAACTGGACCTATAAGTAGCATCACAATAAATGGATTGAAGTTGTCAAATATTTCACATTGCTTGGTTCTACAGTCAAGGCCAATGAAAGTAACAGTCAGGACGTTAGACATCGTATAGCACTGGGCAAGTCAGCTGCCAAGGACCTTTTTCAAGTGCTGAGGAAAAAAGAAGTCTCCTTGAGGACTAAGGTGTGCCTAACACAAGCCATGATATTTTCAGTCACCTCGTATGCATGTGAGAGCTGGACAATGAATAAGTAAGACTAAAGAAGAATTGATGCTTTTGAATTGTGGTGCTGGTGAAGAATGCTGAAAATACCATGGACTGCTAAAAGAACTAACAAATCTGTCCTGGAGGAAGTGCAGCCAAAATGCTCCTTGGAAGCGAGAATGGCCAGACTTCGTCTCACCTACTTTGGTCATGTTGTTAGAAGGGACCATTCCCTGGAGAAGGATGTTATGCTTGGTAAGGTGGAGAGTAGACAAAAGAGGGGATGGCACTCAACAAGATGGATTGACACAGCGGCTGCAACAATGGGCTCAAGCATAGCAAGGATCGTGGAGCTGGCACGGGACTGGGCCGTGTTTTGTTCTGCTGTGCATGGGGTCGCTATGAGTGGGACACAACTTGATGGGACCTAACAACAACAACAGTATACTTCAAAAGTGCCAAGTCATGAAAGACTGAGGAATAGTCACAGATTGGAGGAGACAAAGTAGACAGGGCAACTAAATGCAGTGTGGGATCCTGGATTGAATCTTGAAATAGAAAAAGGACATTCAAACAAATGATGAAATCTGAATAAAGTCTGTGGTTTAGTTACTAGTATTGTACCAATTTTAATTTCTTACTTTTTAAAATTATTCTATGGATATGTAAGATGCCAACATTAAAGAAAGCAGGGTGAAGGGCATATTGGAATTCTCTATATTTGCAACTCTTCTGTAAGTCTAAACTTATTTGAAAAAAAGAAATAAAAAATTAAAGTCCCTGTAACTAATTTTTTTTTTTCCCTTTTGAAAGCAGCTCTGTACTTTGTACTTATATAATAGCTCCTTGCTGTTGAAGTGGGATCAAGGCTGGCATGGATACCACCAGTAGGTTGTTGAGCTGGAGAAAACACTTACAAATGCCTAAGTTTGTGTGAGGTTCAGATCTTAATAATTAAGCATCTCTTTCATGTTTGGGGTATGTTGCAGATTGAATTGTGTACTAGCAAAAGATATGTTGAAATCCTAATCCCAGAACTGGTGAATATGACCTTGTTTAGGGAAATACAGTTTTTCTTTGCAGATATTATCAGTTAAGGAAGTTTTACAGGAATAGAGTGAGTCCTAACCGTGATCACTTCTAGGTGGCCTTTTATAAAAGAAGACAGATATGGAAGAATAGTTACACACATAGGAGAAAGGCAGCATGTGAGGATCCATCAACAAGCCAAGGAACCAAGAAACACCAAACCCTAGGAAAGATAGACAGACTATCAATATTCTGACAAGGTAGAGGGTAAACTCTTCTAGATGTTAAAGAGCCACTGAGCAAAAGAGCAATTCAACACTTTTAGCAATCTAAATTATTTCTTATTCTTGTATGGGAAAGTTGATGAATGCTTGAACAAAGGCCAGATTTGATTTGTGTTGGATGATTTTACTCCTAAATAATATTCTCTGGGGGGTATCTCAAAGACAGAGGAATAAGGTGATGCCAGAAAATGTTTTGACTATTAGATCCATGATGGGTTTAGGAATCTGGGAAAGAGCAGTCACCAGTCTGAAAACTTTTACAACTCCTTTATGGTGGGAACAAGATTTTCTAATCAAGCAACCCATCATTCAATTATATTATCAAATCAGTAAGTATTTATTGAATAGTTACTGTATTGTGAGGAGTAAATCATCCAGACAAGCCAGATGGCCATGGTTTTCTTCATTCTCTGTGCTGGCATCTTTAGAACTTTCCCCACCCTGACCCCCAGCCTGAGGCTCGTTGTTGTTGTTGTTGTTGTTATGTGCCGTCGAGTCAGCCCCGACTCATAGCGACCCCTCCTTGGGTTTCCGAGGCAGTATTACTACGGAAGTAGGATTGCCCAACCTTCCTTCCAAGGAGTGGCTGGTGGGTTTGAACCGCCAGCCTTCTGGTTAGCAGTCCAGTGCCTTAGGCACTATGCTACCAGAGCTCCCTGAGGCTCATTAGGAGGGTTAAAAAGATATAGTTCTGGGCTAATCACCTCTCCCCCTTCAGGAATTCTGGGGAGCATGAGATGCAGTAGAATGTTTGTTGTTGTTGTTGTTGTTAAGTGCCGTCGAGTCGTTTCCGACTCATAGCAACCCCATGCACAGCTGAACGAAACACTGCCCGATCCCGCGCCAGCCCCACAATCCATGCTATACTAGAGCCCATCATCGCAGCCACTGTATCAATCCATCTCCCTGAAGGCCTCCCCCTCTTTCGTCGACCCTCCACCTTACCAAGCATGACATCCTTCTCCAGGGAATGGTCCCTTCTTACAACATGACCAAAATAGGTGAGACGAAGTCTGGCCATTCTTGCTTCCAAGGAGCATTCTGGCTGCGCTTCCTCCAGGACAGATCTGTTAGTTCTTTTAGCAGTCCACGGTACTTTCAGCATTCTTCGCCAGCACCACAACTCAAAAGCATCAACTCTTCTTCGGTCTTCCCTATTCATTGTCCAGCTCTCACATGCATACCAGGCGATTGGAAATATCATGGCTTGTGTCAGGCGCACCTTAGTCCTCAAGGAGATATCCTTGCGCCTCAGCACTTGAAACAGTTCCTTCGCAGTTGACTTTCCCAATGCTACACGTCGTCTAATGTCCTGACTGCTGCTTCCGTTGGCATCGATTGTAGAACCAAGCAACGTGAATTCCTTGACAACCTCAATCTTCTCTCCATTTATTGTGATGCTGCTCATTGGTCCAGTTGTGAGGATTTTTGTTTTCTTTATGTTGAGATGTAATCCATACTGCAGACTGTATTCTTCAACCTTCATCAGTAGGTGCCTTAAGTCATCCTCACTTTCAGCAAGAGAATGTTTTGTTAGTAGGGTTTAAAAGATACAATTAGTCACTTAGGCTGTTGTTGTTGTTGTTATGTGCCGTCGAGTCGGCCCCGACTCATAGCGACCCCTCCTTGGGTTTCCGAGGCAGTATCACTACGGAAGTAGGATTGCCCAACCTTCCTTCCGAGGAGTGGCTGGTGGGTTTGAACCGCCAGCCGTCTGGTTAGCAGGCAAGTGTCTTAGGCACTATGCTACCAGAGCTCCCACTTAGGCTGGGGATATGAAATAGCTGGGAGAGGAAGGCTTCTGAGACTCCTCAGCTATAGTGTATGTGGGGGACACATAGCATAAGCTTACAGTCCACTTAAGTGGACCTACTTAGCCACAGGAAGATTGGCAGTAGGTGGGGTCCCTTTAAGCACCTCACCTGTGACACAAAGTGGAGTGTGCAAGGAAAAATCTTCATCTCTGCCCAGAGAACTTTTGAGGAGGGACCGCTCATTATGGAACATATCTGGTTGCATGCTATATGATTCTTGTAACTAATAACAGCTACTTTCCATGTGTTAATGTGTGCTCATGTTCTGATCAGAAGGACGTGATATCTTTTTTCTAATGGTTTCTTGGCTATCTAGAAATTGGCTACAATCTGTGAACACCACACAGATTTCCAGTGTTGTCTTACAGTTATGGCATGGTCAAGGAGGACATGTCCTACATATATGCTCATGTTGTCCCACACACTTGACAGTCATACTGGCAGGTAGGGGGGAGCATTCTAAGAACATTAAGTTCACCCACTAAATTAGATTAAAGGAAAATTTAGTTCTGTATTAGAGTCTTCAATACACGTTGATTGAAGTACACAGGTGTAGTGAATCTAAATTTAAAGCAAAATGAGGAAGTGGGATAGTAACCTAGGCTTGTTTGGGTCTAAAACTAATTATCTTTGTACCATCAGATGAGATTTGTAGGGGTTCAGAAGAAGACCTATGAGGGATGTTATACCTTGAATTGTGTCCCGTAAAAATAGGTGTTGTAAATTCTAACTTCTGTGCTTGAAGATTGAATCCTGTTTGGGAATAGGGTTTTCTTTGTTATGTTAACGAGGTCATTATCAGTTTAGGGTGTGTTTTAAGTCTTTGAGATATAACATGAGCAGATTGGGCACAGAGAAGAAAGAGATGGGAAAAGATAGATGCTGTATCATGTGAGTATCACCAAGGACCAGAAAGAAGCTGAGAGAGACAAGGACCTTTCCCTAGAGGCAATAGAGGAAGAGAGTGTGCCCCCTACAGCTAGCACCTTGAATTTGGACATCTAGCTTTTTAGGCTGTGAGAAAATAAAGGTCTATTAAAGCCACCCACTTGAGGTATTTCTGTTATAGCAGCACTAGATAATGAAGACAAGAGGTTTATGGATGTTTTTGGTTACCTACTACCTCTCTGACAGGATGGCTTTAACAAACAAGAGTTTATTCTTACAGTTTGGAGGCTTTAAGTCTGAGTTCAAAGTGACAGGCTCTGGGGCTGGGTGAAAGGCCCTCAGCCATTGGCTTCAGCTCTGCCTGCTTCTGGCCCATTGAAGCTGGAGGCTTTTCTTCACTCAGCTGCTGGCTGCTGAGGCTGACTGACAAACAAGGTTAACAAGTAACAAGGCACAGTCCCAATATTACCAAACCACATGGCAGGCCATTGATTCAAGTCCATTGAAAGACCTAAGGTCAGCAGAGCATGGCAGGCTGTTGAATAACAACTTGGGTACATGCAGGGTTCAAGCATGCCAAAAGGCTGGGGTCCAAACTCAAAACTGCTGCTTATATGCGGGAAGCAGATCACATCCCTAAGGCATCTACTCAGCTGCTCACAGTAGATTCCACCATGAAGTTAATTACTAGTCTCATCATGGGGAATACTACATCCAACTGCCCAGCTTTTCAATCAGGCCCAGGCAAGTTGACACACAAACTTAACTACCACGATGGACGAGATGAAACTTGCCCCCAAACCAAACAGAACTCACTGCCATTGAGTTGATCTTGACTCATAGTGACCCCTCCTTGGGTTTCCGAGGTGGTTTCTCTACAAAAGTAGATTGCCTAGCCTTCCTTCAGAGAAGTGGCTGGTGGGTTTGAACCGCTGGCCTTCTGCTTAGCGGTAAAATACCTTAGGCACTAAGCTACCAGAGCTCCTGAAACTTGCCCTAGAGATGATTAATAGATACGAATTGAATGGGCAAAAAATTCAGGGATACAAATCATGTTGGATGTAGATTAGGTTCTTAATGGTCCTTAGATTTGAAGAATTTTTACTCATCTTCAACTTTTTTTTTTTTTTAATTTGAGTGTGTCTTGAAAAAAATTCATTTGCTGATTACCTTTGAGTCCAACTGATTAATTACTATCTGCTTTTTGCTGGTGACTTATTCCATATTTCTTAAGAGTTTTTCTCTTCCACTAAGATGTGGCTTAAGATGGTGCTGGCATTGTTAAATAATGCAACATGTCCTACAGCTTCTACCTTCCCCTCCACCTGACAGCTCCAATCTAAGTCTGTCTTTACTTCTGTAATGCTTTGGGTTCTGCAAGAGAGTAGAGGTCCTAACAGGGTCATTCATGAAGAGTATTTTTGATCTTCAGCTTTGGCAGGACCTAGGCATATTTTCATAAAGAAGATACACAGGAAGCAGACAGATCAAAAATAGATCCCAGTTGGCCTTTCTTATCATGGTTTCAGCTCCTTTCATTCATTAGAGAGAACTGCTTAGGATTCAGAGTGACCGAGAAAAGAATAAGTACCCATCTTGCACTGAAAAACTCATTTTATCATGATAAAATCTAAAAGTTAAAAAAAAAAAAGAAAAAAATCTATACCCATGTTCTGGTTGCCTCGTGTTGCACTGACAAGAACATATACCACAAATGGAATGGCCTTAACAAACAGGATTTTATTCTCTTACAGTTTGGAGGCTTTAAGTCCAAGTTCAAAGTGCCAGGCTCTAGGGGCTGGGTGAAAGCCCCTCAGCTTTGGGCTTCAGCTCTGTCTCCAGCTCCTGACCCACTGAAGTTAGAGGCTTTTCTTCACTCAGACAGCTGCTGGCTGCTGAAGCTGCCAAGCCCAGGGTTAATAAGTAAAAAGGCACAGTCCCGATGTTACCAAACCACACGGCAGGCCATTAATTCAAGTCCTTTGTAAGTCCCCGGGTTGGCAGAGCATGTTAGGCTGCTGAACAATGACATGGCTACATGCAGGGTTCAAGGTGCCGTAAGCTAGCTACTATCCCCAAGGGCTTCTCCTTATATACAGGAAGCAGACCATATCCCAAAGGCAGCTACTCAGCTGCTTCTGGTAGATCCCACCATGGAACTGATTGCCATTCTCTCACAGGGAATAACTACCACCAGCTTCCCAGCTACTCAACCAGGCCCAACTAAGTTGACATACAAACTCAACTACCACAACCCAAAAACTGGGCAAATCATGTGCTGGAGAGAGTACTATGAATTTTATTTAGAATAATAAACATGTTTACAGAGTATTTGAAGTTGTTTTTATGCAATAGGAATTTAAAAGCTTTATTTAATGTTCCTTTCAATTCAATCCCATGGCTTTCCAATCTTTTCCAAAAGCTACTTGCCTTAGGGTGAAGTGAGATTGATTTAATCAGGTGGTAAGTAATTGTTAAAAATGAAATCACTCCTTTTAAGCATTGTGTTAGGTGCTAGAGCTAAAAAGATGACTTAAATATTACTCAGAAAGTTCATACCTAGTCCAGTGAGAGAAGCTAACAGTTATGACATAGTGCTACAGTGCTAAGATGGAAGTATATATAAAGATTTTGGGAACACAGAGAGCTGAGAGATGGTTGAAAAACAAGGACAAGTGGGTTCATGGTAAGCAATATCTCAGAGGGTAGACTGTGTATGGTTGGAGTTAAAGGTTCTAGTAGGAGTCTCCAAGAATCAATATGGACTAGTGAAATATTTTCCTGGATAGATAACTTTTTTTTTTTTTTTAAATAGTAATTTCAAAGGTCAAGCTAGTCCTGCACAGAATAATAAAGAAAAACAAATTTCTAGGGTAATCATGTTGTTGCTCCCTTTTGTAGAGATTGATTCCTATAAGAAAGTACCCATCTAGGATGTTGCCCACTTTTATAGAGATTGATTCCTATAAGGAAGTACCCATGAGGACTCACCTTCCTATGCATAATTTTGATATATTGATAAAACGGTTAATAGATGTTGTTGTTAGGTGCCATTCAGTTCTGACTCATACTAACCCTGTGTACAACAGATGCCCTGCGCCATCCTGATAGTCATTGCCATGCTTAAGCCCATCGTTGCAGCCATTGTGTCAATCCATCTCATTGAAAGCCTTCCACTTTTTCGTTGACCTTCTACTTTACCCAGCATGATATCCTTCTCCAGGGACTGGTCCTTTCTGATGATATGATCAAAGTATGAGAGACAAAGTCTGGCCATTCTTGCTTTGCAGGAGCATTCCAGCTGGACTTCCTCCAAGACAGATTTGTTCATTTTTCTAGCACTTCATGGTACATTCAGTATTCTTCACCAACACTACAATTCAAATGTATCAGTTCTTCTGCAGTTTTCTTTATTCATTGTCCAGCTCTCATATGCATATGACGCTGACTTGGTTACCTCTATTTTATATCTCTGTAGAGTCAATCTGTGTGATATGTGTCTTTAAATGTGAAGCTTCAGAGGACAGAGACATGTGATATGAAGATATGAAGATAGAGATATGAAGACAGAGATATGAAGATAACTTGTGAATATGTTTTAATGATAACATCAAGAATCAGCTTGAAAAGTAAGCTCCTTCTAAATATAACTGGTGGCAAATTGTTCATAAACTAGCTGCTTTTCTTTAGTGTCAGCTCTCTGTAATATGCCTGCTCTGGGCTCTCCGTGGTGCACACATAGGTTATATTACATTTAAATTAATCACACATTTATTGAGAGCCTATTGTGTACCATGCACATAGTCTGTGGGGTACAAAATGGATTTGGAAAACTAACTGCAGAAGAGAGTGTTGGTTTCATTCAGTTTTCTGTTAGCACAAAGTCAAGAGATTTGAACAATTCATACAATCAGAACAACAGAGAAAAATATAGATTACTTACTATTATATATTGTTGTTGTTGTTGTTATTTGCCATTGAGTCGGCCCCGACTCATAGCGACCTCTCCTTGGGTTTCCGAGGCAGTATCACTATGGAAGTAGGAATGCCCAACCTTCCTTCCGAGGAGTGGCTGCTATTATATATAGTTAGTTGAAAAAAAATATTATCTTAACAGCACCAGAATTTCTCTTAAGGAAGGAATTGTCTGTGTAGGGAAATACCTTGATAAGCTGCTTGAACAAAAAGTAAGATATTAAGTGATGGTTCGGTGGGAGACCAAACAACAAAAGATGAAATGAGCCTTCCATTAGATATGAAGAGAATATTATTGGTATAAGGGAGTCAAGAAGAGAGGAGCAATATGATAGAGTGCCCAGCATACTTCAGAATGGTGAAGCCTAATAATAAATTTTAAGTTATATTGTGGTGAAGTAAACTCCCTTTATGCCCCTCCCATAAACTTTTAGTAAACTCTGCCACACACACAAAACATTGTACATTACTTGGTCTTATCTAGATCTGGTGGTGTAGTGGATAAGGCAGTTAACTGATAACCAGAAAATCAGCAGTTCAAAGCCACCAGCCACTCCACAGAAGGACGATGGTGCAAACTACTTCCATAAACATTTAAAGACTCAGAAACCCAGTGGGGGTCACTATGAGTCAGAATTGACTCAGTGGCATTGAATTTGGTTTAGGTTTTGAGTGTCCCTCCATCATATCATTCTGTTTTATTGCCTTCATGGCAATTGATATTACCTGAAATAATCCTGTTATTTTATTTACCCCTTTATTGTTAATTTTCTTTGTCTTCTCTCCTCCCCATACTAACCCACCCTACTACCCTTGCACCACCCGTGGATATAAGCCTCTGAAGATCAGGATCTTGCCTGTCTTATTAACTGTGTGATCCTAGTGGCTGGCACACTGCCTACCACAGTAGTAGGTGCTAGGTAAATGTTTGGTGAATGAACCCAAACCAAACCAAACGTATTGCCATCAAGTCAATTCCAACTCATAGCAACCCTGTTGGGTTTCTGAGGTGGTGATTCTTTACAGAAGTAGATTGCCCCATCTTCTTTCCAGAGTTCCTGATAGGTTTGAACTGCCAACTTTCTGATTAGCAGTCAAATGCTTTAGGCACTGCACCACCAGAGCTCCTAATGAGTGAAGAAGTTTTCAAACTACCCAAATTACATACAGCTCACACTGATGTTCTTTGAAATCTTACTCTACTTGTGGCCAGCACCACAGAATCCTGCCCTTAATTAGACTATTTATTTTCAAATGTGATAGTCAGTGAATATTTCTTAAACTTAATATTTTTAAAAGTAATTTTGGAGTAAAAAATGAGATACTGATACTCATATCTTTATTAATTAGAAAATGATTTGTCTACCTTTTTCTACCCCTTAAACCCTGACTGTTTTCTATATAAACATCAGCATGTATATTTACACATAAAGTCACCAGGAGGCAGAGCTGATTTAAGCACAACTGACAACAATAGTCAGTGAAAGAGCTGGAAACGGTAATTTATTTAAACAGGGAGGTGCCATCCTAGAAAGAATTATGAGTCAATAGGTGGGATAGTGTGGGGGTTAGAGGAAGACAAAGTTACCAGGTCAAAAGAGTGCTGTCCATATTTCTTTTGTATTCATGTTGATTGTATATTAATTGAAATGTTTCTTGGTAGCCAGAGCCAATCAAGGACCTTCAGAAAGGGTCATATCCACATAGGAATGTTGTAATTTACCATTTTGTCTTTTTGACTTGAGAGTGAAGGCTCACAGGGAGAGATACAGAGTGATATTTGACAATTCCAGTGGACAAATAAGACAGCTAGAAGTTCTTTGAAACGCCTCCTGTTACAGATACATATTTTTGTATGAAGTTTGATCCTCCAATAGTTGACACTGTTAATTGTGTTAATTGTTAACATTTGACCTCAAACCCAAACTTTAGCTGACTATTCTCAGCATTACTTGATATTTCAGATATCCCTGTGATATACAGTTGTGAGATAAAATTCAAGATGCCCAATTAAATTTGAATTTCACATAAACAATGAATTTTTTTTTGTAGTATAAGTATATCTCAAGCAATAGTTGGAATACACTAATCTTTATTTGTATTAAAATGAAAATTTATTCAGACATTCTGTGATTTTATTTCATCAAAGATGAAAATCTCCTCTATTAGGAGTGTAAGAAAAGTAGTTTTATTGAGGAACAATACAGCTTGATTTTGTAAAAATACAACTCCACTGTACAAGTGGGGAGAGGGGTCTTTATACATAGAAAACAAAGGAAATATAGGGGCTTAATGATTGCTTATAGATAGATAATATCGACTTCAGCTTGCAGTTCTTTGAAATGTAAAGGTCGGCTACTTGGTTCAGATGGAGTGAGTTACCACCTAGGTGAGTGGCACTGGCCAGTTTGGTTATACATGGTTGCAGTTATGAACACATTTTTCTGAGAAAAAATTGCTTGCACCTTGACATATTCTTCCCATGAACAAATGGTTTACATTCTGACCTTTTGTCTTCTGGGTTTGTATGTTGGTCCCATCATTCTTATGTCAGATACAAGTGCCTCCAGTTTGAAGCCTGTTTATATTTTCCCCTTTTGATCAAGCTTCCACCAGGGGGCACTGATCACCCACAGTGGAGTAGCCTTTCTTCTGTTTTCTTATGGTGCTTTGGTTGATTAAAGTTATTTTCTTTACCTTGCCAATCTAATAGGCCTCATCTTCAAGGTGAGTGGGTTTTATGGGAACTATCTTAATGGACAAGGCCACACGCAAGGAACATTTCTTAGTCAGGAGAGAATGACAGAGGTAAAGATGAAACATACCCGGGAGACAAAAGGGAAATGATTAAACCACATAATCATTGCTGAAAGTCTGTGTTCTGGTTGTTACCTAGTGCTGCTCTGACAAAAATATACCACAAATGGGATGGCCTTAATAAACAGGAATTTATCCTTACAATTTGGAGGCTTTAAGTCTTAGTTCAAAGTGCCAGGCTCCAGGGGCTGGGTGAAAGCCCCTTAACCTTGGGGTCCGGCTCTGCCTCCTGCTCCCAGCCCACTGGAGCTAGAGGCATTTCTTCACTTGATAGCTGCTGGCTGCTGAGGCTTAGAAGCCCCAAGGTTGACAAAAAAGGCACAGTTCTGATGTTACCAAACCACACGGCAGGCCATTTAAGTCCATCGTAAGTTCTGAGGTTGGCAGAGCATGGCAGGCTGCTGAGCAAAGACACAGCTACATGCAGGGTCCAAGTGTGCCATAGGCTAGAGACCATTCTCAAAGCTTCTGCTTATATACAGGAAGCAGACCACAGACGCAAAGGCAGCTACTCAGCTGCTCACATAGATTCCACCATGGAGTTGATTACCAATCTCATCATGGGGAATACTACATCCAGCTGCCCAGCCGCTCAACCAGGCCTAGCCAAGTTGACACACAAACATAACTACCAGAGTCTGTGAAACCAGCATGATTTTATGTATAGGGTTAAATGATTTTGAAGTACAGCATTTTGTGGATAAAATGTGTTGAACCAAAACAAAGCATTTTATAATTATAGCAATATCCAGGATGATGAGAAATATAAAGTTTCCAAAGTAAAGTAGTAATTTTTTTCACCATATACTATAGGAAAATAAAAGCCAATTTTTTAAAATAATATCAGTTATGGTAGGAATAGGATTGTTGATGTCAGATACTATATGTGGCATATGATCGATGCAGAGTGTAGTATTCATACTATTGTTGAGAACATAAACATAGCAGTGAGATTTTATCATGGCACAGGTTCCTCTTTGGGCATCAGTGAGAATGTCAAAGACTATTCCATTTTGGAGTACTACTTTTTTCATCATTACTATTTTGGTATTGACCTCTTGAAGCCCATGAACACTGTTTTTAGGGTAGTTTTTATATATTTGGTCAGTATTTCTACATGTTCTATATGTCTTCAAGTACTATCTGAAGTGAGAGTACTGCTGCTAAATGATCAATTCAGTGAAACAATGTTTGAGACCATTGAGCTCTTAATAGGGGTACAGTAGCTGGTAAAGGGAGTTCAGTTAAATATGTCCTTGAGTCTAGCTCAGGCCTAGACTGTGTCTTCTATTCCAGCCTGGGAGGAGTTAGGGCCAAAGGTTGGTTACACATAGCTAAATAGTGGCATTAGGGACTACCCAATAGATATATAAGTGTTGTAGCCAGCCAAGATACAACGAAACCAAGATAGCTTGTGAGGTTATAACTGATGCACATTCAGACCCTGGAAGCCATCCCAAAGGATATTCCTCATTCCCATCCTCTTCTGAATCCGGCTTGCATTTCTGGAAGTTCCCTGCCAATATACTGCTGGAACTATTTTTGAAATATCTTCAACAAAATGTTATATGTGTGAGATATTAATGATATTGTTTGATAATTTCCACATTTTGTGGGAGCACCTTTCTTTGGAATGGGTCCAAATATGGATCTTTTCCAGTCAGTTGGCCAAGTAACTGTCTTCCAAATTTCTTGACATAGACGAGTAGTGCCTCCAATAGAGCATCCATTTGTTGAAACATCTCAAAGAATATTCCATGAACTCCTGGAGCCTTGCTGTTTGCCAGTTCCTTCAGTGCAGCTTTGACTTCCTCCTTTAAATACCATTGGTTTGATCATATGTCACTTCCTGAAATGGATGAACATTGACAAATTCTTTTTGGTACAGTGACTGTATTCCTTCCGTCTTCTTTTGATGTTTTCTGCATCATTCAATATTTTGCCCATAGAATCTTTCAATACTGCAACTCAAGGCTTGACTTTTTCTTCAGTTCTCTCAACTTGAGAAATGCCAAGCATTAGGAAACCTTCTGGTTTTCTAACTCCAGGTCTTTGCACATTTCATTATAATAATTAATCTTGTCTTTTCAAGCTGCTCTTTGAAATCATCTTCTCAGCTCTTTTTCTTGCCAGTTCTTCCATTTGCTTTAGCTATTCTCTGTTCAAGAACAAGTTTCAGAGTGTCTTCTGACATCCATTTTGGCATTTTCTTCCTTTCCTGTCTTTTTAATGACCTTTTGCTTTCTTCATGGATGATGATCTTGATGTCATCCCACAATTCCTCTGGTTTTCAGTCATTGGTGTTCAGTGCCATCAAATCTATTCTTTAGATGGTCTCTAAATTCAGGTGGGATATAATCAAGGTCATATTTTGCTTCTCATGAACTTGTTTTAATTGCCTTCAGCTTCTACTTGAACTTCCATATGAACAGTTAATGGTCTGTTCCACAGTCAGCTACTGGCCTTATCTTGGCTGGAGATATGAGCTTCTCCATCACCTCTTTTCACAGATGTTGTCTGTGATCTGATTCATATGTATTCCATCTGGTGAGGTCTATGTGTGTCGTGGAAAAAAGGCATATGCAACGAATAAGTTGTTGGTCTTGCAAAACTCTGTCATGCAATCTCTGGTGTCATTTCTATCACTAAGGCCATATTTTCTAACTACTGATGATCTTTCTTTGTTTCTAACTTTTGCATTCCAGTGATAATCATCAGTGATGATCACCAGTGATAATCAACACATTTTGATTGCATGTTTGGTTAATTTCAGACTGCAGAAGTTGGTAAAATCTTTAATTTGGCTTTGGTGATTGGAGCATAATTTGATTAATATTAGTATTAACTGGTCTTCCTTGTAGGTGTGTGGATATTATCCTATCATGGACATCACTGTACTTCAGGATAGATATTGAGACATTTTTTTGTGATGATGAATGCCATGCTATTCCTCTTCAATTTGTCATTCCTGGCATAGTAGATCATATGGTTGTGTGATTCAAAATGGCCAAAAGCACTCCTTTTCAACTCACTAATGCCTAGCATATCGATCTTTATGCATTCCATTTCATTTTTGACAACTTCCAATTTTCCTAGATTCATACTTTGTACATTCCATGCTCCAATTTATTAATGGGATGTTTGCAGTTATTTCTTCCCATTTTGAGTCATGCCACATCAGCAAATGGAGGTCCAGAAAGCTTTACTCCATCTATGTCATTAAGGTGGACCCTATTTTGAGGAAGCTTCACTTCACCAGTCATGTTTTGAGTGCCTTCTAACTTGAGGGGCTCATCTTCTGGCCCTATATTGGACAATTTTTCAGGGCTATTCATAAAGTTTTCTAGTAATGTATCAGACAGTGTTTCACTGCTATTCATAAAGTCTTCACTAGCCAATTCTTTGAAGTGGATGGCCCCTTCCTTATTCTGAGTTTGTGTTAGTCTGGAAGCTCCACTGAAACCTGTCCACCATGGGTGATCCTGGTGGTATTTGAAGTACTGGCAGCATAGCCTCCAGCCTCACAGCAGCACACAAACCACCAGAGTATGACAGATTAACAGATGAGTGGTATATTATTTATTAGCCATAGTAACTCTTCATGCTGGATTTAGTCTGAGAAAGTGTGTAAGCTAAGTTGGTTAGCTCAACAATAGGAGCTCTCTCCCAATCTAATTTTTTTTTTTTTTTTTTTAAGACTGAGGTCTCAGGTTTAAGACTGGTTATGAAAACAGCACTGAAAACAATGGAGGCACTAGGTACATTCAAAATGAGGCCAGAGTATTTGGAAAACTTATGGATCAGATGAGTCTGATAATTATATGCACTTTCATCTTCATTTTGTATACAGGAGTGAATTGTAGTCCAATTAATTGGTGGAGGAAAGGCCTTTGGGATACCCTCCAGCAATTTTTTTTTTTACTCATGGTCCAAGAGTCTTCCAACAGCTTGGTGGCAGTTTTATCAATCTTTAAGGCTAAACTGTCCATGAGGTCTTTCTTTTCTGTCTTTTAGAGCCATAATTGGGCTTCTCCTGGGCCAGTAATTATGTGATCAAGTTGATATAAGTTGGAGAGCCCAAGCTGCTAAGATTTAACAAGGATTTTAAATTCTTCAGAAAATTTTTAGGGGTCCTCACAGAGTTTAGGATAATCTTTCATAGTGTTATATAATTCCAAGCATGTGCACCGAGCAAAAGTGATATGGGGCAAATTTTCAGCATCACTACAGGGATGATGAAGATTCAGATCAACCAGTTCTTTTTGACACAGTGACTCTGTGTATTCCTGCCATTTTCTCTTGATGTTTCCTGCATCATTCAATGTTTTGCCCATAGAATCTCTCAATATTGCAACTCGAGGCTTAATTTTTTTCTTCAATTCTTTCAGCTTGAGAAATGCCAAGCGTGTTCTTCCCTTTTGGTTTTCAAACTCCAGGTCTTTGCACATTTCATTATAGTAATTGGTTTTGTCTGCTCAAGCTGCTCTTTGAAATCTTCTGTTCAGCTCCTTTATCTTGTCATTTCTTCCATTTGCTTTAGCTACTCTCCACTCAAGGGCAAGTTTCAGAGTCTCTTCTGTCATCCATTTTGGTCTTCTTTTCTTGTCTTTTGAGTGATCTCTTGCTTTCTTCATGGGTAATGTTCTTGATATCCTCCCACAATTATTCTGGTTTTTGGTCATTGGTGTTCAATCAAATCTATTCTTTAGATGACCTCTAAATTCAGGAGGGATATATTCAAGATATATTTTGGCTCTCTTGGACTTGTTTTAATTGTCTTTAACTTCAAGTTGAACTTGCCTATGAGCAGTTGATGGTCTGTTCCACAATCTGCTCCTGGCCTGGTTTTGGCTGGAGATACTGAGCTTTTCTACCGTCTCTTGCCACAGATGTAGTCAATCTGATTCCTGTGTATTCCATCTGGTGAAGTCCATGTGTAGAGCCGCCATTTGTGTTGTTGATAAAAGGTGTTTGCAATGAAAGAATTGGCGAAGAACAAGGCTCCAGGAATTGATGGCATACTGATTCAGATATTTCAACAAACGGATGCCCCATTGGAGGCACTCACTTGGTTATGC
>NW_006921623.1:16305370-16330876 GCF_000298275.1 Orycteropus afer afer | reverse complement strand
CTGGAGAAGGATGTCATGCTTGGTAGGGTGGAGGGTTGACGAAAGAGGGGGAGGCCTTCAATGAGATGGATTGACATGGTGGCTGTGATGATGGGCTCAAGTATAGCAGGGATCAACATCTGGCAGTGTTTTTTTCTGCTGTGCATGGGGTCGCTATGAGTCAAAAATGACTTGATGGCACTTAACAAGAACAACAACAACTGGGATGAATTTTAAAGGGTATTTCAGGAAGGTTTATTTACTTTTAATTTTTTTTGCAACAGAAAATGTGAAGTTCAGATAAAGTATTATCAGAGGAGTAGGAAGGCAAAGGAAGGTATAAAGAGGTGACAAGAAGTTGAAATTTGACATTGTAACTCTTTATTCTGTTTATTTAATTTAGAGACAGTGTCCTGCAGAGAAGGAATTTTACTGTCTTGATTTGGTGACCTCAGTATATCAATCAAAGTGGGCATCCCACTGGGATTGTTTAATCTGGGACTCTTGGTTCTGTAACTTACTGCATAGAAAACTCGGATTAAAATAAAAAGGCAAACCCAAAATGCCCAGTGATGTTCCATCTCAAGTGAGGTTGTGCCAGACAGAGAAGAACATACAAGATAAGTGACCATAATGCTTGTTCAAATGATTAGCAGGAGTCCCAGAAGGTGGCTCCAAATCTCTTTTAGGCATGACATTTCCCATTTTATGACAGTAACAACAAACAAACTTTTACTTTTAAGAATCAAAAAATATCTACAATATACCTTAAAGAGCTATCAACATGAAGGAGCAGAGCTCAGATTCAAGAGGTTTTTTTTTTAAACCTTAAATGAGTCCTGAGATTTTGCTGAAGAAAAGAGCCCAAAGTGGCTTAGGAGGTAGTGTCCCTGTGTCTGGATGCCTGGTAGGTCACAAGAGATAATCCACCTTTGAAGTCCTACTTCAGTGACCAGTTTAACAAAGATAAAACTCTTGTACTCGGTTAGGAATGAAAAAAAAAAAAAAAAGAGTTTTATTGAGGAATATAACAAACACTACCCAAGCTAAGCAGCACTATCTAAAAATATAGAGGATGCCACTGTTCAAGTGGAGAAAGGGATCTATTATAGAGAGAACAAAGTAAATGTAGGGGGTTAATGATTGATTATAAATAAATCAGCTTCAATTTGAAGTTCTTTGAAATGTCAGTGTTGGACACTTGGCTAGGAGGGAGTGAGTTACCACCTAGGTGAGTGGTGCTAGCCAAATTGGTTATATATGATTGCAGTCATGAATACATTTTTGTCCTGGGAACAAATTGTTTACATGTTGATACATTCTTCCCATGAATGAATGCTTTACATCCTGACTTTTTGCTTCCTGAGAATGCATGTTGTCCCCATTATTCTTATTTTTGACATGGGTGCCTCCGTTTTGAAGCTTTTCCATTTACAATTTGCCAAGTCTGTTACCCTACCTGGGGAGGAAATCCCCTTGGGACTGAGATGCTGAAATCCATGTTTTAGGACATCTGTGATACAAGGAATATAGGCCTGGGAGAGAGAGTACAAAAGCACTGTAGTATATCACCCTGGCAAGAATTCTCCATCATTTCTTTTTTCAAAGCATGTACCAAAGTAATTTCCTAAATTGGAATAATGAATTCCAGATCTTTTAATACCATGTACTGTAATTAGTTGGATCATAATCTATAATTATTCAGGGAAAGTGAGCCCGTGTATAAATTATTAGAATTTTAAACTGTACTCTTTCAGTGGAGGAACTTTTAACCTCTTATAATCCTCTGTGACATTTAGTATTCTCTGATGAGTATTTGGCCCTCTCTGTTGGGCTATTAACCTCTTGCCTACACCATTCACCTGGACTCCTCTCATTTTCTTTGGAGTGGCCTGGTAAGTGATGCTGGATCTGCCATGTCAGTAGATGGTACAGATCCCAGACTAGGCATACAGAAAGTCATGTGTTCTATGAAGTGGAAGGCTAGGTATGTACTTTTACAGTAGTTAAAGATATAGGTGCCCAAAGATATGTGGCCTGGATATTGGGAGTCAGTCATGTAGAAAGTGAAGAATACTGTACGTGAAGGACTGTTTAACGCAAATCACCTCCCATAGATATCTCCAATGGGAGAAACTTTTTGTACATAAAACTCCCATCCAGGTATGACAGTTATTAAACTGTGAAGTAGGAAAAGTTTATCATTACAGTTTACTAACTTTTTTCTCCTCAGTAACTTTCTCATTCCTATAATGCCCTTTGTCTGCTTAATTGATAATAGCTTACTGCATTATCACTCTCTGTAGAATTTGGGTTTTAAAAGAGGAATTCTGGAAAGCAATTTTTTGAGTCTTTATCCAAGCAATGGGTCTCTAACAGTGAAATTTCAAATATTATGGAGACTATAGGGGAGATATTCTAGGAGGTGGGGACTTTCTATTGTTCCTTTGGTTCATGTCATGTGGATCACTAATATAAGACAAAATCATATCTCTGTGTTGGAGTTGAATATCTCAAAAAAAAAAATATGGACAGGGCCCAGTGTGATTACAAACTATCCCAACACTTGTGCCTGTGAACTGTTATCACAATGGCTCATGCCCTTCTGACTGAGGGGTCACATATCCAGGAGTTTGCGAATCTTTCAAATGCCCTTTGAGTCTAACAGATTTTTATATTCCCTCTTATAGATGAAACTCTTAAAGGGTTTCTGTTTTGTGGATTAAATGTGAGATGGGAAAATAGTCACAATAATGCTTACATTTATTGAGTACCAGGTATGTGTTGGGTAACTGATTTCATTTTAATCCTAACAATGTCCCTGTAAAAATACTCTTGAAGTTATTTTACATTTTATCTGACTAAGACTCTGAGGTTAAGTGATTTACTCAAAGTAGTATTAGGGTTAGAATTTGAATACAGATCTGCCAACATACAGTTTAGTTTGTGAACTCTCATCATTACATTCTTCTGTCAACGATGGCCCTGCAGTGGCATCTGGCAAAGAACCTCCCTCTGTTTACACTTTATAGCTTGGAGGGACCTTAGATATTATCTTGTCCAAATTTTTACATTTTGAAAGTTGGAACTTTGAGGTGAGGTAATCTAAGTATAATTTCCTAACTGGTTAGGGACAAGGCTGGAATTAGAACCTATCTTTCCTATTAGTGCTATTCTCATTTAAACACTCCATGATTCTGTGCTCCATACCCTAGTTACAGATAGATTAGATTTGACTACATATCTCTGAAGGAGCTCTGGTAGCATAGTGCCTAAGGCACTTGACTGCTAACCAGAAGGCTGGCTGTTCAAACCCACCAGCCACTCCTTGGAAGGAAGGTTGGGCAATCTACTTCCATAGTGATACTGCCTTGGAAACCCCAGGAGGGGTTGCTATGAGTCGGATCCAACTCGACAGCACATAACAACAACGCATATCTCTGAAAGGAGTTCTCACACCAGTGTGCCTGTCTTTGTGATCTCTCCACGGTCAGGAATCAGGTCTGCCTAGTATTCTTTTTACACACCCTAGTCTCATACCAGGAGCTCTGGTGGCATTGTGCCTAAGGCATGTGTCCGCTAACCAGAAGCCTGGTGGTTCAAACCCACCAGCCACTCCTCAGAAGGAAGGTTGGGCAACCTACTTCTCTAGTGATACTGCCTCAGAAACCCGAAAAGGGGTTGCGTCAGATCTGACTTGACGGCAGTGAGTTTAGTTTGGTATTTTTGGTTAGTCTCATACCAAAAGGAGCTCTGCTGGTATAGTGCCTAAGGCATTTGACTGCTAATCAGAAGGTTGATGGCTCAAACCCACCAGCCACTCCTCAGAAGGAAGCCTGGGCAATCTACTTCTGTTGAGATACCACCTCAGAAATCCAAGAAGGGGTCACTATGAGTCGGAACAGACTTGACGGCAGTGAAAGTCTCATACCAAAGAGCCCTGGAAAGCCCATGGTTAAACTGCTTGGCCATGGTTGAAATCCACCAGCCACTTCACAGTAGAAAGATGTGACAGTCTGCTTTCATAAAGATTACAGACTTAGAAACCCTATAGGGCAGTTCTACTCTGTGTTTGAGGGTCGGTATGAGTCAGAATTGACTCAATGGTAACAAATATTTTGATTTAGTCTCATACTACGAGCAGTGAGGAACCTGATGTTGATGATGAGCATGTCCATTAGGAGCTTTAGATGGAAGAGATAAATATATTCTCCAGGTAATATGTATACCACCAGAAAGTAACGCATTAACAGTAAAACAAACAAAAACAACCCTTTCCTCTACATATCAATGTCTGCTTGATAGATCATCTCTTCTTGTTGTTGTATGCCATCAAGTCTATTACAACTCATATTGTCCCTATGGGAGCTCTGGTAGCATAGTGGCTAAGACACTTGCCTGCTAACCAGACGGCTGGCAGTTCAAACCCACCAGCCACTCCTTGGAAGGAAGGTTGGGCAATCCTACTTCCGTAGTGATACTGCCTCGGAAACCCAAGGAGGGGTCGCTATGAGTCGGGGCCGACTCGACGGCACATAACAACAACAACAACAACATTGTCCCTATATGACAGAGTAGAGCTGCCCTAAAGGGTTTCCTAGGTTGTAATCTTTGTGAAGATGCCAGGTTTTTTCTCCTGCAGAGCCACTGGTGGGTTCAAATCACTGACTTTTTGGTTAGCAATCAAGCACATCAGCATTATGCCACCAGGGTCCCTTGATAGATCAGCTCCAAAAAACCCAAACTCACTGCCATCAAGTTGGATCCAACCCATAGCAACCCCTCCTTGGGTTTCCAAGGCAATAACAACACTATGGAAAAGATTGTCCGGTCTTCCTTCCAAGGAGCGGCTGGTGGCCAGCCTTCTGGTTAGTAGTCAAATGCTTAAGCAGTAAAAATATGAGCAAATTTTGAGAATCATATTTCTAATATTTGCCAATTATTTTTCTTGCCTAAAACCTGATTTCCTTTGCACCCTGGGTTTATGTGGATATATATTAACTGGTGATATTTTCACAAATGTTATCTAAACTAGAACACACAACTGTTAGCATAAACAGGAGAACAATTTTTCTTCTTTTAAGACCATATCACATACTGTTACTTAGGACTGTTGCAAAATCCCATTCATCATTTACAAACTGTAACGTGAATCCTGATATAGAAGGCATTCTCATAGATTCCTATCAACAAATAGTTACTGAGTTCCTGCTACAGCTTGCACATTGATTAGGAACTAAGGGAAATATAAAATGCAGTCTTTTTCTGAAATGTATTTACAATATCATTGGGAATTGATCTGAAAATCTGTACAACAAAATAAAAGACCAAATAAATAGCAAATGAGCAGTGTGCATGGTAAGATCAGAAAAGAGAGGTCACTTTGAGCTGATGTAGTTGGAGGAGGATGAAATAGAAGATGAGTTGAATCTGAAGTTCATTTAGGTGACACTTGGATGTGTTTGCAGAATTCTGAAGGATAGGTATGGAATTCTAAATGGTCTAGTGAGTTGGAGAATAGGTCAAAAACTGTCAAAGCAGAGTCTAAGAAGTCTGGACATTCTGTTACACTGGAGAAATAGAAAAGAGGGTGTCATTCATTTATTCTTTCAACATTTTTGTTGAGCACCTACTATATATGGAGAATACAATGGTGAGCAGAAACAGATCCTGATAGAGGTATTTGGAGACCCCACCAAGCCTTCTTGGGTTCTGCACATATGTAAGGGTCTATTATCTAGCTTCCAGATAATGAGGGCTTGAAAATTTGAACTTCCTAGAGACAGAAAAGGCAGGTGGACAGTAGTTGGTGCTTTTGGACAAAGAAATATCAGGAATTGGCATAAAGTATCTGACAATGAGTCAGCAGTGTGGTCCTGTATTATTATTATTCTGAAATCCAAGTCTAACACTGGTCTTGCATAAATAGCCTCACTAGGTAAGAAAGTGTACACATTATATGAAGGTAAACAATTTGGTCATTCCTTACCATCAAGAAATTTTTTTCTTCAATGGATTAAGACCACATGCCAATGTGTGCATGTACGTACCCATGCGTGTGTGTGTGTATGTGTATACACACATACACACACACACCCAGAAGGTCCAGGGCCCATTTCTGTCTATCCTAGTCCTATTTCCCTTTCCCTCTGCTTCTAAGCCCCTCCTCAGCCATGCCTTCTCTAAGAACTAAAATATAAGAGACTTGTAACATGCCCCCTATCAACAGGCTTGAACCATTTCAGATTCTCTCCATTTTATTCTGCTTTGATTTCAGGCTCTCATTTATCTTTCCTTGATCTGGCTAGTACAGTACCCTCAATATTAGTGCCTTCCTGATTCCCAGCTAGAGAACTGGTCTATTGTAACCAAAACCAAAAACCTAACTCACTGCTGTTGAGTCAATTCGGACTCATAGCTACCCCTCCTTGGGTTTCTGAGGCAGTATCTCTACAGAAGTAGATTGCCCCATCTTCCTTCTGAGGAGTGGCTGGAGGGTTTGAACCACCAGCTTTCTGGTTAGCAGTCAAATGCTTTAGGCACTACGCCACCGGATTGTAACACTAACTGCATATTTATGTATAAGAGTTGAAGCTGGAGCCCATTGTCTATTCAGATGGGGGAATTCACAGAACAATTACTGTGGGGAAGTGATTATTCACAATTTCGTAGAAAATAATTTTGCTGACTTGTGTGCACTGCAAAATAATTTAGCTCTGAAGTACAAGGAATAATAATTGAGTCCTTTCTTGAGGACCACCATAAGTGAAAACCACAGCCACAGCAGCTGACTCTATGAGTTTAGAAAATGTCATTGGGAGCAGTTTTTAATCTGTTATGAAGCTGTCATGTAAGCCTTGTAGATGTACTGTTTTCCTTTTTGTTCTACAGATGCACAGAATCCACCAATCCCTTCACTAAATGATTTAAGGTTTGGGAGGGATTCTGTCAGACACTCAATCCATTCCTCTCCCACTTTTATGGCTAATGCACTTTAAGGTGTAGGGACATGTTTTGGAGCTAATCCATAATAAAGGACTAAAGTTAGTCACTAGCAGG
This sequence comes from Orycteropus afer afer, assembly GCF_000298275.1. Taxonomy (NCBI): domain Eukaryota; kingdom Metazoa; phylum Chordata; class Mammalia; order Tubulidentata; family Orycteropodidae; genus Orycteropus; species Orycteropus afer. The sequence continues at coordinate 16,323,838 of NW_006921623.1, read as the reverse complement.
CTGAAAAAAGAATCTCTCTAGAACAAGTATTTTTTTTTTCCTTGTGATAAGTACATCATTTGTCATGGATTATTCTTAAATTGTTTTAATAATAAAACATTTTGTCCTTTGAGAAATCTCCATCACCTTTTTTTTTTTTTCCAAAGAGTTTATGTACTTTATATAGGGAATAAAGGGCTATAAGTTCTAATGCTAGCTTTAGAAAGGTCACTAATGACCTTTGTCACCCTTCTGTGACAGTGAAGGGCATAGGGGTCAGTTTTCTTATCTGTGTGTAGCTTTTGGGGTATTGTTGTTGAAGTATAGTTTTGGCTGGGGAGTCCCAGCAGCCAAAGCTCATCTTCCACTTGGCCTGTTCACATGAAATGATATTTCTCAGGCAAGAGAGGAAGGAAGGACATTTTTATAAAGATGCAAGGGTGGAACAAGAAAAGATTGAGATAATTAAAGGATAATGTTCTGACCACTTCCTATTCACTCTATTGATGAAAGGTATCTTCCACCCTAAATGATATGAGATGGTTCAACACATGACACCTGGCACTGGGAAGATGAGATTAACAGCAGTTTATTAGTCACACATGCATCCTGGGGGAGAAGGAGGAAGCACACCATGCAGAGCCACCTGGGCATTGCATTTGGGAGAATGAACCAGCAGTGACTGTGGGAGGCAGATTTTGCAGTAACAAGAGGATGAGGTGCTCGCTGGTTCCCGCAGGAGGATGTGACTGGCTTCTTTGAATAATTTTGTGTGCTGGCAGGGAACTGAAATCTGTTAGGTTGAGGACAAGATGGAGTGCAGCTGGTCATAGTGATAGGGGAACTAGCTAGGTGGGGAGGCTTCCCTGCTGGATGGGTGGGGGCATAGCTAGTGAGAGCAGACAAAGTCACAGGCCTTTGGGGACCTGTAAGGCTTGAAGATGTCAAGGCATCTCTTGTAATTTTAGGTCTTATAATATAGGTAGATAATTTGGATTGATTTTGAGCTCTGGTAGCATAGTGCCTAAGGCACTTGACTGCTAACCAGAAGGCTGGCTGTTCAAACCCACCAGCCACTCCTCGGAAGGAAGGTTGGGTAATCCTATTTCTTACTGATACTGCCTTGGAAACCCAAGGAGGAGTCGCTATGAGTCAGGGCCGACTCAACATCAAATAACAACAACAACAATAATGACATAGCAATATTATTAGCAATAATATCAGAGGCTGAAGAAACAATTTATTTGAAAGTTCTGGTGGGTCTCTTTGTATGGACAAAGCTGCTTCAGAACTCAGTTGACAAAATAGAGTCCAGAAGTGGAAAGAAGGTTATTCTCATCCATGAACCACCCCAAGCAATTCGTAAATGAAGAGAATTCAAATGAAAGCATTTGTAGGTTGGGAGAGGTTGACTATTCTTTGAGGGAGCTACTTTGAAGGGTTCTTGAGCCCTATACTCAGTGTGATGATGTTCACACTGACAGAGACCTTAGCTACACTCGCCTTAAACTGTTATATTTGTGGTAATGCTATTCTCACTGACAGGGACCAAAGCCACACTCGCCTTAGCCTGTTACAGGAAAGGTGACAGTGTTCACACTGACATGGACGTAAGCTACACTCTGCTTACTGTGTTACACTTACAGTGACAGTGGTCACACTGACAGTGCAAAGCTGCACTCTCTTTACCCTCTTACACCTATACTTTGAATGCTGAATATCCAAGAAAGATAACCTTTTTAGAGAAAAAGTGCAGGCAACAGCAGCTCTGGATTAACCCTTGGCTGTAATGAATCACTTCAGCAGTCACAAGCTTTGCCATAAGGAAATAAAATTTTTATAGTGGAAAGATGATGAGGAAACTTGATTAGCTTCTTGTAGAAACAATGAAGTTATAAAACTGGAGATTTTCTTGAAATACTCTTTCAGCCTGAAGAGAAAACCTTTGGACTTTGGCTGAAATATACTTCACTTCTCAGTCTGACCACATGGTAAAGAATGGACTGTCTTTACCTATGTGTATTATTTTTGCAAAATGCCATACATCACACCATAAATAGGTAGATAAGCATTTTGTTGGTGATCAGTGGAGCAGAGACAGTGCTTACATTGCAAAAATCAAGACCAGAAAACAAGCGTCTAGAGCATTTCTGGGCACAGTGCATTTCAGGTCCTATGATGTTGATTACTATTGTTTCCCAGCTCTCACACTGGAGGGAGGAGACTAAAACTGGTAAAGTGCATATTACCTTTATTTCCAGACCCTAGACAATTACTTTCTCTTTTCAGACACTCTCTGTTCATGGACTGGATCCTGGGAAATATACTCCATCTCTTCCCCCATTCCTTGATGATACCAGTCTTCCATCTGAGCATTCAGTGAGTGATTGCAATGACCCAGTTTGTTGTAATATCATGTGCATGACTGTATTGTGTGTTGTTACAGTGCATTACGATGCAGTGATGGCTTTATTTTTTCACAGGGGACATTTTCTGGAATCTGTCCTGTGTAATTTGCGAATATTACTATGCTGCATACGGACTTGCCTCAAATACTGCAGTTAAAGAAAATTCCACTAAAGTGTAATAACTCCAAAGTGGAATAGTGCAGTTCTGAACCTTGATTTTCTTTTGCTTGCAAATATGGACCCATAAGAATTGCAGACTGCAAACGTATAAAGTTCAGGGAAAATTGAATTTTATTGAAAACTATTTCTTTTGGTGGGTATGGGTCAAACCAATCTTCTTAACCTCATTTAGTCAGATTGAAAAGATCAAATATATTTGTTAGCTGTTGGATGGTATATGTGGATAAAACACACAGACTGAGATTGTCTTGATGCAGTTTCAAGAGCTCCCAGAATATTGGCACAGGTAGTCATGACTTGGTATAAAATCCAACTACTGCATGATTCAAAAAAACAAAACAAAACTCACTGTCATCGAGTGGATTCCAACCAACTCATAGTGACCCCCACTGGGTTTCCAAGGCAGTAAATCTTTACAGAAGTAGATTGCCCATTCTTCCTTCCACAGAATGGATGGCAGGTTTGAACCACTAGCCTTCAGTTTAGCAGTCAAATGCCTTAGGCACTACGCCACCAAAGCTCCTTGCTGCATGATTAGGGAGATTCATTTTGAGTTCCTTCTTCTTATATATCCTTTCTGTTTGGGACCAGCCTCAGAAGAATGATTGAATAACTGGCTTATTAGTTGCAGGATTCAGGTTACAGTTTTTTTTACTGGTAACCTCTGGATTTGAGAATCTTCATATCTTTCTGCAAAGTGATTCATTCAGTGGGAATTGTTCTTGTTTCTTTCTTCTTTTCCCCATCAGACTGGGCCCATCTATGTAGCATGAGTAAGGACATCATGTGGAGAACTTTGGGAAAAATAAAAAGCAAGGAGGCTTTCCAGTGCATTGGGCAAATAGGACACTAAGGTACACAAGGCTTTGGGGTTTGAGTCTAAAGCCTGGGAATGGTTGCAGTTTGAGCTGGAACATGCTTCTCACCATCTGTGGCTTTGATCCAGCAGTCCATTCTTCACTAGGGTGCAGGAGGAGCACTTCTGGGCCTTGGTTACTAGACAGATTCTCATGTGTTCACCTTGTTCACCCTCTGATTCCTCCTATCCTCTGTTTCTAGGTTCCTGAAGTTAGGAGTTTAATGGACTGTCTTTTGGGTCCTGCCTGGATGAAGCTGGAAAGTTTGAGATGCCAGATGAGTTCTACCCAAAAAGAAGTAAGATTTGCCAGGGAACCTCACTTTGGATAAACCTAGTTTCCTAGGTATGCTACCTGTGTCTAGACACATGCTGATGAAGAAGGAGGAAGAGTTTATATTGGGATGTGAGGTGGTGGTAGGCAGAAGTGTTATAGGGAAGGAAAATGCGATTTATATCCTTATATAATAAAACAGAAAAGTGGAAGTTATCATTGAGCTCCTACTCCTGATCCAGATAAGCCCACTGCCATTTGGCTGATCTAAATCAGAGGAGAGTTCTAAGCCTGCATCTTGAGGCTGTGACAATTTTTTGTTCATTCACTTGCTCGCTCACTCGTTCATTCATTTTATTATTCCATTTACTCATCATCCATTAAGCAAGCATTTATTTAGCACCTGTATGTCAGGGCTTCAACTTGTCTCTTTTGATATAGACCAAAAAAAAAAAAAAAAAAGAACATCGCTCCCTTTCTCACATTCTAATAGGAGAGACAGGAGAAGCACACAGACTGGTGATTATAACTTACTGCGGTGTTGTGGTAATGGTAATCGTAGCGCTGCACAAACATACAAAAGAAGAGCATCCCACATAGCCTTAGAAGGAGGACTCAGTTGACTCTTACGGATGAAATGAAGAAAGACGAGCCTGGTGAAGAAGAAGGAGACGGCCTTTTCCCTCCATTTTCAGATTGAACCGTATGTTCACTGAACTGATCTGACAAACTGCATCTTTTTTTTCCGGGCTGGATGATTGTTCAATTCTCAGGAAAGTACATGAGAACTACTGCTCCTCCGCTCTCAGGGAAGACTGAGATGTGTGTGCTACATGGATAGAGACCTTCTCTTGGGCGGCTTCTTCATTTTTTTTTGTTTTTTTAAAGGAACTCATAACAAGCTTTATAATGAAATAATTCTGGTTAAAAATAATCCCCATAAGGAAATTGGAAGCCTCATCCATGGCCAGCGAGACTGTAAAATGATACAATGCAATGCAACACACTGCTGTCAAGTTGGATCCGACTCATAGCGACCCCTCCTTGGGTTTCCAAGGTGGTATCACTACAGAAATAGATTGCCCAAACTTCTTTCCAAGGAATAGCTGGTGGGTTTGAACCGCCAGCCTTCTGGTTAGCAGTCAAATGCCTTAGGCACTAAGCCACCAGAACTCCTGTAAAATGATACAGCCACTGTAAATGATTGTGGAGTTTCCTCAAAAAGTTAAACATAGAGTTACCTTACGACCCAGCTGTTCCACTCCTAGGTATATACCCCCCAAAACTGAAAACAGGAACACATACAGGTAGGTACCTGTCCAGTAATGTTCACTGCAGTACTATTCAAGTAACCCAAATGTGGAAACAACCTATATATATCCATCAACAGATGAATGGATAAACAAAATGTGGTATATACATATAATGGAATATTATTCAACCATTAAAGAGAAACAGAAGTCCTGATAAATGCTAAAACATGATGAACTTAAAAAGACATTTGATTTTGAGTGAATTAAGTCAGTCACAATAAGACAAAAATTGTGATTCCAATTATATGAAATATTTAGAATAGGCAAATGTAGAGATAAAAACTTACTAATAGTTTACCAGGGGTGAAAAGGAGGTGAAGGAGGGAGATATTGCTTAGGAGGCATGGAGATTTTTTTAAGAATGATGGAAAATTTTGGAAATGTATATTGATGATGATTGCAGCACAACTTGATGAATGTAATTAATGTGACTGAATTGCACATATAAAAAAATTGATATAACAAATGTTTTGTTATATGTTTAGTTACAACAATTAAAAATATAATAATCCCTACCAACTGATAAAAGCTTGAATGCTCTTTGGCATTTCCCTCTAAGATTTGTATTCAAACTGACATATCTGAGGTCAGAACATGACTGTTTGCAAAGGTGCTTGAAAGACGATTGTTAAAGAAATGTTCGAACAAAGTATAGTTTCTTTGAAGAGAAGGCCCAGCTTTGATTCTTTCAGATAGAAACCTCTAGTGATTCTCATCATAGCGTGTCTTATCATTTATCTTGCTCTGTAAGTATACTATTCATCCCTTTGCTCAGCCCCAAGCTTGTATTTTCATTTCTGGCTTTCTCAAAATGACTGAGAGGGCTGGAGGTATTACTTACACCACAAACAACAGATACTCTATCTAAGAAATTGCCAAAGGTTAAAGGGGCCTTCTTCCAATATCACATGAGGGTATCTGGATATTTTTTCCTCTCTTTTCTGAAGTTGGGGGAAAAAAAGGAGGCGTGAGTTTTAAGCACTGCTGGCTCCCATCAAGCCCCACATTTCGGGAGAGCTGTAAGCCTCCTAAACCTGAACCTTGTGTCCCAGTAATATTTTGTGGTGAACCCTGAATGACAGGAGGTGGAAGTGGGATAACTAGTGCCCTAATTGGTGCCTACTTTGAAAATCCAGAAGTCTTCCAGAAGTAATTACTTCTTTAGATAGCTGACATCTTTCCTCTGAGACAAGAGGAAACTGTCGATTCAAGAAACCTTTTTAATGGGCTGGGGGCAGCACTGGAGAAGGGAATTGAACCCACAGAAAGGGAACTTTGAATGTACATGGAGATTGAACCCATGACCTTGATCTCATTCCTACCAAACTCAAGCAACTGATGTTCTTTCTTTTCTTTTTTAAAAATTTTTACTGTGATTTGGGTGATAGTTTACAGAACAAATTCATTTTCCATACAGTAGTTCATACACATTTTGTTTCATGACACTAACTACAATTCCCCTCAATGTAACAGCTCTCTTCCTACTTCCTCCCCATAGTTAGCTCTTCCCTGTGTCCATCCTTCTCATGCACTCCCACCTTTTGAGCTGTCTCCCTGTGCAAACACTGCCCTTCTGTTCTCCCATGATTGATTGCTCCAAGCAGTGTATCTACCTGATAAAAATGTTCACTCCATATGCCTGTCTGTTGTTTGGCTGGAAGCCACAGGAGTGCGTTCAGTTCTAGACCTGAAAAGTAACCAAGGACCATAGTCTCAGGAGTCTCACCAGACTCTATCAGACCAGCAGACCTGGTCTTTTTTTTTTTTTTTGAGTTTTGTACTACATTTTTCTCCCTTGGACTAATTGTTCCCATGCATGTTTGATTTTCTTCATTCTTCTTTTCTCTGGACAAAAACAGATCCATTGTAACTAGATGGCTGCTTGCGACCTTTCATGACCCCAGTCGCTACTCATTGAAGTAGGATGTAGAACAATGTTTTTTTTTTGAACTTGATGTCCCCTGTGATCATGGTCCCCAGTGCCCAGGTCCAACTACTTGTTCCCTCAGGGTAGCTGCAATTCACATTCTTGAGGGGCTGGAGGTGGGGACTGTAAAGAGATATCAGTGTGATGTATACTCTGTGATATCAAACAGATCTGGGTTTCATATGTAGGTCACTTACTCAGAAGCTGTGTGGTGGCTTTAGGCAAGTTGTTTAACCTCTCTGATTGCCTATTTCCTTTTATATAGAATGGAGATAATTAAGATAGAAAGAGGGATTCATGGAAATCCCAGTACAGTGCCCAGAACTCAGTAAAGTATACTTCAAATAATAGAAAATTGTAGTTGATAGATAACATGTGTAGTAAGATAGGACTTGAAACAGATAAGTAGCTGCATTTGACCTCTAGGACAATTGGAACTTTATAAGGCAATTAATCATACAATTCAACTTTCCCACTTCAAAGTCAATAGTAGTAACAATAAGAATAACAACAATAATAACAAATTTGGGCTATGGTAGGATTCTGATGTAATTAAGTGGCATAGCTAGTGACTTAGCAATTCGTAAATCTTACTCTGACATTCACTCCCCACTCCATCCCACCAGAGGCCTGAATTTGAAGCCTAATTAGCACTGCCTTCTAAGACAAGAAGCTCTGGTGGTGCTGTGGTTAAAGCATTGGGCTTCTAACCAATAGGTCAACAGGTAGAACCCACCAGCTGCTCCATGGGAGAAAGATGAGACAGTCTGCTTCCATAAAGATTTACAGCCTTAGAAAGCCTATGGGGGCAGTTTTACTTTGTTCTATAGGGTCACTTTGAGTTGGAATCAACTCAATGGCAGTGGGGTCCTTCTAAAACTTGACATCTGCAATCTTTGTACTGGCAACATGGAGGAAGTATTTAGAGACATGGGGGAGCTAGTCTGCAGAGCAGGCCCTGGGCTTACCTCATCCACCCAGCTGTATGCCTGGGGGTAGTAGAAAAGCAAGGGAGAGAAATGGTAGGGTCTGCTCTCTGGGCAGTGTATTCACCCATCATGGTGCATGCTGGTGAAGAGAAGCCACAGGGCTTAGAGTGATTCCCATCCCTAAGGAAAATATGGTGCAGGTATATACCCTGCAACTCCTTCATCCCTGGAGGAAGAGGGATGAGGTAAGAAGAGTAAAAGCTTCTCTGCCCTCCACAATAAGAATGGTAGCTAACTAACATTTTCTAAGTGCTCACAGGCAGGTCTGTTTGGTTCCAAATCTGTTATTAAATTCCCTGCTAGGGAGTACCAAAAAGGAGGAAGTTGCAACTGCTCAGATGAAAAAGCAAGATTAAAAAAACAAACAAACAAGAGCATGAGCCTTTCTGTATGACAATTATCCTAGATATTGCATAAACTAATATCTTAATCTTTTAAACTTGTAGAATACCTGTAATCATATCATACGTAACTCCAAGTGTTCTTTGTTTGACTCTCAGCTTTTCAATACTTTGCCTAGCTTGATGAATAAATTACTTTATTTCCATCTTCTTAGGCATCTATACTGAGAAATTTACACCATTTATCCTTTAAAAAAACTTTTATTTTTTGGAGTTATATTACTAGATAAGCATTTTTGTCCTCAGTGTACAGAATCAGTTTCATTTGCATGTTAATAGAGTTAGGTCTAGGTGACATGTGATATGATCTTATTTAGGGAAACACAGGCACATAAGGCCCTGTTAGAACACAGCAGTGTGCATAGTTAAAGCAAAGTAGATTCAGCTATGTCATTGTTGTTGTTATGTGCCATTGAGTCAGACCCGACGCATAGTGACCCCTCCTTGATTTTTGAGGTGTATCATTAAGGAAGTAGATTGCCCAACCTTCCTTGAACGGCCAGCCTTCTGGTTAGCAGTCAAGTGCCTTAGGCACTTCACTACCAGAGATGCTTCTAATTAAGTACTCAGATTCTAAAAAACATATTCTTCATCCATGTCTTCTCTAGGGAGAGAGATAGGGGACAAAGGCAGGCTCTATCATAGTGGATACTCCCCTCTTGGTCTGGAGCCTCTGATTCTTTCCTATAAACCTTCTGAAGAAATGGGACAACTTAATGGCCATGTTTTATAAATGGGAAAGTGCCACCCTCATATTACCTATTCTTACTACTATTATCTCAGCAAAAATTCAGTTTCTTTCAGACTGTTTATTAAGGGATTTCTATGTGTCTAGCAGGTTCTAGGAATCCTTGTGTGGTTCAGACTATTAATGTGCTCAGTTGCTAACCACAGGGTTGGAGGTTTAAGCCACCCAATTATGCCTTGGAAGAAAGACCTGGTGACCTACTTCCAAATATCGGCCATTGTAAACCATGTGAAGCACAGTTTTACTCTGAGACACATAGGGTTGCTTGAGTTGGAATCAGTTTTATTGCAATTAGTTTCTGGTTAGCATATTCTAGATGTTTTCAAGGATTAAAAAAAAAATTAAAAGTCATAGGATGTGATTCTTCCCTTCAAGGATATTACAATTTACTGGGAATGTCTCATTCATGAAAGAAATTGAAAGAGTTAATTAAACGTAGAAAAATAGCAAAAATGAAGGAAAAAATGGGTGTGAAAATATGCACATTAGGAGAGCAGTTCTCAACTACAGTATTATCATAGCTAATTGCGAGATTTTTTACAGATGATTGATTATTAATAATTGAAGACCTTAAATTTGTGAATGATTTATTTTTTGTATAAATTAGAGTAGATTCCATATGATCCCTGACAACATCAATTGTTTGCATGCTTTCCTGAAGGACAGAAAATGGAATTGGTTGGACCTAACAAGCTGTAATTGAAGTCATTATTGCTTGGTGGGGAGACAGGGTGGTGCAGTGGTTAAGGGCTAGATGCTAACCAAAAGATTGTTTGTTCCAACCCACCAGCTGCTTTGCTCCATGGGAGAAATATGTCACAATCTGGTTCTGTAAAGACTACAGCCTTGGAAACCCAATAGGGCAGATCTACTTGTCCTATAGGGTCACTATGACTCAGAATTGACTTGATGGAATTTTTGCTTTATTTATTTATTTTTTTACATTGCTTGGTGGTTAGGTGCTTGAGACTTAGAGTCAGGCAAGATGAGCTCAAATCCCATTTTCTCCCATTGGGAGAATATCCTAGGTGTACTGTGAGGATGCAAGGAGATAAGCCACGTGCAGCCATGCTTACCTTGCATATAACAACCACTAAATAAATGTCAGCTAGTGTCATTAATAATTGTAGACACACTGAGTACAGAGCTGCTGTTCTCAGAGACCAGAAAAGGGAGCAAGTAATGTTGGCTAGAGTTAAGAATAAAGGCCTATGAACAGGTTTAGTGCAGAGAATGGTATAAGTTTAGAAGAGGAGTCGATTCTGCTTTTGGCTGGGTGTGGCCAGCTGCACATCAGGCCAATTTCAAGGCTCTGCCTGACTTTCTGCTTTTCCTTAGTACAAGTAGTCCCTGAGTTACAGCAAGTTTCCATTCCTACTACTTTGTTGTAAGTCAGTTCTGATATAAGTCAAATACTTCATTATTTATTTATTTTTTTTAGTTTTCATTATTATTGCCTTTTATTATCAGTATCTTTATAAATCTGATCTTTGTCTGAAGATTGGAAACATTACATATAAACATACAGATATATTTTAATATGTACCTACTGTTATAGGGAAAATAACCACTCAGTCCTTCAAATGAGATTAAGAGGATTTATTCAGAAAAAATACATTTGAATGCAGGGAGACACCAGCCCACGTAAATGAGAACTGATGACTCCAACTAAAGAACTTCTAACATAGACTGATATAGTCCATGAAACAAAGACATTAGAATGCAATTTTTTTTTTTTTTTTTTTTTTTGGTTTGTCTTTGGTTGAGGTCATATGGAGGATGGGTTAGGGGTGGGAAGTAGACTTCTATTGGATAATTGAGTATAGAGGCCCCAAAACCCTTTAAGTTCTCATTATTACATCCTTATCATGGAGAAATATTTCTTAGGCCCACTTTATACAAAAGACAGTTATGTCAAGATTCTCTTCCTTAGAGTGTATTTCTTTCACATCCTGGCTTGACCACAGACAGAAATTTCTTAGTTTTTCTGGCTTCTGGTGTAGTGCCTAAGGCGTTTGACTGCTAACCAGAAGGCTGGTGGTTCAAACCCACCAGCCACTCCTTGGAAGGAAGGTTGGGCAATCTACTTCCGTAATGATACCACCTCAGAAATCCAAGGAGGGGTCTCTATGAGTTGGATCTGATGCCACAACAGTGCAACAGTGTGTTGTGTTTGTTTGTTTAGCAAGTAACATGCCCAGATAACAGGAGCTTGTGAAGGGTTTACATTGACTCTGCAGCTTAGCAAACATGGAGTCCCAGGCAGGGAGGCAAGTAAGCTAACAGTTTAATTCAGCAAGAACTGAATTTAATTCAATCATTTAGTTTTGGTCAGAAAGGCTTTATGAATTTCTCCTTTACAATAATACATAAAAAATACACAAATCAAAAATTTACTCCAATGATGAAGAATTGGACAACATTGGCATTTAGTCAGTTGTGGTAATAACTCCACTTATAGAAGGTTCTAGATGATTGGGATTATCCCTGGGAATGGGGATGGTGTTTCCAGTCAGAAAAGTAGTGAGAATTGTTTGTATGGTCCTTTTCTTTTTTTCTTCATGTATTTCATGGTAACATCTTGCTGCTCCATAATCTGCTTATTGACTTCAGTAAAGGAATGAGCAATCTGCATTTGGGTCCATGTTTTCCAGCAACTAAACCCTCTGATTTAGTTCAGAAAAAACTCCAGCTAATCCTTTCACTGTAAAATTTTTTGACAACTTCTCTCCTTCCTTTTCCTCATTATTTTGGTCTTCGGTATTTCTTTCCTCTTCAAAATCCATTAAGTCCTCATCTATTAGTTCTTCTTTTTGATCTATGAGTTACTCCAGATATCAAGTTTAAATTCAGCATTCTTGCCATATGGACGATTTCCCACTGATCTCTTCCTATCATATTATCCTGATCAAACATAGTCTGTGGGCAGTAGACATTGAAAGTGGCAATTACATCTTGTTCCATAGGCTGAATCACAGCTGCCTATTGGGAAATAGATACACCACTATCATATCTTGATTTAGATCATCTACTTAATCAGAATGGCCTGGGACATTATCAAGTAGCAGCACATTCTTGAGAGGAATGCTCTTTTCAAGGCAATCTGAGCACACTTCTGGGATGAAACTATTTAAAAACCAGTGTTTGAATAACATAATTGTCATCCAGGCCTTGGAGTTACTCCTGCAGCTTATGTTGTGTCAATGTTTTTGAATGCTGTGAGGTTTTCAAGATGGTAAACAAGAAAAGATTTTAATTTAAATCCAGCAGCATTTCCTCTAAGCAGCAGCATGATTCTATCTTTAAATGCTTTGAAACCAGGCATTAACTTTGCTTCTATGTGAATATAGGTCTGTTTTAGCATCCTTTTCCAAAATAAGCCTGTTTCATGTATCTTGAAAATCTGCTGTGGTAGATATTCTTCATCTTGTATTATTTTGTCTAGTTCATCTTTGAATTTTTCAGGCAGCCTCAACTTCATTGGCACTTCCTGCTTCTCCAGTTTTACACACATTATATAAGCCAAATCTGCCTTTGAAGCGATGAAACTAGCGCTTGCTGCAATTAAAGTGCTCACAGTAGTCTTCTTGTTATTCCTTCAGATTTTCAAAAAGGCTGAATGCTTTCATTTGAATCATCAATAACCTCATTGGCAGCCTCTTGTGGATTTGATCTTCTATCCAAATCATCAGCATGTCTCCATTTTGTGGATTGACCCTTGCTTCCTTTTTGTTAAAATTGATTTTATGCCAACCACTGCTTTCATGGCTGTCAAATATGCGTGCAGTTCAACTGTCATATGTTGTTAGAATTGAACACTGCCCAACTTTCTATGCATTAGGACTCCTGACACCAACTTCATTGTACAGCAGGCCTTTGCCTGCCTTATGGCAGTGTTTCGAACAGTAGATCATAAAATTGAACATCTGTGAGTGAACATCTGATAATTGTAACATTAGCACATTACATTACAAAATTGTATGTAGTACATATTACTAATGATTGTTGTTGTTGTTAGGTGCTGTCGAGTCACCTCTGACTCATAGGACCCTATGCACAACAGAATAAAACACTGCCCAGTCCTGTGGCAACCTCACAATCCTTGCTATACCTGAGCCCGTTGCTGCAGCCACTGTGTCAATCCATCTGGTTGAGGGCCTTCCTCTTTTTCGTTGACCCTCCACTTTACCAGTTACCAATGATAACATGTTAAACAAACAAACAAACAAAAAAAAAAACAAAAGAATTGTTGTAAGTGCACTTTATTGTAACTTGAGTATCTCATCAGTAATGGACAGACAACCTGTGCTGACAAACCTGTCTTAGAGATTCTATAAGCTGTCCTTGGAGTTTAGTTTGATCCTTACATGATTGGATTGTTTGTCTTTGAAAAGGTATGTATGTAATGCTTAACAAATACTTCTTTGCCTAAGTTCCATTGGTCTTGATTTTTCATGGAGTTACATTTCATATATTGTAAAAAAGATTACTTAGCACTCTTGCCCAAGAGGAGTGGATTGCATCACCACACCTTGTTCTCTGTCACAGACATCCATTGCTCAGTAGTTCCAGTCATGTCAATTATTACCGTTTCTGTAGCAAAAGCTGGTTGGACTAGAGACTTTTTTATTAAGTTCTGGCATATGTGGACACTGTTCTAGAAAGTCCAGGTTATATTAGTTACAAAGGCTTGAGCCTCATCCTTCTAGCTTTGACTTACATGACAACGGTCAATAAATGTCCCTGCTGGTGTTTGGTATTCTGAACTCAAACCTAATAAGAAAAATATTCCAAAGAATACATTTTACTCTTTTAACTCTCAAATTTAGTGTAGGAGTGTCTGGAAATATTTTTCTTTCTTTCCTAACTTTGCAAATAGGCAATCAGTTTATTCTGATGTTTTCTCCCTTAACTTTACATAGTAGTTTCATCTCTACCCACAGAGAGCATCAACTAGGACAACATTGTTGATATTTTGCACGATATTTTCATCAGTAGCCTAGATTCTCTTTTTTTCTTTCTTCCTCCTATGCCAGTGCAGACTGGCACCACCCAAATCATGAACTTCACTTTGAGATGGACCTTTGTGCCATTCTTCAGACCTTTTGTTTTTGTCAACTTCAACTCTTATTTATCTCAGTTGCTCTTTAAAACAATCATTTCTCTTAAGCCCACTGCTCACAGTCATTCTTTTTCTTTCTTTTTAAAAATAAAATAGTTTCATTGTCAATATTTTAAAAATACATTAAAGCAGAGGGTCATAATGAGCCTCCATAACCTTATACTCATATTCAATAATTTAATATTTTGGTTTATTTGCTTTATCTACCCCATTTTTCTCTAACTTTGCTGAAGTACTTCAAATCAAATCACAGATAATCATGTTTTTTTCATCCCTATATAAGAATGCAGCTCTGAAAAATAAGGACATTTTCTTACATAATCACAATATTATTGCCACACTTAACAAAATAATTTTTTCAATATCATCAGTTACCCAGCCCATTATCAAAAATCTTTTATAGCTGGTTTGCTTGAATCAGGACCCAAACAAAGCCCACACCATACATTGAGTTGTATCTTAAATGTCCTTTAATCTGTATCATTCTCTTTTCTTGTCCCCTTTCCTGTGTCTTTTAATCCTTCCATTGACTTGTTGAGCAGACCAGCCCATCTTACTTAAGAATACCTAACATCTGTTTACTTCTTTGTGGAGTCTAGGTTGTTCCTAAGTTGTCTGCTTCAGAGTCTCTTCTGACATCCATTTTGATCTTTTCTTCCTTTCCTGTCTTTTAAATGATCTTTTGCTTCTTCATAGATGATGCTCTTGATGTCATCACACAATTCCTCTGGTTTTCAGTTATTGATGTTTAAAGCATCAAATCTATTCTTAAACGGTCTCTAAATTCAGAAAGGATATATTCAAGATCACATTTTGGCTCTCATGGACTTGTTTGAATTGTCTTCAAATTCAACTTAATTTGCATATGAGCAGTTGATGGTCTGTTCCATAATCAGCACCTTGTCTTGTGTTGGCTGAAGATATTGAGCTTCTACATCACCTCTTGCCACAGATGTAGTCAATCTGATTCCTGTGCACTCCATCTGGTGAAGTCCATGTGAATAGCCACTGTTTGTGTTGTTGAAAAAAAGTATTTGCAACAAATAAGTTGTTGGTCCTGCCAAATTCTATCATGTGATCTCCAGCATTATTTCTATCACTTAGGCCAAATTTTCCAACTACCAGTGATTCTTCTTTGTTTCCAACTTTTGCATTCCAATCACCAGTGATAATCAGCACATCTTGATTGCATGTTCGGTCAATTTCAGACTGCAAAAGTTGGTAAAAATCTTCAATATTCTCATCTTTGGCTTTGGTGGTTGGTCATGATAAATAGAAAAAAGATTGAAGTTGTCAAAGACTTCATATTACTTGGTTCTAGAATCAACATTAATGTAAGCAGCAGTCAAGACATCAAAAGATGTATTGCACTGGGCAGATCAGCTGCAAAAGACCTCTTTCAAGTGCTGAAGAGCAAAGATATCTTCTTGAAGACTAAGGTGCACCTGATACAAACCATGGTATTTTCAATCACCTCATATGCATGTGAGAGCTGGACAATGAATAAGGAAGACTAAAGAAGAATCGATGCTTTTGAGTTGTGGTGTTGGCGAAGAATACTGGAAATATCATGGACTGCTAAAAGAACTAACACATCTGTCCAGGAAGACGTGCAGCTGGAATGTTGCTTGGAAGCGAGAATGGCCAGACTTAGTCTCACCTACTTTGGTCATGTTGTAAGAAGGGAGCATTCCCTGGAGAAGGATATCATGCTTGGTAAAGTGGAGGATTAGAGGAAAAGGAGAAGGCCCTCAACAAGATGGATTGACATGGTGGCTGCAATGATGGGCTCAGGCATAGCAAGGATTGTGGGGCTGGCACAGGACTGGGCAATGTTTCATTCTGTATATAGGGTTGCTATGAGTCAGAGACAACTAGATGGCACCTAACAGCAACAACAACAACAAGTCCCCTGTATTTCCTCTAAATGCAAGAAGTTTAGATCTAGAGTCAATATTTTCAGCAAAAATATTTTAGTGGTGATTCTATAGGCTTAATATTGCATCACACCTGAGGTCACACAATGTCTGATTGTTCCAATCTTAGAAATGCTAAGATTAATCATTGGGCTCAGGTGATGACAACTTGGTTTCTCCATTGATGCTGAATCTTCATGTACGGACAGAGAATGTTTTTCCATTTATTTAAGTATGTTTTTATCTTTCAGTAGTATTTTAAATTTTTCCTTTTGTAGGTTTTGCATATTTCTTGCTAAGAGTATACATAGGTATTTTGTCTTTTAAAATGGAATCTTCATTCCTATTTTATCCCATAATATTTAGTTTTTGTATAAGTGGAAGCTTTTGATTGCTGTATGATAATTTTATGTTCTGGTACCATAGTAAATATTCTCATTTTTCAAAGTACTTTTTTTTTTTTTTTAATCAGTTGTCTTGAGTTTTCTTGATAAAGACTTATCACAAAATGGAAGGAGTTTTGCCTCTTAATTGCTTTATTTTGTCTAAGTTGATTAGCTGATTTTTCCAATATCATGTTAGATACTAGTGGTGATAGTGAATAACTTTGCTTTGTTTCTTATTTTAAAGGAAATACCTGGAGTGTTTCCCCATCATGTAGGATACATGTTGAATTGTTTCTTATATTAGAGAATGAGTGTGTGTGAATGTGTGTATGATCAAAAATAAATGTTAAGTTTTGTCAAATTGTTTTTTATCATCGTTGGAGATGATGATATATTATTTTTCTCTTTTGATCTATTGTTGTGATGAATTATATTGATGGAGATCTACATATTGGAAAAAAGATTGAAGATCTTTTGTTCCTGGAATAATTTCACCTTGATCATGATGTATTTTCTTTCATTATTGGCTATAAATTCTATTTTTAATATTTCAAGTTACAATTTTTACATCACTATTCATAAGTGAGGAGCTCTGGTAGCATAGTGCCTAAGGCACTTGACTGCTCACCAGAAGGCTGGCAGTTCAAATCCACCAGCCACTCCTCGGAAGGAAGGTTGGGCAATCCTACTTCCGTAGTGATACTGCCTCAGAAACCCAAGGAGGGGTCGGTATGAGTCGGGGCCAACTCGACAGCAAACAACAACAACAACAACAATTCATAAATGAGAAGGATATATAGCTTTTTTTTTTTTTTTTTTCCTTGTAACTTTATTTGGTTTTCATACCTGACATGGAAGCAATTTGTATTATTTTTTCCCCATTTTTCTTATGATCGGGAATATTTTAAGCAGCATTTAGATGATCTGATCTTTAGTTCTTTGGTAGCATTCACTTGTTAAACCATCTGGACCTGATGTTTTCTTGCAGAGTAAACTTTTTGAAAACCCTCTCAGTTGATTGTATGACAACTGATCTTTTGGATTTTCTGTCTCAATGTTTTTATTTCAATTAAAGTTGTCTATTTCATCTAGATTTTCAAATATTTGTGTAGAATTGAGCCAAAGTGATTGCATAAATTAAAAAAATTCTCTTCTTTAGATAGATATTTTCTCTGTAGATATTTTCTTTGTCATATTTCTTTTGCATAGTTGTATTTCTAACCCCATTTATTAAAAAAATTAAGTCAAGTGAGGTTTATTCATTTTTTTTAAAAGAACAAGGTTTTTTTTAAATCTATCTAGTCTATAATAATTTTTCCCTAATTTATTATTTTATTTTTAAATTATAAATTCCTCCTTTTGCTTTGTTATGATATCCTTTTCCCCCTTTTAGACTTGGATGTTTAATTTTTTCATTTATATTGATATAGATAATAAAGCTATAAATTTTTATCTGAGCATTTAGTTCAGCTGTATCCCCTAAATACTAATGTGCTATATTTTATATATTACTGCTTTTGGGAAATTCTACAATTACATTTTATATTTCTTCCTTGAGACAAACTTTGTGTGAATGAGCTTGTTAATTTTATTTCCAGGTGGGAAGACTTTTAAGAGATTTTATTATTAATTTTTGTTTCATTGCAATTTGGTCAATTTAGATATTTTATGTGTTTTGGAATTTCTTATAATTTTCTTTGTGGTGTAGTATTCAGTTAATTTTTTAAATTGCTCTGTGTACCCTTTTAAAGAAAATGCATTTTCTATTATTGTGTTTGGGCTCAATATATATGATATATCTTATTTTTATTTTTTATTGTCATTTGGGTGAAGATTTCAGAGCAAATTCACTTTCCATACAGCAGTTCACATATACTTTGCCTCATGTCATTGACCACAGTTTACCACAATGCAACAACTCCCCTCCTACTTCCTCCCCATAGTTACCTCTTCCCA
Source organism: Orycteropus afer afer (assembly GCF_000298275.1). Lineage (NCBI taxonomy): Eukaryota > Metazoa > Chordata > Mammalia > Tubulidentata > Orycteropodidae > Orycteropus > Orycteropus afer. The sequence continues at coordinate 16,305,383 of NW_006921623.1, read as the reverse complement.
GTGTCCATCCCTC
>NW_006921623.1:16291692-16295268 GCF_000298275.1 Orycteropus afer afer | reverse complement strand
CTTCCAAAATTCTTCTAAGGTTTTATTCTGTGTTTTCTTTGGTCTGTCTCTCAATCCTTTGCAGATACCTAAATATAATTCTTTTGAATTCCTTATCAGAGAGTTCCAGTGCTGCTTCTTCCTTAGGGATGTGTTCTGGGTCTATATTCTGCTCCCTTGTTTCTACCACTTTATCCTGCTTCTTTGTGTGAACTGTGATGGTCTGTTGTTTCCAAGGCATCGTGGAGTTATTGTATTTAGATCTCTGTTGAGCATTTGTGAAGAGCAGCCAAGGGTGATTCAGGCTCTTCTTGGTGGTTTTTATCGTTGGCCTGTTGGTGGAGAAGGAGGTAGTGGCTCTCACTCAGTAAGTGAAGTTACAGAAGGTGTGGGTGTAGTTGTCTCTTATGGGGATTGTTGTTGTCTCTCACTCAGTTAGACACAAATTACAATTGAATAACCATCAAAACACTTAAAGTCCATGGACAAAAAACACACCATGTAATCACATAGGAACAGTAACCAAAAAAAGAAAAAAGGGAAAAAAAGAAAAAAAAAAACAAGAAAACCTGCAATATCTGGGGATAATGCACTAAAAAAAAAGAAAAGTAGGGAAGGAGAATAATAAATGAAGGAAAATAAATTGGAAAAATGCAAAAAGGAAAACAAGGAATGGGGTTATTCATGAGAAAAAAGGGGGAAAAGAAAAAAAAAACCCTTAAATTAAAAAAAAAAAAAATTTCAACCAGGCACATGAAAAAGAAAAAATGCTGAAAACTAGACCCTGGTAGGGGAAGATTAAAAATAATAATAAAAAGGACAAAAATATTAATAATATTAGTTGTTTTAAAACAGACAAGTACAAGCAAACTAATGACCAGAAAAAAGAAAATAAAAAAGAAAAAATAAAAAGCAAAAGAGAAAAAAAAGAAAAATCAGTGGAGGACAAGGCAGGGCCCCCAGGCTCCATCTGAGCACACAGATTGTGATGGAGTTCCTGTGGGCCCAGAAGGTAGGTGGGAGGGGGTGATGGACACACCTCCGTTCACCAAGCAGGTGTGGGGTATAAGAGTAACAAGTGGAGTGTCGTACCTTTTTAGTCTTGCAGGTCCCTAGTGTCCTTGGGGTTGCTGGAAAGCAGAATGTGTTCTTAAGCCCCTGGAATCTACAGGAGCGCTGTCTCTTTAAATATCCAAAATAGTCAAGCCACGTTTTAAACCTTCAAAATGGCGGAGCCCTCTGGACCAGCAAAAGTCCACAGTTCAGCCCACCTTTCTCTTCACCTTCTCAGTTTGTTCCCCAGCCACCGTGCACAGTCCTCCATGCAGTCCCTGGCTAGCAGGGTGATATTTAGGTGCTACCACCACTCGGAAATCTCCAAGCTGTCTGTACCGTCACGATTGCTCAGAATCACTGCCAGACCGCAGCTCCGTATGTCTCCTTTTTTGGTATTTTCACACAAATTCTTCTGCTAATTGGGGATTAGTCCACTTCTGTATCCTTCCCTTCAAGGCTCAGGGGTCCAAGATTATGTTCTGTGTCTGTGTTAATTGGTTTCCCTTTTCTTTGTAGAAGAGGGTCTGTGCAGTCTTTCTGCCTAGTCCGCCATCTTGCCAGAACTCCCACTCATGATATACCTTATTGATAGAATATTTTATAGCCTTACTAGTTGCTTTTATTCATTTGATCAATCTCGGCCTGAAAGATGTTTTTATTTCCTGAGCTACTAAAATTAGTATCTATCTATTTCTTCTACTTTCTACTTTTTGAATATTATTGCTTTTTTATTTGATGTATACCAAAACAGAAACAAAGACAAAAACACACCACTCGAAAAAGCCCGTTACTGCCATGAAGTTGATTTTGCCTCATAGCGACCATCATTGGGCTTCCAAGGCTATAAGTCTTTAGGGAAGTAGATTGCCCCATCTTCCTCCTGCAGAGTGGCTGGTGGATAGATAATAAGAATTTTATCTTCATGGTAAAGTGTTCAACATTATAAAAAGGGCTTTTAATCAGTTTGAACAGGTACAATCATAGCCAGTGAAGCAAAACAAAAACAGACCTGAATTTTAAAAATTTGGGTGATCCAAAATGATAACCAGAATGGGAAAAATTACAGGTTGAATCCCTGGAATGGAAGACTTGGAAGAGGCATGTTGTTGTTGTTATGTGCCGTCCAGTCAGACTCAACTCATAGCGACCCCTCTTCGGGTTTTCGAGGCAGTATCACTATAGAAGTAGATTGCCCAACTTTCCTTCCGAGGAGTGGCTGGTGGGTTTGAACCACCAGCCTTCTGGTCAGCACTCAAGCACCTTAGGCACAACACACAGTGAGCCCTTTCAGGAGCCTGATGCATGAGATTGGATTATTGGAAAGACTTTTGATAACAACACACATTCAAAGTAACACAGTTGGTTATGATCTTTGAGTGGGGCATTGCTGTGTCTGACTCTGCTCACAATCTGACAGGCAAGAGATATGGTTGCTGTGCAGTGCATACACAGCCCTTGTTTCCTCAGAGGGAAATTAGTTTCTAGCAGGGCTTTGGCTTGTGATTTTTACCATTCTAGGTATTGTGCCGGGTCATCCAAATTTTAAAAAATTGATTTTGTTCTGATTTAGCTTCCTCTGCAATGACCGAACTGGGAAGAACTGGCTCAAAGCTTTGATTTTAAAGTGGCTTTTAAATTCTCATTAATGCCTTTTGTCTTGAATTCTATCTTAGCTGATAGACCCTTATTTTTATTTGTATTTGCCTGCTACGCTTTTGCTCATCCTTTTATTTTTATCCTTTCTAAATCACTTTGTTTTTAGTACATCTTTAAAGTAGTTTAGAATTAGATTTTTCTTTTTTCAGGTAATATGAAAATATCCCTCTACCTTTAGGTGAGTTAAACTCACTTATATTTACTGACATGACATAGATACTTACTGTCATTTTAAGTTATATTTATGCTGTACTCATGTTTTCTTTGCCTTTTTCAGTGTTTTGTTGGTAGTTAAATATTTTATTGTTTGTTCTAGTGGACACGTTTGTATTAGTACCTGGTGTAATAGTTGACCAAACCAAAAAACCAAAGCCATTGTCGTCCAGTTGATTCTGACTCATAGTTGACTCCATTGGGTTTCTGAGGCTATAAATCTTTATGGAAGTAGATTGCCTTATCTTTCTCCCATGGAGTAGCTCATGGGTTTGGACCACCATCCTTCTGGTTAGCATCCAAATGCCTTACTCACTAGGCCACCAGAGCTCCTTAAACCAAACCAAACACACTGCCGTAGAGTTGGACCCTACTCATATTAACCCTCCTTGGGTTTCTGAGGTAGTATCACTGCGGAAGTAGATTGCCCAGTCTTCCTTCTGAGGAGTGGGTGGTGAGTTTGAACCACCAGCCTTCTGGTTAGCAGTCAAGTGCCTTAGGTACTATGTCACACCTCTTACTTAGAAATAGCCTATTGATTTTCAACTATTACCAGTAGGAGCTCTGGTGGTACAATGCCTAAGGCATGTGTCGGCTAACCAGAAGGCTGGTGGTTCAAACCCATCACTCACTCCTTGGAAGGAAGATGAGGTATTCTACTTTTTTTTTTTT
>NW_006921623.1:16285836-16291087 GCF_000298275.1 Orycteropus afer afer | reverse complement strand
TTTAGAGAAAATTTTTGAAGTATAATTTCAAACATTGTTCTGTTCCATTTCTTTGTTTTTCTTTTTTTAGGGAGACAAATTTTGTTTATTGACTTTTCTTCTCTTGTCTTTTATATTTATCACTTTCTCTCAGATATTAAAAAGGTATTTGAAAGTTCCTGACTGATTTTTTTATATTTTATTTCCTTTCCATCCTTTATTTCCATTAATGTATTTTCTTTGGTTTCCATTACTTGTGTATTTCTTTTAATTTAGTGTTAGTTTCTGAAAATGCTTTTCTACTTCTTTTCTGAGGCTTGTCAATTCTTGCCTTTTCTCCTCCCCTTGCATAGTCATATAATATTTGAGCTTATCTAGTTCTGATTTGTGGTATTATCTCAGAGCTTTAATTATTATTTAAATTTAGCTTACCTCCTTCTGAAACATTAGAATAAAGTTTTCATATGCTTTGTGACCTCATTATTTATCAGAATGTAGTAGGTACTTTTTCAACATTTTTTTTCATGTAATAATTTTGTATGAGGTTATCATTTTGTTGTTTTGGTTGTTGTTTTTGTTGTTAGTTGCCACTGTGTTGGCTCTAACTCCTGTCAATCTTACGTATAACAGAATGAAACACTCTTCAGTTATGTGCCAACTTCGTGATCATTGATACGTTTGAGTCATTGTTGTGGTTTTGTGTCAATCAATTTCATATTACTTTTTACTTTTCCAAGCATGTTGCCTTTTTAGTCTTTCCTGATGACCTGTCCAAAGTATGTGAGCCAAAGTCTTGCTATCCTTGCTTTTCAAGAGCATTCTAGTTTTATGTCTTCTAAGTCTGAGGTGTTCTTCTTATGGCAGCCCACAATATATTCAATACCACAATTGAAATGCATCGATTCTTTGTCTGTCTTTTTTTTCATTGTCTAGCTTTCATATGCATATGAAGCGATTGAAAAGACCCTGGCTTAGATCACATGCACACTAGTCCCCAAAGTGACATCTTTGCTTTTTAAAACTTTCCAGAGGTCTTTCGCAGCAGATTTACCCAACGCAATATATAGTTTGATTTTTTGGCTGCTGCTTGCATGGACAATCTATTATTGATCCATGAAAATAAAATTGTGACTACTTCAATTTGTTTCTATTTATCATGAAGTTGTTTATTGGTCCAATTGGTGAGGATTTACTTTTCTTCATGTGTATGGTAATATACCTTATTTAAATTGCTCTTGTTCTCAGGCTATTGGGAGAAACTTTCCATGGGACATATGAGCTATGATAATTTTTTCCTGGGTTTTGGTTCTAGTATTCCTTCCTATGTAATTGCCATGAAGGATTCAAAATATCTTTCTCAGAGTTAAGTTTGGCTAAGGATGGTTTTCTGATTCCAGCCTTCATACTCTACAGACTTTGCTTTCTATGGTGGTGCACTTATCCATAGAAGTTGTGCTTTGCTGTTACAGTGCTTTTTGGTATGTGTTCCCCAAAGTGAAACTTCCTTCCCTCTTACTCTCAGTGTTTCTGCTGTCCTCAATTTGATTTCTGTTTCCAGTGGCTTTTCCTCAGGATGAGAATCAGTTCTGGAAATAATTGTTTAATTATTCTGTGATTAGAAAGCCACATCTTCTTTGACCTTTTCATATTTGAGTGCAGATTTTAATGGTGAGCTGTATCACAGAGCCTATGGGTACTTTCTCAATTTTACATGTGATTCTACACTTATTTGTTCAGCTAGAGTAGGGTTATCTCTTTTGGGGGTAGGTTTTTGGGGCAGTACATATGAAGCCAAGTGGAATCAAAGTTCAGCCTGTATCCTTGGTTGGAGGAAGCCAAACTCACTGCCATAGAGTTGCATCTGGCTCATAGTGCCCCTCCTTGAGTTTCTGAGGTGGTATCACTACAGAAGTAGATTGCCCAACCTTCCTTCTGAGGAAAGCTAATGGGTTTGAACTGCTAGCCTTCTGGTTATCAGTCCAAATGCCTTAGCACTATACCACCAGAGCTCCTAATAAGTAAATAGGATAACTCAGTTGCTTAAGAACTGAATGGAATGAAAGGTCAACCATCACCTGGACCCTGGTTAAGACAGAGAAGCAGACATGTACTTCATGAATCAAAGCTCAATCTGCATCCTGTCTGTTACAGATAAGTAAACAGGATAACTCAGTTCCTTAAGAACTGAATAGAATGAAAGGTCAATTCACACTTCCTCTCTATGTTACGCCCCTAGAAACAGGTGATAGGTATGTTAATAAGTGTTTCAGGAAGCAACTTGAAAATCAACTTTGGCCCTCAGATATGCGAAGTGAGATGAACCAGAACAAAGTTGCTGGAAACTGACGTTCTCCCCTCTGCACAAGCCCCTATCAGCTGATGACAGGAAGCTGATGTGACTCATCCGTGCACAAGTGCACTGCATTAAAAATCGACTGTCCCTTTAAACCTAGGTGAAGGAAATCTCAGTCAATCCTCAGTTAATTCACACCCAAATTACTGAGGTTTTTATGAATATGTATAACCCCTTCTTCTGAAGCTTACAAAACTGTATCCCGACCTCCATTTGGGGAATCAGATTTGGATACTGGCCCCTGTCTCCTTGCATTGCTGCTTTGGAATAAATAATTTTCTCTCCTTAATCATTCAGTGTGTAAACTACTTTGGCCTGATTATGCACCCGGCAGAGACCCACGTTTGGTCCTACCTCTGTATAGATACAGGTGTATCTATAGCCACACCTTTCTTTCAGATGCAGAGTAGTTGATGAGAGTAGATGACCTCATTAAGAAGAATATAAAGAATGAGAAAACAAATGGGCTAGAAATAGAACCTTAATAAACAGAAACGTTAAGAAGGTGGGCAAAAACAACAACAACAAAAACGTATATAAGTTGTTGAATGGAAAACCAATTTGCTCTGTAAACTGTACCCAAATCACAATTTAAAGGACATAGAGAGAGAGAGAGTGAGTGTGTGGGTGTGTGAGAGTGTTAGTTTACATACCTTGGAGGAGCAGTTGGCTGTACCTTTTCCTCTCTGGTGGCAAAATCGCTGTGAATCATAGACAGGTCAGTGCTGCTGGTGATTTGGAAGCACTCATGCATATTCTGGGTTTATGTGGTTTTTCTGTTGATGATTATGTACTTGTTTTTCTTTTATGATCATTGTTGATCCGTTTGGTTGGTAGGGGTGTTGTAGGGAGACTCAAACTACATTGTCACTTGTGAGACCACTTGTTTTGTACTAATGTCCTCCAGGTAATTATTCTTTAACCAGAAGTCTTTAGTGCCGGGGATTCCAGCACGTCCCCCACGCCTCAGAGCTTTACCTGCCCTCCAGGTAATTATTCTTTAACTAGGAGTCTTTAGTACCAGAGATTCCAGCACATGCCCCATGCCTCAGAGCTTTACCTGACTCCAGCACATCCCCCACGCCTCAGAGCTTTACCTCCCCTCCAGGTAATTATTCTTTAACCAGGAGTCTGTAGTGCCGGGGATTCCAGTACGTCCCCCACGCCTCAGGGCTTTACCTCAAAACCCCTCCCCTCCTTTTCTACCCCCTAGCAACAACCACTTTGCCTTGGTGTTACTCCATCCTGTATTTTTCCTAAAAAAATGTAATAACAGGAGAGCACGGGGTCTTTTGCCCAAACCGCTGCATCGGTGTAAGCAGAGACCCTAGCTTGAGCTAGCTAATAAACTTTCCTTTTGCTTTTGCATTATCGTATCAGTGGTAGCTTCCTTGCGCTGACACTCCTTTGAAGACCTGAGTCCAACACACTGAGATCATATTGTTTTCTCTGCCCCTTATTAGATAAATATGCCTCATGTTACAATAAGAAAGTTAAAAGCATCAAGTTCTATCCTATACCTCCTGCCTATTTGCCCCATATACAGGTGTATCTGGAAGCTCTGGTAGCATAGTGGCTAAAGCACTTGACTGCTAACCAGAAGGCTGGCGGTTCAAACCCACCAGCCACTCCTCAGAAGGAAGGTTGGGCAATCCTACTTCCGCAATGATACTGCCTCGGAAACCCAAGGAGGGGTCGCTATGAGTCGGGGCCGACTCGATGGCACATAACAACATAACAACAACAACAGGTGTATCTATAGCCACACCTTTCTTTCAGATGCAGAGTAGTTGATGAGAGCAGATGACCTCATTAAGAAGAATATAAAGAATGAGAAAACAAATGGGCTAGGAATAGAACCTTAATAAACAGAAATGTTAAGAAGGTGGGCAAAAACAACAACAACAAAAAAGTATATAAGTTGTTGAGTGGAAAACCAATTTGCTCTGTAAACTGTACCCAAATCACAATTAAAAAAAAAAAGGGCTGGGGAGACTGGAGGTAAAAAAAAAAAGAGAGAGAGAGAAAACAATGAAGAAATACAGAAGAAAGTTCAGAGAGGATTTACAAGGAGAAACAGGAGAATATAGGAGGACATAATCAGTAGTTTCAGTATAACTTTGAAGTATATAAGATAGTATAACCCATAGACAGGCTTAATAACTGCACTTGTTCTCTGTCCTCTTGCCACTTCTGGGAACTTTATCTGTTATCTTCCACTCTCTCCTTTATCTTTAGCTTCTTTCTCTGCTGACTTTTTCTCCTTAGACCATAAACACTGTCATTTTAAAAAACAGATACCTTCCTTTGCTACTATATGCTCATCAAGGTATTATCTTCCTTTTATTATTAAAACACAAATAAATTATAGTCTTTATTTCCTCACCTCTCAGTCACTCTAACTCACTGTGAATTGCCTTCTATTCCCAAACTTTTTAGGAATACATCTTGTTATAGTTGCCAATAAGTTACTGATTGCAAATGCAATCAACACTTCTAGATTTATCTTATTTGATCTCAGATTATATTGTACCTGTTCATCATGTCCTCCTATACTGTCCTGTTTCTCCTTGTAAATCTTTTTGACAGTTTCTTCTCTATTTCTTCACTGCTTCCTCTTCTTCCCACATTTTAACATCCCTGCTTATTAGGGTTCTATTCCTAACCCACTTGTTTTCTCATTCTATATGTTCTTTGTGGTGGGCTCATTCATTGTCATGATTTTAACAATTGGTCATAAGCAGATAACTTCTAAATCTTTATATCCTACCCAGATCTCTGTTCTGAGCATTAAAATTTTATTTATATGTGGGTTAGGCATTCCCAAACAAATATTTCAAAGGTATTTCAAACTCAGTATATCCCAGTATGTCTGGCCAGAGGATGCCAGACAGAGCAAAAGGGAGCTCAGGTAAGGGG